>NC_092637.1:16541913-16854829 GCF_039555335.1 Amphiura filiformis | reverse complement strand
GCCTGATACTTTCTTCATCACTAATCTGTCATTATCTTGTGTAAAAGCTACTTAATGTATTTTCTGTTGATGTCCTGATCCTGATTCGTGACTTTTATGATTCACATGGTAAGCCCTGTGTATGGCGAGGCGGAACTGTCAGGGCAGGGGTAGCCAACCTTTTTTAGACCAGACGCTATGATTTCAAACATGGTTAACATGCTAATTTGTGATGCGATCAAGCAAAATCAGTCTGAACTCGGAAATATTGATTTTGAGATATAGCCAAACAAAGGCAATATTTCCTTTGGTTTCCTCTTGTTTTGGAAACTCGTTAATTGCTTATATCTTTGGAACTGGTTTTCAAATTCAATGGAGTTTTCTGCAAATTGCAGCTTTGCAAATGCTTTTTACGATCCTATAAGAAACTGAAAATTTAATATTTCCGAGTTCCGACTGATTTTGCTTGATCGCATCACATTTGTCATCTACTGAAGATAAGAAATGTATACAAGTACAAACCTATTGTAGTTTTGATCAAACAGTTTTCTTCTCCTATGCATTTTGGGGGCTTTAAATAAATTACCGTTTAAATAATTTAATTAAGTCAAAAATAATATATAAATTTCGGAAAATTTACATCTCAACCTTTCCTTCCCTTTTCCCTTGTCCTCTTCTCTTTCCCATTTTCCTCTTTCATTTGTTTTGTTCCCATTTCCCTATGTTATGGCTCCGGGCAGGCAACTTAGCCCTGGCTATGCTTTGCCAATGTAGGAGGACCTGACCCGTATAAAAAGCGTATTGTACATCAATTCATATTCCCCACATGAAAAAATACCATTCAGAAATATGTAAAATTAAAAAAAGTTAACCCATACCAATTTTTATGCACTTTTGTGCATGTACACTGCACTGTTTACGGCATTACGGACCATACCATACTCGATACAAGTACCACTTGGCTGGCTAGCTCCCAACTAAAATTCATACCTCAATTTCAATCACAAACGCACATTTATATGCTTCAGTCTACACAATAGCATTAGAGCACAGTCACTAAGGTTAAATTCACGCATGCACTTGCACGTTCTATAGAGCTGAAATCATTAAGCTCCCATTTCGCCTGACAGATATTCAGCTATTTTTCTGCTTGTATTTTTTTGACGGCGTGATTGGCGGCACTAGGCTTCACAGGTGAAACCGGCTCATCAGAGAATGGTTGCAGTTACAAAAGATGAAATAAGTTCGTGAGGCCCTGGTTTATAACCCACGGGGATGCTTGGGTTGATGAAACTCTAGTTATAGTTCCATGATTGAAAAGTTACTATTATAAGGTGTTAATATGTAGCAATGATCCTTTGTACAGTATGTGGAACACATGAATGACTAGGATCCACAACAAGCTCATCCATCAGTGCGCAGTTCTTTAACCCCAATACATTTGCACATTTATTGAATGACCTTTGAAAATTTAGGTACAAAAACTCATACTTTGCAACTTAAGGTCGAATTTTGCACTATGATTGTTTAATTGAGGTTATTGAACAATGCCATTGGGATGAGGCCATTGTGGTCCATAGTGTACTCATGTATCAATTTGAATCTCAAGGTGCTATCATGAGATTATAACTTGGAGCCAAATAACGATGCGTTTCTACGTTTATAAAACTTGTTTAGAGTATCATATCTTTTCATCGCTTTGTTACTTCTTGAAATTCCACAACAATCTATCAACCAATAGTTCTAGTTTCTTGTTTGTTAACTATTTTGGCATACATGTATGCATTTTAACAATAAAGGACAGGGGCTTTAGGTTCAAGTTTTGGGGAAATGCTAAAATTTGGGTTACGTACAATTGATTGCAGTTCAAAATAAGATTAGGAAAAAGTTCTTCAAATGTAACTGATGTACATGAAGCATGAATACTGCCTAAAAATTGGGTTTCTGATTGTTATAAAATTGCATCATGAAATGCTAAAAGTTTGGCAACAACAATTAATTGCAGTTCTTTTATCGACCTGGCACAAACACCGCCTACATGTACATGCAGAGGTGGGGGCCTGATTGTAATGTATTTCATGAAATGTTCTTCAGTTTTCTGTTCTCGTTGTACACATTTTGTCTTGCTATAGTACCTGAATTCAACTGAATCACTCCATGAAATGCAAACATTTGAGCTACCACTGATTGCAGATCGAATGATATTAACAACGTTCTTTGGATTTGGTCTTACGACATTATCAAAATTCCTTCAAGAATAAATACTGCCTACATAGAACTGAGTCCTGATTGGCTAGTTTACATGTACGAGTATGTGTCACGGCACATGACCCTGACATGAATCGGCTCTCACAAGAAAATCAGGGTGCGCAAGTCAACAAATGTGCAATTACTTTGCCGAAAATTATTTTGTAATCATTTATCCCGATCCAGTTGTCCAGTTTGTTACTTCAATGAGTATATTACTTAAAATTACTTAATTTACTCAAACTACATGTGGACACTAATCAGAGACGCTCCACTGCTCCATTATAATTCAGTTAAAAAATGGTAATTAAATTTCTATACAACCCAGAAATTTGATTAAATTTTGCAGTGCGCATCATTTACCATGGTAACATAGTATACATCAATAATATTACTGGAAATAGCTAACAGAAATAATGCTCCATGTACATGTACACTATGGCCCACAAGAGCCTCATCCCAATGACATAGTCCAATAACCTCAATTACATAATCATAGTGCAAAATTTGACCTCAAGTTGCAGAATATGAGTTTTTGTACCCAAATCTTCAAAGGTCATTCAATGAATGTTCAAATGTATGGGGGGTTTAAGAACTGTTCCCCTGGTAGATGAGCATGCTGTGGATCCTAGTGGTACCTCCAATTTCAATTTTAGTCAAGTGGTTTATTCTAGATGCCAGCATATACTAAAAGAAGAAGGTAACTTTTATAAGGAAAGGAGGAGGAAGTTGGATGAAATTTAATAGGGCCTAAGTACTCCAAGTCACCCCAGCATGTACTTAACTTAAAGGGGCCCATGTCATGTCAGAATTAGTGGGAATATTAGTTGTGTTCACATTTTGAGTTATACCCGGCGTAAACTTACGCTAACATTGATAAAAATTCCACAAATATTTGCGCTACTCCTACCGCGTGTCCACACCTAGCCTACTCCTAGCACTATGCCGACCAGTTCCACCAAGCATTCACTTTTGGTCGGCGTAAACATCGGCAAACGAGGACACAAAATGAGTAGCCTCTGTACAGTGGTTGGATGCACAGGAACCGTGGATGTCCGCTGTTCCTAATCAGTGTTTCTAGATGTAAAATGCCATGCCATAGAAAATGATTGCAGTTGCAGGTGTTGGGCAAGTCTGCACTTGGATAGTGAAAACACACAGCTATAAAAAATAAAGCTAAAACTGCTCTAAGGTAAAAATATGACCATGTCCAAGGTAAGGCAAAAAAACACCAAACATCACAAATGTGCGTGTCCATGGTTGAATAATATCGCTTGTATCGAAACCCAGAAATCTTGATTAAAATCCCGATTTCCAGGTCACATGCAAGACCTGAATCCCCAAATCAAATATCAGTTAATGAAGCTGGCAATCACACTGGCACACTTCATCTCACAAGACACTATGGACCACAATGACCTCATCCCAATGGCATAGTTCAATAACCTCAATTAAACAATCATAGTGTAAAATTTGACCTCAAGTTGCAGAGTATGAGTTTTTGTACCCAAATTGTCAAAGGTCATTCAATAAATGTACAAATGTATTGGGGTTAAAGAAATGTGCCCTGATAGATGAGTGTGTTGTGGATACTAGTGAGAGATTTAAAATATGGAGGGAACCCCACATCAGGGAAAATGACTTGGTACTACATGTAGGAACCCAATCATACTCATCTATCAGGACACAGTTCTTCAACTCCAATAGACGTCTACATGTATAGAATGCCCTTTGAATGTGTTGGGTACAAAAACTCATACTCCGTGACTTAAGGTCAACTTCTGAGCAATGAGAGTTAATGGGGTTAATGAATTGTCCCCTTGGAAATTAAGGCCATTATTGCTCAGTGTAGATTTTTAAAACAAAAATGTTCTTATGCAAGCCCTCGTCTTTCCAAAGAAAAACAGACTCATGCATTCATTTGAATACTGAATCACATTCATGCATTCTTAATTCACAAAGACCTCAACCACGCAAATCTACCAGTTCTTGGTTCTTTAACCCCTAATAGACTTGTGCATTCACTGACTGACCTGTGAACACACTAGGTACAAAAACTCATATTCCACAACTTCAGGTCAACATCATGTTATCTATTTTGCTCTATAGAGGTCATTGAACTATGCCATCGATTATGAGTCCATTTCAGTCCACCAGGATTTCAAAATATCCTCATCCCTCATGACACATGTCCTTAACCCTAATATGTTTGTACATGCATTGAATGACCTTTGAATAAATTGGGTACACAACCTCATGCTACACAACTTGTGGTCAAATTTTGACACACGTTTATTGAATAGAGGTCGATGAAACTGTCACTAAAAGTGAGACTATTTTGGCGCATAGTGACAGTGTTTTTCATTCCTACAGGGTAAACTCGTATCTATGCGAGTATGTGACCACGACGTATGCACCCTAGAGTTCCGTGTCTAAGCCAATTTGCCTACCGACACTCCTGGAGACGTTTTGCAAGCTATCTAATTTCGGTTCAATTGTATTGCATGTGGAAAAGAAAACAACGTTTATCCTAAGCGTGCAGCAACTTGAGGGGATTAATGGCGGCAATGTAATTGCAATGCATTGTTGGATAATAGTCACAGTTGAACATTATAGTTTTATACCCTGATTTGTTATACAATTTCATGGAAAATAGTTCATAAAATACTTGCCACACACTGGGCAACATAAATAAGGCAAACTGAAAAAAAAAGATTGTTTGCCCTTTCCCAGCCAACCCAAAAATTTTGAAATCACCAGTCTGTTTTGTTGGGGTTGAAAAATGTAATTTAAAGTTGAAAAAATGTATTTGCGAGTTAATTTTACGATTTTCACCTTTCAATAAACCAAATAAATGGCAAAACTACTTGATTAGCCTTCATTTCTTTTTTTAAAATGCCTTCATTTATGATGTATCCTCCCAATCGGATGAGTAGTTTACAATTTAAAACATGGATGTGCACATTTAATATTCAGATTATTTTGAAACATAATAAAGAACCATGACCACCATGGTCTGACATGTCTACAAAAATTTAAATAGAATAACAATCGTCCAACCAATCCTCTTTTTTAAACCCTGTCAATAGACCCCCTTTTTCATCAGCTTACACCCAATGACCCTCCTTTTTAAGAAATTTACACCAAATCTGCAAATTCAACATTTTTGTAGCCATTTTAGCTTCACAATTGCAAAGTTTTACACATTTAGGCACAGAGAGTTACTTTTTTCATGGTCAATGACACCCAATTTTTAGCGTGCCATACTGAATGACCCCCATTTCTTGGAGCCCCCACTGAATGACCCCTTTTTTCAACAAAAATCCCTAACCAAAGACCCCTAGTGTCGTACTCCGATAGGCACAGGTACGTTACGTTACCCTAATACAGCATGAGCTTAAATGAACTCATTCCCGATGGCATAGCTCAATGACCTCCCATTTTACCAAGGAAAGTTTAAATTTTGACACATGTGTTTTTGTACCCAGCACATCCAAAGGTTATTCTTAGATTGAAGAAGCATATTGGGGTTAAGGAACGTTGTCCTAGAGATTGTCATGTATGAGAGGATTGTCATGTTTGTGATCCTAGTGTGTGTAAAGGTCATTCTTTATTTTAAAGCATATTGGGGTTAAGGAACTGTGTCCTAGAGATTGTCATGTTTGATATCCTGGTGATATGTTTCTATATATACATTTGTACATGCACAAAATGACCTTAAAATATCTTTGGTACAAAAATTCAACTCCATGATTTGAGGTCAACTTTTGACCTATGATATAATAGCTACTAGAGGTTAATGAACTGTGTCTTTATAGATGAGACTATTACATGTCTATGCCTCATAGTACAGAGCAAAACCCATTAAAGCGTCTCAGCATAATCTATGAATAAACAAGCGCTTGCTGACAAGCGCTTATCGGCTAGGTTACGCGTGCCGTGAGGGCACTACTCCATGCTGTATGAACGTACGGCAGAAAACGAGTCGTCAATATGACTCCGTCATGACTTTTCTATTCACTCAATATTAAGGCTCTAGATCTGTGCAATGTATTGATACAATGTGTGGAGAGACATTCATGAGGTAGTACGAGTGGATTCCTCCCTCGGGATCTGCTTTCGAGTTCTCCGAGATGGGAATCTTTATGCAACATGGAATATGATTTGTACAAATGATTAGGACAAAAATAAAATATTGTAAGGCATGAAATGTTTGTGTGCATCAACATTTTCGTCTATTTCACAGTGATGTGGATTTAATAGAAAAATATTCATGCTCCTCCGTAAAAATTTCTTTTTCCAACAAGCCTTTTATTGTATAAATTTCCAGAAAATTACACGTCTCATCGTGTAAATTTTATGCTGTGAAAATATTGTGCTTAAGAGTATTTTTATTCATCTCTATAAACTTCCTGTTAGTGCGTTTTGCTTTTCACGCATGTGATTTTATTATCTTTTCACTTTTTGTGTATAGAATTTATAGATAAGGAAGATGTGACATAATCACACATGACATTTGGAACATGATTGACGACATGCCTGCTTCTGAGAGATAAAAGACTTTACGGACTATAAAAAAACAATCATACATTTTTGAACCTGTTTTGTGCGTGTTGGTTGGTTGGTTGTGTGTGTGGAGGGGGGTGTGTGCATTAATTTTCACCGTGAATTGTGGACTTGAGGTCAGTGTATGTAAGCCCAGGGGAGGGGGAAGCCACCCCCTGGCTATTCCCTTGGTCCCAGACATCCTCCTTAGGATCTTAGTTTTATTAGCTAAGGGGTGCAAATTTCAAATGGGGTTAATACCTGAACTCCATTTTAAATCTACACCCCCCGCCACCCCCATGTGGGAAATTAAGGTCATGGCTTCCCTATGGGGGTGTTTGGATTTCACCTGAAATAGCCCAAATATCGATTCATCAATAATTACCTGCTACCCTTTGTTAATCCTCAATCACTATATTAAGAACATTTTTGCTATATTTCTCAAAACTGCATGATAACACTAATATTTTAAGCCTTCACGACAATACTCTCTCGATTTTTTTCTTAAATCAACTCTTGTCAATTTCACGCATCCCGTATCATATTCCAGTATTCATGAGTGGATTATAATCTTACCCTGGAGATACCCATATCCAACCCAGTCTAATTTAATATTCTCAATTTCTCATCTAAAAAAAGTCGCAGCATTTAATAGTCGATTTCATGTTTCTTGTAATATTATTTTCCGGAAGCTTTTGGGTAGTTCTAAATACGGATTCTACCTCCAAGCGGTATGGGGTGCATGTACCGGTACATGTACAGGTATGCACTATGTTACTATGTACCTGTTTTAAAACACATTACACTGATTGCTTGCAATTTGAATTGTTAATGTTTGTATGTGTGTTTGCGGTGTTAGAGTTAAGCTTTCTAAAATATCATTTCTATCAGATATCAATACCATCAAATCTCTCAGATATATATAAATTCTATCAAATCTATAGCAGTTTTTATCAAAACTATTGATCATTTAGATCAAAACTAGATTATTTTTATCACTTCTATCACAAATATCATTTTCTTGCCCCTTTATAGTCCGTTCTTGTGATATGGGACAAAACATCTTGGGAAAAAAAAAAAAATGTAACACATACAACATATATATGTAGGCTACACACACCAATTAATAAATCCGAAAAAATCTGTTCATAAATAATTATATCCAACTAATAGTAAATACAAGAACCAGGAATGTCAATGATTGATGATAGATCCACACAAGGAACAGGAAGAACAAAAATGTGGTTAGCATTGTATTTGTTCCCCATTGTTCCTTTTGTGGGCATTGTTGACTTGTAAATCAAATTCGCAAACACAATGGTTGACCTCATATACTTTCCTGCCATTCTTTTCCACTAACTGTTTAAAAATTAACCTTCTACTACACATCTAAACTTAACCTTGGCAAGCTCTCAAAAATAATCTATACTTTTAATTTATGTATTTTGAAATACCTGTGCAATGCACGCATTCATGCTCATGAAAGGCGTAAATTTTTCATGTGTGGAAAAAAAAGGATCTGCATACATTGTACATACTTGTGTAATTTTATATTTGTGTATTGTGTGTGAAGGGTGTGTAGGGGGAGTGCATGTATGTAAGGGAACGTTCACAAACACTTGTAAGGTGGGGCCTGATGCAAAAAGGGGGCCCTGAAAATTGTTGACCCTCCTAAGGGGGGGGGCCCTGAAAAAAATGACCAAATTTTTCTGGGAAAATTGAGTTTATATGCTTTTCTATGGGGTTGACCGATAATTTTCATGTCAAAAAGGGGGGGCCCTGAAATTTTTAGCAATAAAATTTTTTTGCATCAGCCCCCCCCTTACAAGTGTTTGTGAATGGTCCCTAAGTGCAGTGTACATGTGTGAGTGTGTACCATTGTCCAATGCCCACCCCTTTCTCTAAATAAAACCCTCAAAATCTCAAAACAAAAAACAAAAATTCAATGAAACTGACCAAAATTGCCATCCCAGGGTGTGTTTTTAATATTAGACAATATGGCAATGGGTTCCAGGGTTTTATTTCATTTTTTGGATCATTTCAATTGTGAATTTTTCATTTGAAGGGGAATTGCCCAGAGGATATTTGTTATTTTGATATCCCCCCCCCCCCCCCTGCCCTGAATCTCTCACACAGGGGGTGTGAATTTCAAATGGAATCATCCATTCAGCTAACCCCATTTGAAATTCACACTCCCTGAGTGGAAGATTGTGGTCATGTCTTCCATAGGGGGTGTATGGATTTCAACTGAAATAGCCCATATTTTCAAAGTGACAGCGATGGTGAAAAAGGGTCTTAGGGACGCACCATTAGATTCTCAGGGGGGGCATGGGAGTTTGGGTCAGGCATAATTTTTTTTTTTCGCCTCCAAAGGCAGCAAAAAATTATTTTTTCAATTTTAATACAATTTTTATACAAAGTTGGATGGGGGAAATTTTTGGTTTTTTTACTCATCAGTGAGGTAAATTTTTTTTTTTAGTCTCACTGGTGGGTGAAGTCTAAGGCCCGGCAAAAAACGAGATCTCGCTTTTCACGCCGTTATTCTCGCTATTAACCAATTATCTCGCTTTTTAAGAAAGTTCCCAAGCAGTAATACTTACTATAAAAATGTTGCTTTATGCCATAAAAGTTCGTTGAATTCCATGAAATGAACTTCAACATCGGAAAAGATTGCAGAATTCGACAGCATTGCAACCACATTGCTAGGTGCAAAACCCATGGTTTACTTAATAAAAAATGACATTTCATTGCAAATGAGTTCAAGTTTAGGCCAAATATTGTTATATTTATTGAATTATTGGAATATTTTGACTATAAAACATAATTCAAGGTCAAATTTTTGTCACTTTTTTGCCGTCTGACGACAAGGTAGTAAAGGAAGCACATCCTCATTGTTGTCATTGACCGAATCTGAACAACAGAGGGCTTTTTTATGGAATTATTTATTTATTTATTTTTTTCAGATTTTCGTATTTTCGGGGCGTTTTTAAAGCTTCTTGTATCATTTTCCGGGGGAAATCTCGCTTTTCAAGACTTTGGATCTCGTTTTTTACTTTAAAAAATTGCGTTTTTTGCCGGGGCCTAGTGAAGTCTAATGGTGCGCCCCTTAATAGCCTGGTCTTTGGGCGACAGAGCACGTGCTGGTAATGGGGGTCTTTGGTTGACAGCGATGGTGAAAAGGGGGGTCTCCTACATACTGCGCCACCCCAATTTCAGCACATCACGTCAAAGCTCCCATTGGGCGCCCTATTCCTTTTTTAAAGGAATTTTTATTTCAAATTTGAAATTTGGTGGAAAGGAGGTTGGGGTATGTCTGTGTTTGTGTGTTTGCCATTTGCGAGACATAGAGGTCCAAAAATAGTTGGTATGTACATGTAATGATGTCAGCAAGGATATTAACACAGAGAGCAATGACAGAAATAACGCACCACTGGACGCCAACACAGGTGCACATAATCCCTAATACACGCTTCCCATATGCGAGCCAAATCCCCACCGGACGAGCCTTGCCATTCAGCTCTGATCTGACACATGTACACAGAGATAACCCAAATGATAATAGCTATTATTACGTACGTAGGTCTATCTCTACGTACAACAGCAGACATTAAGTTTATATCATAGGATTTACTTTTTGGCTGCAACTGGGATGACTCAACGACATGTCACGCTAATATAAATAAGCTACAATTATGCAAAACATCAATCACTAGATCTGTCAAACAATCTATAAGTAATCCCCTTTTTACTGCCTTTTTTCAATTATATATCCTCAACAAAGTCTCTGATATAATCATCCAAGTGCAACGCTAGACATATACATTTTAACGATTCAATATTAATCATGCATTAGACCCACTCCAAAGCTGGTGCAGTCCTAGCCAGCTATACTGCGTTTGGTAATAGCCAGCTATACCGCGTTTGGTGATTAATCGGACATGACCCCGATACCAATCAATACATGATATTATTACAAATGTACAAGGTCACTGGGAAGTAACCAATTTTATTGGCAGTGCCGTAAGTTTCCAGTGAGTAATACATAAAGTCAATACGAGCATGTGGTCAGGTCTCGTTATTTTCCCTATATATTACAACATTACTTGCAGCGTAACCTGCAAGGGCACACTTTACCACAAGCATGCAAATGCTGTGAAGCGCTAGTAGAAATTTTTCCTTTCAGAAAAACAAGCAACAAGCCACAGAAAAAATGGTGACGAAACCCAAAGGAAAGCGACTTGATACAAAATCAAAGAATTTAAAGGGCTAAATACGGCAAAATATCCCTCAAGTGCTAGCAAATTTTACCCCTAACTGTTTGGGTGGGGGTGCCCAGCCCTGTGTGTTACATGTACCTGTCCTGAACAGAATCAAAATAATCCTTGTGTATACTTTTTGCCAATAACAAACACTTTTCGTAAAAAGCTCTTCTGTAAAAGTTGGCCCTGTAATGATCTATGATACCACTATGGCATTGTGTATACTTTTTGCCAATAACAAACACTTTTCGTAAAAAAGCTCTTCTGTAAAAGTTGGCCCTGTAATGATGATCTATGATACCACTGTGGCATTTTTCAACTTAATGTGGCAGTGACGTCAGTGCGCTTTCATTAGGTGCAGCTTCAAGTAGAGCTCTAGATTTTTCCTTTCCCCAAGTGTCAAAAATGCATCTAGAGCCAAAATATGTGATTTGCGCTGCAAATAATGCTATTGCAAAATGCATATTTATAGCAGCCCTACATTGAGACCATTGTGGTCCTTAGCAGTCAAGCTAGCTCAATCGCTAAGTCGTTCGACTATGGTGCGAGAGTTTGTGGGTTTGAACCCTGGCAGTGCCTAGTGCGCTCTTGTGGAAAAATTGAGTTAGCTTGTATTTCCCCTGGACAAGGAACTAACTGCTAATTTGTCTCGTTGTAACCCGTACGAAACTCGGGGAGCTGATCCTGGTTGCGAATGTTATTTGTGGAATTCTAGGGTATGCGCTCTTGAAACAGCAAGTACCTGATTTGTTTATGGAATGTTGTGGGGCCGTAGTGGTCAGCGACAACCTGTATAAAGTGTGCTGTGCTGAGGCTTGTGGATCAACGTCTAGGCGTTGTGCCTGTGCGTAGCGCACTATAAATCAGTGCGCTTTTTTTTAGTGTACCTACCTGTGACAAGAGAGACTGACTTAGGGTCCACTTCAAGAGTTCCAAAGTTCTTAGTACTAATAGCATCTTTGAGCGACCTTCTAACTTCGTCGGCTGTGATTGTGCTTTCTGGACTATAGCTGGCTTCATATTCTGTGATGATACTACCGTGTCTAAATGCTAGAATTGAGATGTTCTGAAGACCTTTTCTAGTAGCTCTCTTAGATTCTAATGCTTGCCGAATCTGTAATAATAGTAATAATACATAAATATTTAGAATTGCCAACTTTTTTTTTGCTCCAGTTTCATAACCAATATACGAGAAGCTTTTTTGTCCACAATTTTGAAGGTTAGCATTAAGTTTACACACAAGTTTAGTGGAAGTTGATCAGAGTATTCTTATAGGTTGATAGGGGTATACATGTAGATGAGTTGATTTCTGACGTCAATGCCTGGCAGTATGCGCACGCATCACCACAACATCCATTGTTTTTTGCCTGGCAGTATGCGCCCACATCATATTTTGTTCAGGGCTCCCGTATTTAAAACTCCCGCCACATCACAATAAAGCTATTGAACAGTGTAGTGGTTGCATGGGGTTCACTCAAAAATATCGATATACCAGTCACTTGCCTTTGTTGATAAACATTGAGGTCAACTCATCTATAGATTCCAAATGAAGTTTACCATTCTGGCAACCCCATTTGAAATTGACACTCCCTGTGTGGAAGTCTGAATCAGACTTAACTCCATGAGAACTACCTGCCGATTGGTCAAAAAGAGGTTTTCATTATCAATTGGACCAATCAGCAACATTAACAGAATAATTTCACCACGCAAAAAAATTGGGGTGAATTATTTGCAAAGCTCCATTCTGATTGGTAATTAAAGTAAAGATATCATGTAATTGACCAATCAGAGGCAATGTTAGATCGGCAGGTAGTGCTCAGAGTGTTAATACATACCATTGGAAGTATAATATTTGAAAATTCTGTGTAAGTTTCGGACCGTGGGTTACTGAGATCCTCCATCCAGTCCAGAGTTCCGCCACCAATTCCATTGATTGTGAATTCACCACGGAATTTAATAGAGTTATCTGAAAATGGAAGACAAAAATCAAATCATTTTTTACAATGTAATATTTGAATCTCTATGATACCACAGGAGGATCCCAAACATGCTTAACTGTCAAGGCACGTTTCTCAACCCCAATATGCTATTTTTCTTGTACCTTGACAGGATGACCTTTAACATGTCTTGGGTACAAAACTCATTCTGTGACAACCCAGGTCAAATTTTGAGTAAATATTTTATAGGGGGATACTGAACTTTGCCACTGTAATGAGACCATTGTGACTCAAAGTGATAAACCAATACAAGCTTAAATTGAATTTTTTTTAAACAAGGGCTGGAAAATCATTTCCCAGGAAGATCATAGCCAAATTTATAAATGTTATTCCAAGATCTAGCAACATTTCCCGTAATGTATTTCTTACATCTAAGGGAAATAAAATAGCCCGTCAAATTTCAAAATTTCCCTCCAATTTTGTGGCTATGGTTTCCTGGATTCTATGTTTTTCCAAGTCTGATTTTAATTCGGAGCAAATACAACATCCACTGTGCAGTACAAGTTAGTTTTAAAAATTCTTAAGAAACTGTAGGGCCTACTTTTAAAGTCTGGAGAGAGCAAATATTGTACAATGCACAGATCTACAAGCTGTATCAAAATGACAGATACCCATCAATTGTCATTGATAATGGATGAGTCTGACGCGTAAAATTTCAACATACGATCCAAATAATTTGTAGACTAATTATTGTATAAAAAGCCATAAGCTATACATTCGGGACATTTCAAGAGTACCATATCCAATGTTGCATTTGGAAGAGGCAGGCTTTTCAATAAACATCAACAATTTATTGGTACCAATCATTTTTATACAACCTGTACACATATGAATGAGTGTGTTTGTTTTAAAATTAACAACATGCAACTTGCATCATTACAACATATTTAAATTTAATGCTCTGCGTGCAAGCCATAGGCTTCAACATAAAGTCGTAAGTTTTGAAATATTCTCTCAAAATATCAAGAGCTATCTCAAGAACCACTGAACCAACACTAGGCTTGTTTGTACTCATTTTAATGCATTTTTCATGCTGATTCCAAATATGGTCATGGCAATTTACAATTCTGAAATTTGTGAATTAAAATAAATTGAAACTTAGTCTGCAGTCGGCACCCATGTTATGTGGAGAGATTTAAAGAAGAATTGCGCCTCCTTTCATTCAGGCATAGACAAATATTTTGCATTGGGAAAGTTGTCGCTATCTTTTGACATTTTTTGCAAAGCTATCAACTATCAACTCAGTTAAAGGGTTCTCCAACATGACGAATGGGTACCCTAATTGAAAACTCCAGCACCTTGAAGAATGTTGGAATTATTGTAAATGAGCAACTAACCTACAGTGGCGGCGCCAGGGATTTTTTGTAATTTTGGGTTTTTACTGGGGGGCAAGAGTTTTGACTGGGCATTTTCCCCCATGCCCCCCCTGTGGCTCCACCACTGCTAACCTAACCCCCCTCCCCCTACATTCCAATAGATAATAATATCAACCTTTACAAGAGTACAGGATGTTCATTTTATAACATAAAATTATATAGGCACATTTACATGTCATATAGATGCAGGTATAGTAATACACACGCATGGCTCACCACAAATTTAATAACACTGCTCTAATGGCATATGTACATATGATCTATAATTGCATTACAAATTGATAATCATGTAACATTTTCTCCCGATAGAAATCCATTGGTTGATATTAAAATCCTACGCTTATAGAATATCTGTCAACATATTTACAGACAATGAATTATTCAGATTTTTCCATACATCGTTCAATTTTTTCGACATATATGAAGTTCAGTACCGGTATAGATTTTCTCCCCCAAAACACATACATTTTTTCAGGTTTGGGGGGAAAATATCTATATCTTCAGTATGAAAGGTCAAACTTTTCAATTGATCGGGCGGCTTTTCATCCCAGCTACTTTAAAATAGATTTAGATTTATAAAGTTTACTTTGAGGACTGTTAAATATCAAAAATATAAATTTTTAATCATTTGCTATAGAATGTGTTTATATTGTGAATTTCAAAAAATCTAAATTATTTGATATCAGGACCTTCCTGGTTTTAGAAATTATGCAATTTGATATGTCTGAACATGGTCTGAAGTGCTCTCAGGTCCCCAAAAATATGTGATAAAATTCCTTTAAAAGGAAGGCCAGCCTCAATGCAGAAGAGGTCTTGTAAATAGTTTGGGTCACCGTGAAAGGCATTTTAGGATCACGCTTACATCCATGTTACATGACAGTTCACCAAACCATCAATGGTGAGAACATGCACACTGAAACAGCAAAAAGCATTAACTCCTATAACTCCTGTCAACTCTTTAATTCATTACTCCAAATTGTTCTGTATTTTTGTCTTTACTGCTTTTTACCCACGCTTATAATTAAAATCAAGAAATACACGGCAGTTGTTAGTTAATTCGCTATGTAAACTCAACTTACATGCACATTTTATTTTATAATGATTTTATATTATTTCGCAATGTATAGTTTACTATAAAGTAGATAGTGGCAAGCACATGATAAAGGATTGATCATTCACTACAATCTTCACTGTATTTTTTTGAATGTGTTGATTGTTAGTCCGAAACTCCTGCAAAGCTATGGACATGGCATCTTACCTACTCCAGTCTGTAATAGTCTGCATTGTGTGTTTTCTCAGTCTTCAATCATTTTGTTGAATGTAATTTTATGAATCAAATAAAAAAGATAGAAAGTGGCCTCACTTTAGTTATGCGTCTTTTTACAGTATTTATAATTTATAAAGTAAGACAATAATTTATTTATTTTGTGCATGTCAAAATATGGGATATATTGTTCAATATTATAGCTAGCCCCTAAAAACTTTATTTTCCATCGGATTTTTCCCGTTGAAAAGACAAAACTGATGTTAAAGATAGCAATAATATCATCAATAACATTTTGAGTCAATTTGATCCATAACACGATAGGATAGGATAGATAATTAGGCTACTTTGACTCCAATGTGGTCCATATAATGAAGATTTTGATTCTACAACATTATTAGATCTGTTATCAACATATCAATTATGCACTCACAGGCAACCAAACATCATGCTGTGCTCAGTGGTCCACTGATATTACCTTGTTCCAGTGATCATTCTCTGCTAATTACTAATTGTTGACCATGTCATTTTTTTGATATGCTGATTGCTGAACAAGTTTATGTTTATATGTGTAGGCCTAACCTATGATAACTTTTTTAAGTCATAATTATTTCAAACATAACTTTGGCAATACTCAATCGTTTTCGTTCGTTGAAACGGCAAAACATACTTTCTTTTCCTTGCAAATCAAATTAGCAGACATCAAAAACATTTCCACCACAAGAAGTAAAAAAAATAATTCATACCAATAGAAGAAGGCTATAATCTTAGCTAATCTTTAGTGTACACAAATCCCATCTCAGAATTAGATACCAGCCCTATGGGCTGGCGAAAATGTCCCTATCTGAGCCCTTAAAATGTATAAATTCAAGAAAATGTTCATGTCACAGAAACATTGGTTCTCTTCAAGACATGAAATTTTAATGCCACAAAAATACCACCCTTTACAATATCCACCTTTTTGTTGGCAGGTGAATTACAATAAAATTGACAAGGATCTGTGTTCACTGTTCAAGTCTGTTGACCATGGTGACCAGTGGACCTATCCCACAATGCATAGCAGCTTATACATACCAGAGCATCATCGAAATGTCACATACATGTATAATTGAAGACCGAATTAAAAAGACTAGTTTGCGTCTGACGTCAGGGCAAAGGCGCGACATGATTGGCTGCTGACCTGCACAGTACGGCATATTTTGTTCTGGTTAACAGGACGTCACCCGGTTATATACGCAAACTAGTCTTTTTAATTTGGTCTTCAATTACACAATGTATACAGTAGTGTAGGCCTACATGATGCAATGAAGAAAATCATTGCAAGAATGGATTTTGAGAAACTTGTTCCAGTGGGGAGGAGTTCACTTCTTGAGTGAAATCTGAGAATTTTGCATTTTGTGCCCAGAACTTCAGGAAGTGGATTTTTATGGATCTGTGCCGAGAACTGCAAAACTGTTGAATTTTAATATCTCAGATATCTACTAAATTAAAATTTGAAGTAGGATACCAGTGTCTGCCCCCTAGGGTTAGAATTTGCTCATAATGCTAAGGCTAGATCCCGGGGGGGGCACTCAACTTAAATTTTGGTAGGGGTGTGCGGCGCGGAGCGCCGAACTTTGGGAACTGAGAACTGATTTTCGGGCAAAATAGGGGCTTGAAGAACTGAAATTTGGGCCAAATTATAGACTGTTGAGCTAACAATTTCCAATTTTTTTCCAAATTTGAGCTTAAAGAGCTACAATTGTCAGAGTTTGGGGCTCAAAGAACTGGATTAGATTCAAATGTGGGGCTTAAGGAACTGCGGAGAGCCTGAAAGCGGGACCCTTGACCGCCGACATACCCGTACCACCTTAACATGTGAGTGCCCCGGGGCTAGATGGGAAAAAAACACCTGCAGATTTGGCATAAAACATCCATTTTTGGCCATGGATTGACTTGAAACGTTTCAGATTTTTCTAGCTTTCTAAGATAGGGTCATTTAAGGTTTTGCAACCATACTTGGCAAGTCTGTCTGCACATAAAACAAGATTTTTTTCCACTGCCTAAATGCCAATAATTATACAGTGAATGTTATCTGTTTCGCTTCTCTTGACTTCTCTGAATTGCTAATCGCTTCATATGCCCCTTCCAAGCAGTGTGCTCTAAGCTATTCCAGTAGAAATCCATACACCCCCTATGGAAGACATGACCTTAATATCCCACACAGGGGGTGTAGATTTCAAATGGAGTCACCCATTCAGGTAGCCCCATTTGAAATTCACACTCCCTTTGTGGGAGATTAAGGTCGTGTCTTCCATAGGGGGTGTGTGGATTTCAACTAGAATAGCATATTTTAGGACTGGAATTCACATTAGACATGCAGGCCGATATGGGGTAATGCATTCACACTAATCACTATACTTTGAGTATCTGTGCATTAATCATGATTACATGGTACAAGCATCTTCTCTGGTACAAGGTATTCTTTTCCTCAGTCTTATTACCATTGATGCACTATGCGACAAAATGAATTCATTACCAATAGCAAACGATTAACCGTGGACGGTTTTCTACAGCTGATGGATAAAACCATCATTTTCATCAATCCCTCAAAATTTGACCCTCTGCCCAAGACCTAAAGTACACAGATATAATATCCAATTGAATGTGAGGTACATGTATAAAGGAATAGCCATGATGTGCACTCTGTATACGCGACAATATTGAAATTGACAGATAAATGGCCCCTGTCCCAACTTTATTTCCCAGCCTGGGGTCCGTTTCACTAAACTTTTAACCCTCAAGTAACCATTCGTAAAGTTGCGAATACCCAATACTAGACGTGACTTTATGAAAGGTCCATGTAGTAAATCCCTATTGCTTTATACGAAGGGTAATGTAAGTTTAGTTACAAACGATTTTGAGACTTGCAAACAGTGTTCGAATTTAGGAAAAATAAATGGTTGTCCCACGGACAACCAGATTACAATTTCTGGTTGTCCGTCTAAGTTTTTGGTTGTCCGTAGGCCTACAAATGTGACTTTTGGCTAGATTTATGAGTTGTCTGGCGGACAACCGAATCAGTATTTTTGGTTGTCCGGCGACTTTTTTAGTTGTCCCGGGCAGCCGGACAACCAAAATTTCGAACGCTGCTTGCAAAGCTTCGTAAAGTTAAGGAAATGGACCCACGCTATAAATTGTAAACCCGAAACAATTCTGGGGTCCCAATGATTTGAAAGCTGGCAGGAACTCTGATACAGAGACAAACTGTCTACAACACATTTTTTTAAAGGTATCATAAACTGTGAGCAATGCATTGTGGGATTCTGTTCACCATCCTACACAAGGGACCTTGAGTGCTATCCTTTCAATGTGTTACATTTCATCAAGAATTTCTTCCTCTAAATACCATCCCTGGTGCTTTCATGCTCCATTCAAATGCGACGCTGTACACAATTTGCTGAAAAAAGTTTGTGAGTACCACCGTAGGCTGTTATGTATAAATCCTACCAATAAATATAGAGGCTACCTGGATACTAGATGCTTATAAAATCAACTCATTTTTCAACTCAAGTAAAGCACCCAATCAGTCCAGATCTCCCATTGCTGACTAGTGAACATACATTATATAAAACAAGAACTTAGTGCCAAAAGGACAAATGGTTATTGTTTTGATCATGCAGCAGGGATGCCAAACCCTCAATTTGGTAGCCCAGTGGGACAATTTTCCACTCCGGTTTTGACAATTTTCTGTTCCACAGTATAAAGCAATGGTTACAACAAATAATTTGGCAACTTTTCAACATTCGATTCGCTCTTGCAACTTCCGGTTGTTTCCCGTCCCAAACAAACCAATTGATGATTGTCCTGCAATTCAGGCTTAAAATCTTTGGCAACCCTGTCGCGGAGTACCTTTTTCTGCACCTATTGAGGATTTATTCTTTAGTTTTAAAAACAGCCTCATGGTTTTTGATTGAAGTTGATAAGAAATTTTCTAAAAATGTTGGCAAACGATTTTCAGATTTTTAAGCTTTCAGTGATCTGTAGGAAAAAAATTCCATCGACAGAACCTACTTGGCAAATATGTCCACCCACAGACCAGGCCCCCCCCCCCCCCCCCAAATGAACACTTTTTTTCAAGAGATGCTTGCATAGCATGCTGACAATTATAAATATTTCATTGTTTTCACACAAATTTGCTTTTACATGAGTGAATATTAACAGATTTTTATAGGATCAAGAGCCGAGCCCACAAAGTGCCAACCTTGCACTACTCTCCATCTTGCATTTACTGCAGATTAAGTGGCTTTACAAGCTTAGGTAAGACAGCCACATCAAATGGCATGGAAGACAAATAGACAGGGAACAATGAGAGAGAGAAAAGAAAGGGGGAAAGAAAGATGAGAGGGAAAGATGGGGAGCTCGAGAGGGAGAAGAAAAAAAGATGAGAGAAAGAAAGATGAGATGGAGAGATAGAGTAGGGAGAGAGAGAGAGAGAGAGAGAGGGGGGGGGGGGAAATGAGAGTCGGAAGAGAGGGAGCTAAAAAAAACTGATATTTGAATTTAATAGCTCAAATTGAACTGAAATTAAAAGAATACATGGAAATTTGAGCAACAAAACAGATGAAATCTGCTAAAAAGCTGAAATATTTCAGGACTGAGATGAAAGAAAACGACAGAGAGAAAGATGAGAGAGATATAGGATGGGAGATAAAAAGAGAAAGAGTGAGCGCAAGTCAAGAGAAAGAGATAGAGCCTATAGTTTGATCAGCTCGTAATGGGCGGGAAATGTTAGGTTTTTACCAGTACGCCAAAAAGTATACCCACGTTAAGAGTTCTATTAGTTGACCTGTCTGGTCTGTAGGCCTATTTTGTGTGTTAAAGAAAGTAGCCAAAGTGTAGGACTTGAAATAATAATTCATGATGATTCAAGCGAGATGTCACAAGACAACTCTCGAAACAAAAGATCCTGATAGAGAGATCCAATATGTCCGCCCAGAACAGGTCCCCCTCCCCCCGGCGCCTAATGAACACATTGTTTTCAAGAGATGCTTGCATACATGTAGCATGCTGACGATTATAAAGATGTCACAAGACAACTCTCGAAACAAAAGATGAGATGTGATGTTATAAGGCCCGCTGATTACGAACTGATCAAAGTATAGAGGATACATACAAGAGATGGAGAGGGAACAAGACAGATGAGATCAAGACAGATGAAAGTGAGAAAAAGAGCGAGATGAGAAAAGATGCAAGACATAGCAAGACAGATGACAGATAGAGGGTTAACTCCACATGAGTCAGATCCATATTAAAATGCTTCAATGTGATCTCCCAGGCAGAGCTGCCAACATTTGAATCTTGAAAAAAAGGGAGATTTCCAGTTGCAATCAGGGAGATTTGTCAAAATGTGTACATCTTAATGGACAAAACCATTTCCTTTTCAGGGAGATGACCAAAATTAAGGGTTCTGAAGGTTTAAAAGTAGGGAGTCTCCTGCGAAAAGAGGGAGAGTTGGCAGCTCTGCCCAGGATGCACATCCATAATAGAAAGTGTCTACAAGGCACTCAAATCCATATCCGGGAAACAATTGCGTACAGGTTGTGCGCATGTTTCTTGTACATTGGTTTAGGAACATTTTCAACATTTGGGGGGGGGGGGGGAATTGAATACATTTTGGTGAGCCACCCTGGGGAGGGGGTGCCCAAGGGGGCCCCCCCCCCACGGAGTCAGAAAATTGTGCAAAATATAGGTCACAAACACCCATTTTCCCTCTCTTTAATCATAATTTTTTAACTTCACCTAGGATTATTGGGGGGCTCAAAGGTATTCTAGCCCCCCCCCCCACCCGCACCAAAATTATTGAGGGGGCCAATCCCCCGTGTTCCTAAGCCTATGTTGTAAGTGTGTTACAGTATGTGAGCGTAAGGTGCTCATGATGTAATGCCATATGTGTATAGGGTGCACATACATTGTACACAATGCCGTCTGCACGAACAAGAGGAGGTCACATTGAATGAACCACATCCCAGTAATGCGCTTCAATCCAGATTCAGCCTGCTGTGTCGACTTACCCAGTGAGTGCAAGACAGAGAGCAAGAGAGAAATAGAAAGGGGAGAGAGAAAGCTAGAGAGGGGATTAATGCAAGAGATAGAGAGACTGAGCTAGAGAGAGTACAAGACAGATGAGAGAAAGCCACACAAAAAATGTACGCATCTATTTTTCCTCCTTCATGCAGTCTCAATGATGGATATGCTACTGTAGATAATGTACATGTAGGATGCACAGATGTTGCCAGATGTGACATAAAAGAATGCAATTGGGTGACTTTTGAGTTGAAAACTTAGTCACGGCGCATTATAAATTACGATGATCTACTGATTTTCACAAGAAGGGGTAATCAGTCTTAAAGGCGAGTGGAATGGCATGAGCCACATTTTACGGTTTTAGTCATTTTCCTTCATAAATTGCAGCATACTTTTTTAATATTTTAAAATACACTGATCTAACGAGTCAAGGAAGCAATATAATATTTCCATTTCCATCGTAGTTTGCTCAGGGCACATGCATTTTAAATCGCCCACCACATTTCATATAGTACAAGATAGCCATTGAACAGTGCAGCGGTTCGTTCAAGCATATCAACAGACCAGTCCCTCACCTTTGTTGATAAACAATGTCAAGTGGTCTATAGAGCTGTTTGGAGTTGTTCCAACAGCACACAAATATAAAGAGGGTAATTTGAACTCATCTAATTCATTTTGCTTCAAAAAATACGACTTTTGCTAGTTGAAGCTGCCGACTTAACCTTATCCAGATCCAGATCCAGAAAATGTCCAAATCAGTGGCATTTAAAATCCTACACACATGTAGCATGAAAAAGTGGCAACCGTTAAGTGTCATGCAATGATGTACGCACTCGAGTCGGACTAGATTACTGCTCCTCTCACTTTAACCCCATGAGAACTACCTGCCTATTGGTCAAAAAGAAGTTTTCATTAACAATTGGACCAATCAGCAACATTGTTAGAATAATTTCACCACACAAAAAATTGGGGCAAATTATTTGCAAAGCTCCATTGTGATTGGTGATTAAAATGAAGATATCATGTAATTGACCAATCAGAGGCAATGTTAGATCGGCAGGTAGTGCTCAGGAGGTTAAAACTCTCTTCCTCTTCAAAAAGTCGTCCGATGTACACATATTCAGTGCATCAGCATGACTCGCGGTTTCACATTGGATACAATGTCAAAGCAAATTTCGAACGTACAAATCCAAATACTGTACAGGTGGACATTTTCGCGCTACATTTATTTTCACGCATTTCACATTACAAGCAGCAACTGTAAAAATAAAACCACACAAATATATTCCTACTGTGTGCATAGTTCAATGTTTGGAAACTTAGTTGTGAATTTAAAAACAAGTGAAAAAGTTCAAAATTGACAAAGTATGAACATTTCTATGCGTGAAAATTTCCAATTTTACAGTCGCGGGGTTAAGAGTTGTGGTGACTATTTAGCTTCAGGGCAGAGAAATGAAGAAGAGTAACCCACAACAAATGTACAATTTGGCAGTGAATTGGGTCTACATGTGATGCATAGAGCAAAGCAAGTCCCATGTCAGCGACAAATTTGTTTCAAGACAGCACCAAAACATTTTGTTAATCTGTGGGTGGTTATCATTTTTTCAATTCATTTTTAAATTTTATTAAAAATATCATCACCAACATTTTATCAACATATTTCTCATGGAACAGTATGGGGGAAGTCTTTGTCAGACTACTCATGATTTGAGGGGCACGAGCCCCAAACTATGACACCCTTCGAATGGCAACAGATATGGGGATGAGGTCCCATTTTTTTTGTAACATCTAAATGGAACATATTTCAAGCCTAAAATGTCACTGGGGTTCTATCCTGGGGGTTGGTTCTATGAGAAAAAAAATATGAGCTTTTTTCTGATGCCATTATTTCATTTTGGTTTATAAACTGTGAAATTCAATTTCAGCGGAGCCTCCTTTAAACACTGTTAAAGCGTAATTCTGATGATAAGTTTGATTGAAAGGGGCACACAGCTGCCCCCTCCCCTGCCTATGCCACTAGTATTCTGGCATGTTATCACCACTTTCCCCCACTCAACATGTTTATTTGTTTTTAATGTTTAGGCTTGGGATTTCTAAACCCTTGCAACAAAAAATAACCTAAAAATCCTGTATTTATGATGAAACAGCAAATCTTAGAACAATATGCAAACCATTTTGAACAGAATATCCCGGGGGGGGGGGCACTCAACACAAATGACCATACGGGTATGCTCCCCGAAAGACCCTCCTTTTGGATTTCGCAGCTCCAAAAGACCCCTATATTTGACCAAAATAGAGCTCCGAAAGACTTGATTTTGATAATTTCAGCTCTAAAAGACCCAAAAATTTCTCATTCCTCATATTTCTGTTTTTTTCAACCAAAAAGCTAAGAAAAGACCCCAGTTTACTCGCAGCTCCAAAAGACCTCCTTTTACCGGTACGCTGTCAGCTCCCAAAGACCCACCCCTCAAAATTCTGGGGGAACATACCCACCAAAATTTTTTAAATATCTGAATGTCCCTTTAAACCTTCAAAAGATGGTGACTGTCACACCTGCATTAAAAAATCACCAACACTTCATCAAAATATCTACCACAAGCAGCATGAACAATACCTGGAATTAACATGATTTAAATGTTCTTAATTACAAAAATGTATGCATAAAACACAGACAGGATTGTTGTTGACATTTCTGTGACCTTAGATGACCTTTCTCAGGTCTCTGTGAAAGTACATCAGCACATGCACTCACTAGGATCCATAACATGCTCATCTATCAGGGCACAGTTCTTTTATCCCAATACAGTTGCACATTCATTGAATGACCTTTGAAGATTTGAGTACAAAACTCATACTCTGCAACTTGAGGTCAAATTTTGCACTATGATTATGTAATTGAGGTTATTGGACTATGCCATTGGGATGAGGCTATTAAGTCCATAGTGAGTGGCTTTTATTATTGACTACTGATGAGTGATGAGTTCCTGATGGTACTGTACAAATCATGTTCCATACACCACACCTGCAAATGCTTTTAGGGACTGATCAATAATTAAATGTCAGCACAGGAATTCAAGGGGACTTCACAATTTTTCAGATGAACATTTTTTATAAAATCTTCCTTGCGTTAAACAGTTGCACACTGTACACTCAATATAGGCCCTAGCTATGTGTGTTTTGATGCGCTTACTATTGAAATCATGTTCAATCATGTTCACTACATCTGCAAAATGCTTTCAACTTCCATCATCCTTGTGGCCACCCATCTGGCTCACCCTAAAATTATATCCTCATGGTTTCTACATAAATCTATAACTTTGCCCCCCCCCTTCCCCTGAAACAAATTGTGTTCAAAAAGATTGCCCCTCTAATTCAGGACTATGATCTCCTCCCCTACTATAAATATTGAAACTTTATATTTTTTGGGGGGCGTGCAGATTTTGAAAATATTTTTGAACAAAAAAGCATTTTAAATACAGATTTTTTTTTTTGCTCTTTACTCTTGCAAATTGGGATTTTGGGGACTTTAGGGTGGCCACACCCCCTGTGAATATGGGCCTGCGGGGGCCCTGCGTGCCTCCTTTCTTTATTGGGCAGATTGCTGTATAATTAATTCCACATTTTGACAGATAATGAAACTTTGGGAAAATAATGGAAGTTTTGTTGTTGTTCTGAAAATACTAGGGCACCTGCAGCTGTGAGGGCACTGTAGCTGTATGTGATAGCACCACCAGCATGATGATAGGGATGCTGTTTGACCCCCAATGACCCCATGCGACCTCTGACCCTAGATGACCTTGGCTTGATGACCTTTGATGACCTCAGTTTTATTTGATACATCCCTTTGAAATTTAGAAATCATTTTCAGGGGAAATCAAGTACAAAGGGCCTTGCACTTAAACCTTTTACAGCCTGACAGAATGTGTGAGGTGATAAAGTGCAGATGTGCGGACCAATTTCAGACCTCACATTTAATGAGTTTAAATTGATATCAAGTACACTTTTAATTCAATGTCCTAATTAATGAACAGTTTGAAACAAATTCCTGTTGTACATTTTGCATCAAAATTTGGGGTAAAATGTACATGTAGGCCTACAATGTAGCTGTAGGGCCTTCTAAAAGAAAACTTAAAAGGCTATAACATATTTTGTTCTTGAAGGTATCGCATGAGGTATGATAGCGAACATGAAAATAATTATGTTCTTCTTTATTAGGCCCTTTACAATTAATTCTTAGTTTCCTGTTTCCCTCGCGCGTCCAAAGTAGAGAATTGCAAAATATTTAATTATTTTATTTTTATTTTGGATTTCTCTTTTAAAATAACTTTTAATGACTTCCATTTGCTACTTTCTGACTTTGCTTGTATCAACTATAATGATGAATAAACAAAGAACATAACTGTACCATTACTTATATGTATAAAATCAAACATAGTTGTAAAATAATTAAATGCATGGTCCGACCAAAACAGGTTGATATAGGAAGCGACCACATGTTTTAAAATAAAGAAAATAATAGATAATTAATAATTAATAATTAAAAGTCGCCTCGTCCCTTGTTTTCAACCATGAAACAAGAAACTAAGACTTAATTGTGAAGGGCCTTATTATAGTGGAGTAAAATTTCTCAGGTCTTTAGACATTTTCATATCTAGTTCATATGTCACAGACAGGTTGAACAACTTAAAACATTAGACTAGCTGCATACCACCATAATGTTAATTAACTTTTTCTAATGAACACAATTAGCGGTCATAATTGAAATGCCATACATGTATAGCTGTTGGGCAAAATCATGTGGCACCTTTAGCTTTACAATTTCCATAAAGCATGATATTTTCAAGACATGTGACATTTGTCTTGACACTATGGACCACAATGACCTCATCCCAATGATACAGTTCTCTAACCTCAATTAAACAATATTAGTGCAAAATTTGACCTCAAGTTGCAGAGTATGAGTTTTTGTACCCACATTTTCAAAGGTCATTCAATGAATGTACAAATGTATTGGGGTTAAAGAACTGTGCCCCTGGTAGATGAGCATGTTGTGGATCCTAGTGTGAGCCAGCACCATTCACGAGTGGAAGCGTGAAACTGTGCTATGGAAATATGCACAAAATGTCAAGAGCTTGTTTTAAATTTTCTGACATTAGCTGTTGAAAAGTGTGAACATTTTTGTACTTAAAAAGGGGTAAACTAAAGATCAGTGTTTGCATTAAAGCAGGGTTGCCATTGCCAAAATATTACAGCCCAAATCGTGGGTCAAATAAGTGAAAAGTCGCTCAATTTTTCTCATTGGTTTATAATGGACAGGAAACAAAAGGAAACGGAAGGCACAGGAGCCAATGTTGAAAAGTAGCCCAATTTCTTAACCATGGTTTCTATGGGGCAAGAAATTGTCAAAAGTTACAGCGAAAATTTCCAAAAGTCGCCCAATGAATTAGGCTACCAAATAGTGGGTGCTGGGTGTGGCAATCCTGCGTTAAAAGGGGGGGGGGGTGACCAGATCAACAGCCTCATCCCTCCACTTTAAAATAGACTCTGGCATAGGAAGAGAGCTTATATCTTTCTTTTTTTTGGTTTTGTAGTGTCCCTGGACCTCGACCTAAATGCTAGGATCATTCATGGTTAACCTAAAAAAAAAAAAAATTCCATGATGTTTTGTGTTTTTAATATGAAAATTGATACTTTGTTTTCATGTCATACTCTATGATATCAAAATGCATTCAAATTCAATGCATTTTGATATCATTAATAAAGTATGACATGAAAATAAAGTATCAATTTTCATAATAAAAACACAAAACATCTAGGTCTAGGTCCATGGACACTACAAAACCGAAAAAATAAAAAACTTAAAAAACAAAATTACCCGAAAATGCCAGGCCTAATTATCTCCCTGTACAAGTGCATCAGCAGGGCATTGGTGTTTGACAGCTTGATAACAACACTAGAAATGTGGCACTTTAATAATTCACGCATCACCAACACGCATATATTCCTTAGCAATTTGCAAAATTGCTAAGGTCTGTTTCTGTCAAGTTCTTTGTTTCTTTCTTTCTTTCTGTCAATCTTATAATGAGCCACCGTAGCTATATGCTTTGAGCCATGTTGACCATAGTTGGTCATTAGGACCATTGGGTGGGGGACAAATGAAACATGGTCAACTTCAGGTCAAAGGTCATCCACTTCCGGTCAATGGCCAAAAACGTGATTTCACTAAAAATGCTACTTCTTCCACAAATTATACAGCACGATGATGGCACTTGGGTACATGCATCAGCTATACCCAGTGTCTAAAAGTTGTCCTCAGAGGGTCTTAAGCTACATGCACAATGAGAAAAACACAGCACACAGCGAAATTTGTTACTACCCAATTAACTTATTTTTATTTTGGATTTGCGGAATTAGCTGAAGCAGTCAGCACCACACTGATGCACACACATGTAGGAATATCTACACAAATTTCCCATTGATGGGGAACCAAAAGGTGGGAACGGAGTCTGGACATATTATTTGATGATTTTGATGGTGGATCCCACCTGGGGCACCACACCTCCAAATATTTTCCGGACACGACCATTGAAACACACAAAAAAGAAAAGGTCCAGACCCTGATCCCCCTGAAAAACATGCCGTACCCAGCTGAGCACAAGGCTGCAAGATATCTTGCCAGCCCACCCCCACATCCGGAACGGGGACTGCGCAAAAGACCTGGCCAGCTGCCCCAGACACCACCAGTCGGGGAACGACCCACCAAACCCTCCCCAGCTACAATACTGGGTGGGTTGGGAGGGATTTTCAAACGAACTTGACTGCTTCAGCCGAAAAAGTGAGTAGGGAAGGAACAAACGGCGCGAAAAACCGGACGCTCGCTAACACGAGATCCGATTGGCCTGATGAGCCAGGCCAAGTCGTAAGGCAGCCAATCAAAATCGCTGATGGAAAAATTAATAACCCCCGCCGCAGTTACTACCTCACAAGGGTGACATTACTGATATGGCAGAGGCTGGGACAATTAAGCTAGATGCCTTACTCCCCGAAACAGCAAGAAAAATCCCAGCCAAAAACGAACCCAAAAAGGGGAGACCCCATGAAGCCAAAAACGCTTTTGAATAGACAAGCTATTAAAAACCGCACTTGTCCTCAGAGGGTCTTAAGCTACATGCACAATGAGAAAAACACAGCACACAGCGAAATTTGTTACTACCCAATTAACTTATTTTTATTTTGGATTTGCGGAATTAGCTGAAGCAGTCAGCACCACACTGATGCACACACATGTAGGAATATCTACACAAATTTCCCATTGATGGGGAACCAAAAGGTGGGAACGGAGTCTGGACATATTATTTGATGATTTTGATGGTGGATCCCACCTGGGGCACCACACCTCCAAATATTTTCCGGACACACGACCATTGAAACACACAAAAAGAAAAGGTCCAGACCCTGATCCCCTGAAAAACATGCCACCCAAGGGTTCCATACTGAACCCTTGCCCACCCCCACTTTTTTTTTTTTTTTTTTTTTACTATAAGAAACACGCACTTGATTTGCTTGGCTTTTGATTGCCGACTGGTCAGTAACATAACTGGACCATGTCCCCACGACAAAACGATCTTGGTTTTTGCTTAAAGGAAAAAACACACCGCAAGGACAGCTCCCAGAAGAACCCCACCTGCACGGAGCGCAACAACACAAGCAGCGAAGCCCGTCCCACCAGTCCAAAACCACAGAAACTGAACACCATAACCGATCAGCCTACTATGACACCTGCTGATGATCACCCACCACAAATAGGCATTCAGTTCCTGTACACTAGACCAGAGACAGAACCTGCCACCTGCAGGTTAGACCCCTCAGGGAGCCGCCCACAGGATGTGCTCCCAACAACTGGCATGACGTCCAATTGCTGCCCACATGCCTGAGAAGGCATTAAAGGCATCAATCAAACCACATACAGCAACAACCCTTTCTTTTTGGTTGATTTCCACCAAATGGTGTGAGTGAACCACCTACAACCCAATTTTTTGGTTGAATTTTGTGGAACAAACTAGCTAAATTGCTTATAAAATAATGCCACCCGCTTACAAATGTAAGTGAGTAGTAACGCATTACTTGAACCAACCCAAGCGTGTTTTCTTGAATTTTTGTGAAAGGCTACTTCCAACAACCTTTTCCTTTCTTACACGCACTTGGCTTTGGTTGCCAACTGAATAGTAACATTATAATGTGAACCATGTCTGATGACACACAATTATCAATTCATTTTTCAAAACACAACAGTAATGCTAAGTTAAACCATGTCACCGCAATAACGAAAACCATTTTTGGTTGATTGTACAATGTATATGAAATGCAGCTTGGTTTTAAAATGCCATTTGCGCAGGGCAAGTGAAACCTTACATTGCAACAATTATTGGGATTGCTGTTCCCAAAACACCTGCAAAAACCTTTTTGCAACTAGATTTTATTTGCCCATTGCACTGTAGCCGAAGTGAACCCTAAACAATCAACAACGAAATGAAACCTTTGGCTTGATTTCCAGGAAATGCAGTTTTTAACTCGGTGAAACCAACGCAAACCGCTATCTGGTTGACTTTTACTTGCCCTCGCACAGGAGCATAATACGCTGGATGCAACCATTTTCTGATTAATTGCGCATGAAATTTTGATTTACGTGGAATGCCTTTATTCATCCAATACAAAAACCATTCTGTGGTTTGATTTTTCATGCAAGTGCAACGACACAAAAGAACAAATTTTGGCTGAAACCTAGCCATCTGAACAGTAACGCAAGAAAAAAAACCTTCACAACAACGCAACAACTTTTGGTTTTTTCTGTTGTGCAATGCTTTAAATTATGCAAAATCTTTTTTAGATTTAGAACAAGGCATGCTAACAGCCATGCCACTTACCAACTACTTACTACCTGTAACTGCATACATCAGGCATGGGAATGTTCAGGTGCACAGATTTTTGGCCTTAAAGGGGGGGGGGGCCAAGTCAGGCTGAAAAAAGATAAACAAGCACCAAATAGACAACAAAACTGCCTGAAATCCGGCAAAAGCCTGAAACTTCACATGCCTGGTATAAACATTATCAAAAGAGTTGAGCAGCACTATAAACTATTGTTTTGGCAAGAGAGGAAATTTAAATACACGATTTTACACCTGGCTTTGAAGTGACTCAGTGAAAATTTCACATGACTGACACCCTGACTATGGCCACTCCATTACAAACGCTCCCGAGGGGGGAAGCCGACCAAATCCGGACAAGGCGGGTTAGCACAAAAATACCGGACCCCCTCCCTAAGCTGGTCGCGGAAAATGCGATACCCTTTTGGAGAAAGATGGATACCGTCATTCATCCGGAACGTGGAGTGGTCATGACGAGTGATGGCCTTGTGAAATATGACCCTGTTGTCACCACTTAAGCTCTTGCATTTGTTGTAGGCGTGCCTGTTAATTTCTTCCCGCACCCTCTCCCCAGCGTTCTTTGAGCTCTCGCCGTACCAGAATAGACGTGGCAGTATATTGGCGACCAGACGATTCTACACAAGGGTAACATCTGCCGAAGTTCTTTCAACAATGTTCCGACAGCCTCACATATCTCTTTCTTAGGGGTGTGGAAAATGTCATTGCCCCCAATGTGTATTATCAGCGTACGAGGAGCAGGCCTTCCATTTAATTTTTGGCGTACCCTATCATACAATGTATTTATTCTTGTGCCGCCACGTCCCATCCATGAAACCTGTCCAGCACCGGGGAGAGGCGGGATTTGCTCTCCTGCACAAAACACAATACTGTCCCCCACAATCCACGTCCGGTGACCTAAAATGATAAAAAAGAGGGGAGACAGAAACAGAAAAAGAGAAATATCAGCAGTAATGCAGCTTAATTATAATTATGCTGTGATATGTGTGGATAATACTATACTTCTTAAATCTGAGAGCCAGTGAACATGGCCCCGGGACGCACATATACTTTATATATCCCGCTGCGCCATCTTCCCAGGGACTGAATCTCCTCCGATGAGAAACCGCTTACTGCTGCCGATGTTGCGGCTCCTATGCGGAAACTGTGGGAGCTGAACTTGTGTGAGGGGTACCCCCCGAATTCTAGGGCCTTGCGAAGAATGTGATTTACTTGGTACCTGGTCAAAGGAGATTTGTCCAAGTGCACAAATAAGGGGCCCTCCCCTGTGGGGCGTACCCGAAGAAAACGCACCATGGCCGATACCGGGCAAACAGAGGCCTCGCCAGCATTTCTAATTGTTAGCACTGTAGCATTCCCCCGCTGGTCAGTCTTGGAAAACCGCAGCCGCACTTGCAACGCCGAAAAGTCTCCATGCAGGAAATGTCGTTTAATGCTAACACTCTCTGCTGATGCTGACCGAGACATTGCCGCAAATTCCGCTGACGCCAAGAAAAAATCCAAAAACGCTAGAGAAAAAGCCGCTTGAAAGAGCAATTTTTCATAACTTGAGCTACACGTGCTCGATAGCACTGGGAAGATATTTCTAAGTACCGCCAATGTCACAGGCAGCCTGGGATCTGTTCTATTATTTAACCGTTTACATCCTTCCAATAACTTGGCGACGATAAATGCCTTTGTTGGATCTTGCCAACCCCCTAACTTGTGATAATAAGACACCCCTGCCACGTATGAACTTATTGTGGCAGGAGCCTTGCCTGAAAGAGATTCATTAGAAATGAATGTAACAACTTCCCTCACTGAGGCCGGCCAATCACTCCCCAAGCCGAAATCCATCCTGAAACGCTGGAACATGTCCGCCCCCCTCTGGTAAAGTGCATGTGTATTGTTAGCCATTGAAGCATCCAGCAGCCGCTGTACCTCATTATCTAGATTGACCACACCTCTGCCGGTACCGTGGTTGCCTCTCTGTTCGCCTGAGGGGCCAGACGCCAGAACCGGGCCATCTGAAAACGTGACAGGGAATCAGAAATCTCATTATCAACCCCCGGAATGTGGATTGCCCGAAAGCAGAGATTGACCTTCATGCTGTGTAACACCAAGAACCGCACCAGGCGCATAATCATGGGACACATGGACGACTGTTTATTCAAGATTTCCACCACAGACTGATTGTCGGATCTGAATATCACTCTTTTTCCCCGCCAGTTGGGGCCCCCAAACTACCACTGAAACTACAATCGGAAATAGCTCCATCCATGCAATTGACGGGGACTGGATGCTCACCTCTGCCGGCCACCTACCCTGAAACCATTGACCTTGAAAATATGCTCAAACCCAGCTTGCCGCTCAGCATCAGTGAAAAGTTGGATATCTTCATCCAGGGACCAGAATTGGTCCGGAATGATAGATGACCCATTACAAGTAGACAAAAATGTTGTCCACATCTTTAAATCTTCCCGTGCACCTCTTGACACCCTGACCTTATGCCCTGCCTTACGTAACCCACACGTCAAATTGATAAGGCGTCTCAAGAAAGCCCTCCCAGGTGGAATAGCACGGCAGACAAACGACAATGACCCGATGAGGGACTGGAGTTGGCGAAGGGTGAGTTTTCGAGCTGCAGCTGCATTGATAAGCTTTTTCTCCAGCTGCAGCAGTTTTTCATGAGGTATTCTGACCACTCTCTCGGCAGCATCGATTTCAAGCCCTAAAACACAAGCCTCGGGCCGGCCCCACAGTCTTATTTTTGGCTAATGGAACGCCTAACTGATCGCATATTCCCATAAATGATTCGAGAGCGTGTGCACACGACTGCTTACCGTCACCCAAGGAACCGTAGAAAAAGAAATCATCTGCATAATGTAAAATCCTATCACACTTTGCGCGCCTCCTTGCAGCCCATTCGACAAAAGTGGAGAAAGTTTCGAATAAAGCAGGGGCAGATGCGGCCCCCATGGGTAGGCATTTGTCCACATAATAACACTCATCAAACTTCATCCCTAGAAGGGAAAAATCCCCAGGGCATACAGGAAGCAAACGAAAAGCTGATTGGATGTCGGACTTCGCCATCAGCGTACCTGGACCACTTGCCGCTATCCGGTTGACAGCTTCGTCACAAAACTGGTGTAATGAACTTGACGAAAAAGATTGGCCGATGCCATCGTTGACTGAAAGCTCACCAGGCCAAGAGAGATGATGTATCAGTCGAAACGCACCTGGAGTGGATTTTGGAACCACGCCTATGGGGGAGACCCGCAAATTTTCTAGCGGCGCTGACATATATGGACCTGCAACCCTACCAAGTTGAACCTCTTTTACTAGCTTGTCTGCGACCACTGTTGGGTGGCCCTTAACCGAATGCAAATTCTCTGCTTCCATCTTCACCCTTGCACCCGAAAAACCCAGGCTAAAGCCTTTTGTGAAGCCTGCACGCAACACCCGAGCCGCATTCATATTTGGGTACAAGTGTAATAACGGAAGCAAAGCATCCACCTTAATTGGGGTTGGTGCCAGACAGCATAAGCAGGCGTTGTTCTCTGACAGTAAGTGGCAATTTTTTCCTGGGAGATATCCTGCAAGACAAAGAAATACAGTTTAATATAAACCCTAGATCTCGGATTTTTTTTTTTTTTGTTTTTTTTTTTTTTTTAATTAATTACTTTATCTATGTATTTTAATTTATTTATTTATTTATTTATTTTTTATTTTTTTATAAATGATTCATTCTTTATGATTATTATTATTTATTTAATTTTTTTTTTTTTTTAAAGATTTTTATGTAAATTTTCTTGGAGAGCGCAAGAGGAATGTCCCTCCCCTTACTGAATTTGGACTACCACTTAACTTTTTTCTAACCTTAAATTTTTTTTTTTTTTTATTTTTTTTAAATTATTTTATTTTATTTTATTTTATTTTATTTTATTTTATTTTATTTTATTTTATTTTATTTTATTTTATTTTAAAATTTAAATTTAAATTTAACTTTTTTTTTTTTTAAATTATTTTATTTTATTTTATTTTATTTTATTTTATTTTATTTTATTTTATTTTATTTTATTTTAAAATTTAAATTTAAATTTAACTTTTTGTTTTGCTCTATTTGTTTTCTGACCACGTGGGAAAATTCGCGGGGCCATTATTTATGTTTCTATTTATATCTATCTTGATTTCTCAGCTGCCGGGAGGGTGTGTGGAAAATTTTTACCTTGTCAACACAACCCGAGTGCGGTGATCACGTGGCCCGCCACGTGGGGAAAAAATTTTCCAGGGGCCATACACCTATCCTGTACATGCACGTATCGCGTGTTTTTATTTTATTTTATTTTTTTTTTTTTTGCAAATATAAAGCCAGATTTTTGCTTCTCACTGCCCCGAGGAGCAAATGCCTACTGTCCAACGATAAAACAAAGCCTTTTACGCAAAGATAAAACAAATAACAGATAAACGAAACCTTTATAAATATTAAAACCGGAAAAATCAGCGTTATCGGCGCTCAAATTTGCTGCATGTCAACTCAAAATCACAACCAAACGCAAGCAGCGGCGACTTCCGCCCTGATCTTGTTTACCATTTTTTACCGGGTGGCTCTTCCCAGCCCTGCCTGTCCGCCCCCTGGAACCGTCTTTTCATGCCAGCATGTGCGAGCGCCGTGGTTTTTCTTGCCACAGCTGGAGCATTTGTGCTCGAATTTGCACACTTTTCTGACACACCCTTTGGGCCCGTTAAAATCAAAACAGGCACGTAAGTTGGGTGGGGGCTTTTGCATTGATTCTTGAAAAGCCTGGGGCTGAGACTGAGGTGCCCAGTATGCAGTGGACGCCCTCTGCAAGGTCCGATTACCCCACTGACCGTGTTGCAGATTCCGATTCCCCCATTGACTGCGCTGCAAATTCTGAGACCCCCTTTGGCCCCGCTGCCAGTTCTGAGACCCCCATTGGCCCTTTGACCCCGAGTTTGAGACTACAAACATAAACCACAGCTCAGCGTCAATTGTGGCCCATGAATTTTGCGGGTTTCGCTGGTGACGCATGCGGAAGTGCGAGTCGTACGCGCGCCATCCCATGCTACCAAATCGCAGGGCGGCGGACCTCACAATTTGCATGTATTTTAACATTTCTTGGGTGCGCTGGGGATGAAACTCTAAGTAAATAGAAGCGAACGCTAAAAAGGCGCTGGTCCAAGTTGAAATTGTCAAGATTTTCTGTTTGAGAGGAACCTTCTTAAAGACTGGACGCCCTTCATTATCAAAAGTCAAGGACACATTCCTATATGTCTCCAAGTCGTCACCTTCACCGGGGATGTGGCCCCAGTTTTCCAGGAGCAGGTTCAGATCAACATATTCTTCTCGTCCTATTTTTCCCTAACTTTTTGAGATACCCCCTCCCCCAATGGCGAGCATACTGACGCCAAAGGATTGATCGGAAATGGGTTATCGGACTCAGCTTGCAGCTCACTGGCTGCTACCGTCGCCGACATGACAGGGGGTTTTCGGGAGCGATTACAGAACTACGAAACTGGTTAAACTCACCGGGGGGTGCGTCTTGACTTGGTGCAGATTGTGGGTGAAACACTGCCTGTTGAGGGGCCGGCGCAGCAACTGAGGTGGGGGGCAGCGGCATAGCATTGGCTACATTGACCCCGACCCCGACTTCGGGCGTGGGCGCTGCCCCCGCTGCCGCAGGTACCGCGCCGTCACTGGGCATTCTAGCTGATGACGCCGACCTGGAATTTCTCAACACTGCATTTAAGATGGTGTCGTTCTCTGAATTCCTTGTAGGTCTGCCTCTTTTCGCCGAGTCCGGCTGCTTCACCGGTGCAGTAGTTTTTCTCTTTCTACCCATCAGAAAGGCGCTAGTCCCACGATCTTGACTGTTTATAATTCAGCCAAAAACTTTGACTGAATTCAGCTAAAAAAACGAACTTCAAAGCTTCAGCAAAATTATTTTCAAACGAACTTGACTGCTTCAGCCGAAAAAGTGAGTAGGGAAGGAACAAACGGCGCGAAAAACCGGACGCTCGCTAACACGAGATCCGATTGGCCTGATGAGCCAGGCCAAGTCGTAAGGCAGCCAATCAAAATCGCTGATGGAAAAATTAATAAACCCCGCCGCAGTTACTACCTCACAAGGGTGACATTACTGATATGGCAGAGGCTGGGACAATTAAGCTAGATGCCTTACTCCCCCCGAAACAGCAAGAAAAATCCCAGCCAAAAACGAACCCAAGGGGAGACCCCATGAAGCCAAAAACGCTTTTGAATAGACAAGCTATTAAAAACCGCACTTATTGTCCAGAATTGGGGTCAAAGGTCATTAAGGGGATACTTCCGGTATATGACCAAATACCATAAAATGCTGCTGCTGTCGCAAATATATATGGTACAACAATGTTACTTGGTCATCAGGACCAATAGCTGGTGGCACAAATGTCACGTGACCAACTCAAGGTCAAAGGTTATGGAAAGGTCATTATGGCCGAAAATGTTATTTCCTGTTATTTTTACTAAAACTGCTACTCCTTACACGAATTACACAGCAAGATGATGTCACTTGACACATGCATTAGCCTTGAGGTCAAAGGTCATACGAAGGTCATTATGGCTGATGTGATTTTCTGTTTTGTTACTAAAAATGCTAAGTCATTCCACAAATTATAATATAGTATGATAACATTACACATTGTATTCATCCATTGGGGTCAAAGGTCATTGGGGTCAAAGGTCATGCAGATATTACTTCCGGTATGTAGAAAAATATCTTAGAAAGTCACACTCTAATAGCGCATGACCAAAGTTGCACAGAAATATTTACATGAATATTGAATAATTTTGGTTAACAAAATGATTTCACAACTATGGAAAATAATTATGTAATATAATTAATAATTATAAGGCCAAATAAAAAAATAAACATGTTTCATGTACCCTCCCACTTCCTTTTTTGAGGTTTCTTCAATCATATATTTATTCAGTTATAACTTTAAAAAAGATATATCTAGGAAGCAGAAATATTTCTATAGCCTTGCTAATATACAAGAAACACTTTTGGAAGGTTTTATGAAAATTAGAGGAGCCGGCCTATATCCTCAGAACAAAAATAAAAAGAGGCCTCCTCCTTTTTCCAGGCATTATTGTGTACGCTAAAACAGCTCAAATTATGGGTATTCACACCGATTTTGCCATGAAAATATAAAATAAAAAGCCCCTCTTCCTCCTTTTTTACAAAACCTGTTTTTTATTTTACTTGGCCTAATTATATGATACTACAAACTTCTGTTGTAGTTATACATGTATATTCAATGAATTACACCAAACTGCTGGACCTTTTGAACTCACATATGCTATAGGTGAGCTAACAAATTAACCTTGCTCCCATTGTCCCTATGGTCAATTTCAAATTACAGTGCATTTCAAAAAAGACCTCTCAGTAAAATCAGCATATTATACTACTGCTAGCTGGGCTAATTAGCCATAGGCCTAGTTAATTAGCTATTGCTAAGGTCGCGTATATGTGTATGCGCAATTAGCTCTAGTTTAAACTGTGTTTGCTAGCAGGATGCCTAGCCTGTCAAACTGTATCACACTAGCAGGACCCAATTTCTGATATAGGCCAAAATATATATCAATCACACCACATGGTTATGCAGTTATCGGTGTGTCCTGGTACTACTTCATATGGAGCGATTAAAAGTGGAAAATTGTATCTTATTGTGGTTGGACTACATGTAGTCTCATGTACTTTGTATCTGTCATTTCTACATGCATGAGGGCAATTATTTCATCCCTTCTCTCATCCAGCAGGAAATATGTAGGCCCTATGTACATGTACATGTATGTATGTACATGTATGAGTATGGTTATACTGCGCACCTTGCATTACAATGCTTTTTTATTCCCTTGCATATATTTAATCCTCTCACCGTCAACTGGGTCGCTTCTGCTGCACTGCAAATGCAGGGTGTCACCCACTACGAGGTTGACTTGCATGCATCACTCTGCTCCCCGCATCACCCTTCACACAATATGTTTCTACTGGAACTGTTACGGGGTATTCCTCACATCACCCCACATTACCCATCAACAGTTTTGCTCAATAGAAACACTGTTTGTCCAATTCAACAAATTTGCAACCTTTTCTGACATAATCTGAATGAGTCTTCCTGATGATGACCATTAATTAAATTGCGTTTGACAAAAGAACAAAAGCCATGGTTCTAATCAGATCTCAAATCATGTGTTTTACAAATTCGGCTTGTGACTGCGAGATCAAACAGGGAACTGGCCCAACACAGTTGAGTACAAACACAGTATCTACTTTAATTTGTCTTACAGACAATATCAGACAATACATGTATTTCATATTTTGGGTGGTCAAGCTGCTAGTGCTACACTGCATAGAAAATCATATTTTGATTTCATGCTCTGTACGTGCAGCTAGCCAGCACAGTGATGGTGTAAATTCAGCCTTTATATTATAGATCAAGCCTGTTTCTTATTACCTACACAGTTATGATCACAGCAGCGAGGCAATTTCCACCATACTTGCCATGATTGATGGCACATATTGGGTCTCGTTAAAGGCAAAAAATAACACATCAAAATGCTACCTTAATTTTACACGCCTGATTTGCTTAATGATACAAGACACACGTGTGTGTACATATTTGATAGCATGCATTTTACGCATGCACAGGTACACATACGTGTGCTTGTACCAACTGGCAATCGCACAGCTGAGGTATAGTACTGTCAAATTCAAGGTGCACATTTTTATTTTTGCTTCATTTACATGTATTTCATGCTTTTCATGTGGTCCAATCTGATCCACTCAGGCGAAAGTCTAAAATTTTGAAAATTTGAGTTACTACCATTACTTACTTGCTCAGTACATACAATTACTGATCAGGGCCGTAGCAAGCGGGGCAGCTGGGGATGCCATGGCCGCCCCACTTTTTGAGAAATTTATTATGTTTTTCTTTATATCTTTATTTCAATTTGGGCATATATTTGTAATTTGGCCACCCCACATTTGTTATGGCCGCCCCACATTTTCCAACCTTGCTATGGCCCTGTTACTGATCAATGTTGAATCCCTGGATCTCTTCAATACTCGGTTGTAAAGTTATGAACCTTTTATATGTCCATTTTCTGATGTTTTTTTTACTGTTTTTCTCTTCACCTATTTACCTGTATCTCAAGTTTTATTATTGCCGACTTTAGCCTGATTGGAACAGAACTGGATATTCCTTTTGTGTACAATGTATCTAGTCAAAATGAGAAGTGCATCAACTTTCATTTTTATAGGAATATTTTGCTGATCCAGCAGCAGCAACAACAACCAACATTCCTTCAATTGTTCAAGAAACTTGCATTTGAATAGAAAGGACTAGATTTTCCCCTCATAGATGCGGGATGTGACCTTGTGACATCAATTTCATGTGACTCAGGAGTGTCAATTGATTACAGCGACATCAAATTAACATCACATGATCATATACCACGTCCAATCGTCCATATCCGAAAATCTAATCCCGACTATATCTTCATACATCATGCACAAGAAGAAAGAACATTATTTCAAATCAATCGACCTTTTCGGCAAATCCCAAAAGCCTTTACCTGTGATGTCATTGCACCAATGAGCGATGTGCACGCTTCACCGGTTTGAAATGCACTTAACGATGTTCCGCTAAACTATGTTCACATCGTTGCAAAGGCTTATGGCATGTATCGAAAGAGGTCAATTGGATTCGGAATGCTTCAAGACACAAGCAAGGATAATAAATAAAATATGTACATTTAAATACAAGAAATAGGCCATGTATAGATAGAGTACATATTGAATATTTGAAGTTGGTTATAAATATTATCATGTTATAATAAAGGGCTACATCGTACATGAGTACATTATGTACATGGGCTGCAATAAGCACAATATAGTGACAACTGCATGATATACGGCTGACAAGAATGTACACAATACTTTGTTCACAGGATGAACAGAGGGCCCTGATCCAAAAACCCAGGTTAGTGCTAATAAACAGGGGTACTGGACCCAAAAACCCAGTTAGTACCCATAAATCGGGGGTCCTGTACCCCACAACCCAGGTTAGTGCCCAAAAACATGAGGTCCTGGACCCAAAAACCAAGGTTAGTGCCCATAAACAGGGGGTACTGGACATCAAAACCCAGGTTAGTGCCAACCCTATTGAGCACATGTTTATCTGCAAGTGCTACATGTAAGAGGCCTTGACGAGAACTGTAGATGTACATCTTGTACTAGATACCAGCCCATAGACCCTTTCCAGGGTCTATGACCAGCCTGACCTGAGACTCATGAAAAGCATAAACCTTACAACATGCTCAGATGCATTGTCAAGTTATTTCTACATGGTTTGAAAAAGTTCTAACTTGTACAATGTTTAAATGAACAATCTATACCAAGACATACATTATGTTTATAAATGTTGCTCCCCTCCCCAACTCCTGGAACTGAGACTGTAATATTTTCGCTGCTCTATATTCCGCCACTGAATACTAGTACTACCTCCCCCATGATATACTATTGGCTAACAATAGTACATTTCAGCACATCACAAGCTCCCATTGGGCGCCCCATTCCTTTTTTAAAGGAATTTTTATTGCACAGATACTCTCAGTGATCAATTGCCCATTTTCCAGTTTTTGCCCAAAATAAACATGGTCAGTTTCTGGACAGTACACTCACCTATATCTTGACTGTCCTTGGCACATATCAAGATATTCATACCTCATCAAATTTATACAAACACAAAGAGTGCATAGATTGATAGAATATTGATATTCAAATAATTATTTAATACCTCATCATATTTTATACAAATATAAAGAGTGCATAGAATATTGACAGTGCTATAATATTTCCAGAATGTTTTAACTAGTGATGTGGTCGGCACCGTTTTTTATTGTCGACATGTCGATATAATTCGTATACCGACGTAGACAGTGTCGCCATATAAAAAAAAAAAAAAAAAATTCTAAAAAAATTTTTTTAATTTTCAAAAAATATTTTTGGCCAGAAAATCAAGTTATAGGCCCAAACTGACTTGTTATTCAAGGTTGGAAACCAGAGAAATACTGCTACTCAAAAAAAAAAAAAAAAAGCCAATTTTTTTTTACAAAGTTGAAAAAGTTGTACATTTTAATTACTTTTGTTTCTATTGAACAGCTAGCAATGCATACTAATTCAGTGTGTCCCTGACTGTTCAATAGAAGCAAAGGTAATAAAAATGTACAAGTTCATCCAACTTTGTAAAAAAAAATTGGCATTTTTTTTTTTTTTTAGTAGCAGTATTTCTCTGGTTTACAACCTTGAATAACAAGTCAGTTTGGGCCTATAACTTGCTTTTCTGCCCAAAAATATTTTTTGAAAACTAAAAAAAAAAAAAATTTTTTTTTTGTCGACATGATTTTTTGATGTCGACATGTCGGCATACGTGCCGACGTCGACATTATGTCGACATAAGGCATGTCGACCACATCACTAGTTTTAACAGATTATTTTTATCAGTTATACTTGTACAGCTCTTCATGTACATATGTTGTACAATGTACATGTACCACTACAGCTCACCAAGTCTCTTGTATTTCCTAAAATATAGGGCTGATAAGAATACGCAATTGTGTTATTTGTGCCGCAATTCACATATTTTATTTCCATATGCATTTTTTGACACTTGGGAAATAGTAATAATAATTTTGGCACAATTTTATTTTTTTCCAGGGATTTGGAGAGTTCATTGACCTAAAATTTGGCAAAAAAAAAATTACAAATCGCAAAAGGAAGAAAAAAGCTGATGCATATTTTGACCTCCAATAATACATGTATTATTGCGTATTCTTAGCAGGCCTACATTTAATACTAACATAGTTATTATACATAGATTCTGCACAAAAGACACATTAGAAACAATTCCTCTGGCTTGCTGTCTCACAGTCTGAATCAATGGGTTGATATTCAGCAAGTCAATATTTGGATCCTGTAAAAAGTGGAAATTTCTGTGTGGTAAATTGTTCACACTTGCCAAAGTTTATAAAAAGATGGAAATGCAAAATGCAACAAAAGCTAGAGGAACTCTTTCACAAGACTAAACATTCACAGTCATTCAGTCAACATTGTGTTAGTGGAAGAGATTAACCTTTCAGTAATAAATAAATATCGTAAGGAATACATGGCAGGCCTCGGACAGAAAACAATCCCAAATCATGATGCAAAATCATACAAAATTATGCAAAAAGAATATGTATAAGACCCTGTTTACACTCTAGAAAATAATTCAGTCAAGTCAGTGTAACCATACATTCGCTACCGGTACTTGATTACGACTTTCAAAGTCGACATTTCTTTTGAAGTCAAATTGAACAGAATCTGTGTTTTCATGCATGTCTGCTGAATAGAAGTTCAAATTCAAATTGCCTCAACTGGTAGTATACACACACACTGACTTGAATGGATTTATGGGCCATTTCACCGTTTTGGAGCAAAGGCTGGACATGAGCATGAACTTTTGAGGAAAACCCTGAAAATTATAGAAACACCTGAAAAAACATGTGAAATTGAGCAAAAACACCCCAAAACGGACAAAAAATAAATAAAATTTGTAAATTTTTGTAATTCACTGTTTCTCTCTCTGTCAAAGCAAGCAAGGGAGAAAATTGAGGATAAAAATCATGGAACCAGACGATGATTTTTGTTCCAAAGTGACCTGTCATGCTGTACAACAGATAAACAGAAAATACCAACTGTATCTGAGAAAAAGCAAGCTCATTTTCACTCAAAATTTTGACTTAACCCTAACCCAGCAAACTTTTAATATTTTAATTATAATTAAAAGTTGGTTACTCATGTTGGCAACTTTCGTCCCTACACCATGAAATGGTCCCTCTGTCGCAATTGAGTGACTTTTTTCCATGCGTAAACAGGGTCTATGCAACCTTAGGAGTAAAACAAGGGCAGAGGATTGGAGGCACAGAGGACACCCTTGTTCAAACCTACCTGCTTGGACATTGTTGGAGACGGAATAATCTGTAATAAGGGACAATGGATCAAAAAAAGGAGACGTTTGAGTGGGTGGTATTGTGATGTTTATTCCGTTGTGCCTTGTAATAGTACTTGACCCTTTACATGGAGCCATCTCCTACATGTACAAGAGCTGAGCTCCTCTGTGTAAATGTATATGTGGCTTGTGTAATAGTGCATTTCTGTTTTTTACATAAGCACTAACGCAATGGTTTTACAAAGTGTACAGACTTTTTTAGGTACCATCCTTACAGGCTTTTGAGAAAATAAACCATTTACAGTACATGTTTTTGTTTATAATTTTCTAATATATTTGGGTGATGTTCCTGAACACCCTAAAGGAGTCGAGCCAAGGAAACATGCCAGAGAAACGGTTTTGTGAAATAGCAGGATCCTTAAAATAACCCAGAAAACGTAGTACTTAGTTTAAAACCAACCTTTTTTTCTTGAAAACAGGCGATAAGAACCCTTGGCTTAACCCCATGAGAACTACCTGCCAATTGGCCAAAAAGAAGTTTTCATTATCAATTGGCCCAATCAGCAACATTGTTATAATAAAAAAAAAAAAAAAAAAATTGGGGTGAATTATTTGCAAAGCTCCATTCTTATTGGTGATTAAAGTGAAAATATCATGTAATTGACCAATCAGAGGCAATGTTAGCCAGGTAGTGCTCAGGGGGTACAGTACTTCTCAATTCTTTGTGAAAAAAATATCCAAACTGACACTGGATCTCAAGCATGCCCATCTGTCATGGCAAAGTTCAAACAAGAACTGTCTTTAAAAAAGACATGTACAACACCATGGAAGTTCATGTTTCATAATTTTGCATTGACAAGTACTTGGCACCCAGTATATTTGAACATTAGAGCAGAATGACCTCTGAATGTACTTGGGTACAAAAACTCATACTCCATAACTTGAGGTCAACTGTGAAGCAATTGTCATTACATAGGGGTCATTGGACTATGCCAAAGGCAAGAGGTTATGTCACATGGTAGTAAGATCAATACTAACCTTCACTTGGTGTTATTGACGACTCGGACTCGTAACTACTACTACTACCTGAGCTCTCATATTCCGATCCAACAGAATTTGCAGATTCATATGATGAATACGAAGAATAGTCTTCATCGTCTAAATTTAGACCTCCACCGCCACTGAAATTATCACCGCTGCCTTGTATATCCTCTGCTGCTCTCTTTGCCTAAGAAGGGAAAAAATAGAAATATACATTTATAAAGTTGCTAATTTAATTAATATAAGCACGATGAGATGTGAAATTTTATTTCTTAAGTTACGAAATAGGATCATTGCAAACACCAATTTGGTAAGCTTAGAATCACTCATTTTTGGGCTGAATCAACTTGCGTCCGACCGGACGCAACAGGTTGATGAAATTTGTTGAACATTGCGTCCAGCAATACAATTTTGCATCGGGACACAAGAATTTGCGTCCAGCGGGAGCATTGGGCCTACATGTACATTTGTACAACTTAAACCAGCTTTGAAAACAAATCTCAGAATTTCGAATTTTTTTTTCAAATAGCAGTATTTCTCTGGTTCCAACCTTCAATAACAAGTAATTTAGGGTCTATATATAACTTCTTTTTTTGTGTGGTTTTTTTTCAGGGATATCACAATTTTTTTGCGTTTTTTGGAAAATCGTGGTGTGTTTTGGGGCTTCCAAAATCACATTTTTATCCGGTGCTTACCCTAGTATTAAAGACCAACACATATCTGATGGATCATTATCACATCAGATCATTTTCGCAGTATGTACTATTTTGACAAAATAAACCTTCTCACAACTCTCATATATGGTAATTTATGTTAAATTATGCATGTACCATATCATAATTCATAAGTACGGACATCTTCAGTCGATCAACACTCTTTGTTCGCACAAACAACGCTTCATTTCCAGGTTCTGCAGCCCTATGAAGTACAGATCAAGTAGCATTTGTGTTATTGGTATTCTACAAGTCTACAGCTTTCTGGTGTAATTACAGTTCACAACCATTGTTTGGACAAGGGAAATTTGACACTGGAATGGTAACAACATGGCTGTGACACACAAATATTGATGACAGTCTGGCCGCATCCCATGGGAACTCAATGCCTCAATATATACATATGTACAGGGTACTTTCCTTCCCAGATTGTTTCTGTTAAAGCAGAAACAATGACTCCTGTGACTGTCCGCAGCTTTCTGGCTAAAGCTGACCCTGCGTATTGAAGCTCGTCAGTGAACTGTGAAAACTTCCACTTTTGCAACTCATTTTGCCAAGTTTTCAGGATAAAAACACTCTCATTTTTAGCGATTTCAAAATTATTTCGCCCTTCAACATTGCCCCAGACAATATTTCTAATATATAGGCCTACCCCTGATGGAAACGTGTACTACGTGTAGGCTATGTGTAAGGGCACCTGGGTTGTATGCATCATATAACTAATGTGATGTAATGTGATGTGATGTGATGTGATGTGATGTGATGTGATGTGCTGTGATGTGATGTACTATATGTATGTGTAATGTGCGCCAAACAGAATAATGAAACTGAGATGATTTGTGGATGTGATTCGTAAATGAAGAATATTAACACTACCATGATTTTATACATGTGATTCGTAAATCGAAGATACCCTTTTATACACTACATTCAATGTACATGGTGAGGCAATTTGCTGGTGGCGGTCAAACATATAAAATGTCCCCTCTCCACTGACCAGTCCCTTAGTATCATCACAGACCTTTGGATGGTCTGTGGTATCATTCAACAACATTTACTTTTGTATCACCCTACATCAATATCATGCAGTCAATCATCAACAATGGCCATGAGACTGTCAACAGTCCAGGTATGCATCTACAAGAAGTCATTACCAGTAGTATGTTGCCAGGCATAAAAGTTGACCTTCACTTTGGCACAAAAATCCCTTGCCACATTTTATCCCACATCCTATGAGTTCCATCAGAAGTAGTTTGTACTGGTGACTCGCACACAGAGAAAATATCTTACCCTTCCCAGAATCCTTTGCAACATGATGCATCCCCTCATTTCAACAAATGACACTCCCATTACAGCTTTCCTTTGTTTTCATTTTGAGAATAGACTGGCTGAACATGGGTCACCAGTCAAGAAATAAACATACTTTGCAAGATCTGGCTGTGCTCTGTTCACTGAGACGAAAATACTTTAACACCGAGGTAGGCCTATATTTCATCACCAATGTGGCACAACATAGCAAATCAGTACAGAAAATTGAAATGGAAATGCATTATGGGAAGTGTAAAATATCTTCTCTGACTAGCTCCAGTGGATTTAGGTCTATTTTTATTTCATTATGTTTTAAATTTTCAATATTTGATGTCAACTACATTGTACATATAGCAAACTCAAATTCCTATGAAGTTCTAAAATATTTTATTAAAGCCAGACACTTTTTTTATGAATTTCCCTGATCATTATCATATTGTATTGTAAATTGTGAAAATAAAAGTTCACCAATAAATAAACAATTCAAAGGTATTTGTCTTGTTGGATACAGTCAAGGAAGACCTGAGGGGAGTCTTTAAAATGCTCAAAGAAGGTAAGTCATTCCATGACCTCGGCTGACCTTGTTACCAAGAATGCGCAGCATGGAACATGGTCATGTAATTTAAAGGCATTGGGTATTTGGCGATTTCTGAATTGAATTGGACCAGAGACTGTATAAAACAGTTTATGCTTTGACTTGCTCCTTGCAATTTAAAACCAGAAGTTTTGAAAGAGTCCAAACCTGTCCTACAATCAAAAACAGAACACATGCAGGCCCATACGCAGGGGAGGGTGGAGGAGTGTGCAGGGTGTGCGATATCAGCCTCCCCCACCCACCCCCCACAAGGGTCTGCTTTTTGCTCATTCTTTTTTTTTTCAATAAGAAAGTGCAAGTGTGAGAGAAAATTGACAAAAATTGCTATAAATTTTTAGGGGGGTTAGGTCCACTTTTTACAACAAAACCTGCATAAATTAGCGCAGTTTTCATTCACAAAAAAAAATTCACTTTTAGGAAGTCCTACACCCCAGCCCCCACCCCAAAAATAATCCTGCCTTTTGACTTGAACACATGTGACATTGTGAGTTGTGACATCTGTGAAGAATATCTAGATAAAATATAATGCATTTTGCATATAGTTGTAACATGTATGTTTTTGGGTCAAATTCTATGGTAAATTCATTAAAGTATGATATTATTAACAGCCAGATTATCCTCTGGGAAAAAATGTTTATATGGGTTTTAACTTGTGCACAATGTCATACATGTTTGTAAACATGGTATTATAATACACTTGCAAAATTCTGCCTACATTCCAAACTGCATTTTTTCGATTGCCATTACACTACATGCAAGTACATAGAGTATGAAAGATTCAATTTGTGATGCTTGCACAGCAGAGAACCCGGACTCCATTTATACCGCCACATACAGTCGAGCCGTCAGCTGGGGGAAGTTGGGGGGTATTCGGGCTTTGCCAGTGGTGCACGGACAATCCTTTGTCTTATCTGCAGCGTAATAGGTATTGCGTGCAGGTCGCATCATGGTGTTTCTCAAATGCTATGCAATGTCGCTCTTACATGATAACGATTGACTCAAACTCATTCCGAGTGGAACAGAAAACCAACTTTTGCTCCTTGCAGGTATCAAGATGGCGGTTGAGTCTGGGTTTAGAACTACATTGTAGTTCTAGTTCCTCAAGGGGGGTGGGTGCGCGTGAAGCACGCATGGCCGCAAATCGGCCAACGAGGCACTTGCGCCGGATAGGACTGGTGGTTTTTGTAATGTCAGAGACGGGTTGTCATGTGGTCCCATACAGGCACTGAACAAGTGCTATCTGGGTTCTCTGATTCTTCTTGCAGAAGAGTATCATGAAATCCTTTTTGTACATCAGGGATGCAAGTCCACTTTTGACAAAGAGCCTGAAAAACAGCATGAAAATCAGCATGAAAATGACCAGAATGACCTAAAACGGTCTGAAAATTACGGCAAGAAAAGCAATTCAGGCAAAAGCCTGAAAACTTGCATCCCTGTTAATGTAGCCACCAAGGACAGTGACACTTCCCCCATATTTTTCTCATCATTATATTGTTTCAAAACCAATTATCGCATCATGTTAAGCAAAAATATTAATACATGTGTGCAAGTTTGTTAATACTGTCGATTGTCTAGTACTAGGCCAACACAACTTCATCATTGCATGGCAGTCCAAAATGAAATGCATTTGAAAGCCATTAGCTGCAAAAGAGAGACAGTCAAACCGTATCAAATGACTTCATCATTGACAGGCAGTTGAAATCAATTACTAGACTGCTGTTGTTTTGTCCCCGGCTATCTTATTGAATAATTCTTCCATCTGAGCTATGATCACATAGAGGTCTACCAAGATGTAGTACGGTAACATGGAACTGTCACATCACATTTATGAACACACAAGTACTTGTGCATCTGGGGGATTTCCCTCAGCCCAGTTCCTCTACATTTTGGGTCCTAGTAATATATTTGTAAAACTGTACAACCCCCCCCCTTAATACTTGCTACATCCTACAAGCCTGTGTATATGTACGACTCTTGTCCATACAGGCACTTTAGCGTAAATGTACTTTTAGAGGTTTGGTGTTTAGCCCATAAGCCCAACAGTAACAGTAACTCGACCACTGTCTGAAAATAAGACTGAGATTATTCTCTGACTTAGTGCTGCTAACATTACATTAGCGTAGCTTGGTGTTAGACCGGTAACTCGACCACCGTCTGAACAATCCTACAGAGATAATTCTCAGACAAGACGGATAGTCAACTGATCGCTACACACGCCTGCAATTGCTGCAGGTACATCATAGCAAGGTGGAATGTCATCACTTGTGTAGGCATGGTAGAGATGGTACATGTACAATGATTTTCACACAAGTTAAAGCTATAAAGAGCCGATATTTTTTGGCCAAATCAACCCTGGAGTTTTCGATTGTAAAATTGTAAAATCAACCAGTTCTTGGTTGCAGAATTTGTTTTAAGTACTGTCAGAGATAGAACCAGCATTTCAAGTCAAAACATAGACTGTGGTCAAAAGTATGTTCACTACATGTATTCCCGTGCATGTATTGTCCAGATTGAATGTCACATAAAATTGCACCATCTTTTAGATACAGTAGGCCTACAATAGTGTACATTGTACCATGGAAGTAGTAGATTAAAAGGCAGGAGTTCCAACATTCTTTCAAATGATACACATGTATGTACTAATGAAGATACATAGGACTTCAAACGTATACATCTTGCCACTAAATATTTTAAGCATTGACTGTGAGTTCACACATTAACTAAGTCGAATGTGTTGACCCTTTAATCCTTTCCCAAAGTCATTTGTTCAATGCGTGTGCCATGTACATGTACATGTACCTGTGCTTTTTACATACATACAATTACACATACTATCTTTAAATTCATTTTAGAAATTGGGATAATTTTTTCATAGTATTTTAAGTCAGTATGAGATCAATTAAATGTTGGGCCTCTATTAGATAATTGCAAACAAAATTCCATTAATTATGAGACATTTACATATATGCATATTTTAATGTGTTCTTTCATTCAAACTATGTGGAGACAGACATTATGAAGCTCTCTCTCAGTGCACACCCAAGGAAGACTTCACTCTACCACGTACATTAAAGCTACATTCTACTCCCGGCAAAAGTCCGCGCCAGGATATTGATCGATGTACATTCATTACACCACGGTATTTGGAAGTGTGATGTGATGAAACACCGGAGTCAATGAACTACCATCCCATCATATAGCTATAGCAGCTATTTTTATAACACATGACTGAGCTACATAGGAAATGACCTTTAGGAAGCAACTCTATAGCTGGAATCACAGCTTATTATAGGTCAAGGTCATGACCAAGTTCAATTGAAGATGCTATAGTATGCTGGGAGTGGTATTTCAGTCACACATGTGCATGGATTTGAATGTAAATTTGTAAGGACAGCTCTGGAAGAATTACAACTTCAAGGTCATGATTGAATTTACTAATTTATCAATATCAAGGCATGACACCTTTCTTACTCATCACAACAGCAATGGCTGGTGAATCAAATACACAGACTGTACTACTTACAAGTCATAGCCCTAACATTAACATCCAATATTCCATATTGCAATTGACATGTTTTTAAACAATAAGCCTTGGTGAAATACATTTTGTTTCATGTTGCGATGTTTCATGCATCCAATCACCTCAGTGGGTCATGTCTACATGTAACAAATGTCTGGACTATGGTCCCTATACATGTAGACCACTTGCCATGTGACGTCATTGCCTGGCAGTATGCGCAAAAATTATGGCAATTTCCATTGTTCTTTGCCCTGCAGTGTGCGTACGCATCGTAGTTTGCTCAGGGTACATGCATTTTAAATTGCCCATCACATTTCATATAGTACAAGAAAGCCATTGAACAGTGTAGCGGTTCATTTAAGCATATCGATAGACCACTCCCTCGCCTTTGTTGATAAACAATGAACAATAAACAAGTGGTCTATAAACACTAGGCCATGGTAAAATCTGTTATAAAATCTGTAATTGTTTAATATTTATGCGTGGCCTAAAATAAATGCAATATGAAAGAGTTGGATCAAGTTCTAATCATCTAACAGTGGCGTACCGTGGCCGCCCCAACCCCGGGGGGCTGAAGAAAGTTCAATTTTGCCGCCCCTTCCTGAACAGCCCGAAAAGATTGACCCAATTTTTTTCTCGGCCGTTTGAAAAAGTGAAGAGCAAAAAGGGTTTCAGGCGCTAGGCGCCCTAAAAGCAGCACATTTTCATGTATAGTACCATTTTTTCACAAATTTTTATGCTTTATCAAAATTTTCCGCCCTTTTTATACCCGCATGCAGCGCATGCAGGGTATCTTCTTATCCTTGGGTTTCATCTTCTTCTCCTCCTTCTCCTCCATCAAACACATCATTCTGACAAGGCTAGCGCTAAAACTACAAAGGCCCCAGGGCCCATATGTGGTACACTTATGGGCCCTACCCTGAGATGTGCCTTTTGCCCATCTCAGCCCCAGAGGTCAAAGGTAACGGGCCCCAGGGGCCCAAATGTAAAAACACAAACCATGCCGTTTCTCATCAGATGAAGCAGCCTCAGGGCCGTGAGTTGGTACACTGATAGCCCCAGGGGTACTCTATAAAAACAAGTATACTTGAGCCCATATGTTATATATTATGGGCCCCAGAGCCCCAAATGTTAAAAATAAAGGGCAACAGATTGACAAGGCTAGCTGTAAAGCTATAATGGCACTAGGGCTCATATGTGGCACATGTATAAGCCCTAAATTGTAGATGTGATTTTGGCCCTAGATGTTCAAGGCTAGGGGCCCCAGAGGCCCAAATGTTAAAACAAAGGGCCGGCCGTTTCTCAGCAAATAAAGTAGCTACAGGGTTCAGGTTTGGTACACTAATAGGTCTTAAGCATTATATTGTTATATGTATATATGAGTCCCATGTGTCACACAACATGGGCCCCAGGGCCCCAAACGCTAAAAAATAGGGCCGGCCGTTACTCGGTAAATAAAGCAGCTACAATGCCCAGCTTGAGTCTACTGATAGAACTAGAGAATTATACTTAAACATATATACATGAGCCTCATAAGTCAAAAATTATGGGCCCCAAGGCCCCACATGTTAAAACAAAGGGCCGGCCGTTTCTCATCAAATAAAGCAGCTTTAGGGCTCAGAGTTTGTACACAGATTGCACCTGAGAATTACATTGTTATATGTACATATGAGCCCCACATATTACATAATATGGGCCCCAGGGCCCCAAAGCAGCTAAAACATGGGGCCGGCCATTACTCAGTAAATAAAGCAGCTACAGCGCCCAGCTTGAGTCTACTGATAACACTAGAGAATTATACTTTAACATATATACGTGGGCCTCAGAAGTCAAATATTATGGGCCCCAGGGCCCCAAATGTTAAAACAAAGGGCGGCCGTTTCTCATCAAATAAAGCAGCTTCGGGCTCAGAATTTGTACACAGATAGCACCTGAGAATTATATTGTTACTAACATACACCCACCCACCCCAAACACGTAAGACAGATCCGTATTATAATATTATATGATGGTAATGGAAATACCAGCGTGAAGCGTTAAGGCTGTTCCAGTTAAATTACATACCCATTGGCTGTTCCATTTAATTTACATACTCCCTCTGAAATGGCCCCAGAATAAGCTGTTCCTTTTAATTTACATACTCCCTCTGAAATGGCTGTTCCATTTAAATGACATACTCCTTCCGGAACAGTTTCCACCTAATCATATTGCATAGCTTCACTGTGAATAAGACAGACTGACAACAGCCACCTATGGAGAGTAAGAGAGACGACTCCCCTGCGAGGGGACTTTTTACAATTTCTTTATTGTGCGTGCTACGACAGTGCAACCTACATTCAATTAAAGCTTGTGACTTGGGCTTTCACTTTTTACACATTTTCTGCCCAATTGGGCGAGTTTTACAATTTCTTTATTTTAAGTCCTCAGCAAATAAGGACTGTAAGTTTGGGTACACCGATAACATGCGGGTATAGCCGTATTTGTGTACAAATATATAGCCTTCTAGTTTACTTACTAATTCCTTTTTGCCGCCCCATTCGTTTTTGCCGCCCCTGTTTTTGCCGCCCCTTCTTCTTCCGCCGCCCCTTCATTTTGGCCACCCCTGCTTTACCCCGGGGGGCTGGCACCCCCAAAGCCCCCCCCCCCCCAAAATATGCACCTGTCTAACATCATATAATGAGCTGTACCCTTTGAAATCCCCCCAAACTGTGACGTACATGTACATACATGTACATAGTATGTATGTCTGTAAGTTTGAAATGTGTTTGGCCCTTAGCCCCTTCTGGTCCTCAAACAAATAAAGTTGAAAACCCCTGCTAGGGTTCGTGCCCAGGCTCACCATTGATGAGTGAAACTTCCTATTTTCTTGGCATCAAGTTTGTATTAAATTCGAATACTGCCTGTTGGTTACATTTTAAAATGAGTGAGGCAAACTCATCATCATGCTTTGATCATGGGAAAGCAATAATGTGCAACTTGTGCAAGTGGTTTAGGCCCTATAGTTCAACATTTTAGAAATTAGGCACCTTCCACAAAATACTATTGGCCGCAACTGTTTGTGAAATTTGCCAATTTTTTTCTCTTGTGAATGTTTCAGCCCAATCTACTGAAGTAATCACCAATTCTAATACTAGTTCTTTGTACATTTTTGCTTGTATGTGTTTGTAACTGTCCCATGTGGCTTGATCTGGCTAACATTCATGTGAAAACAAACTTCGCCAAGTTTTCCTTGGCCTACAATACAATGTAATCAGAGTAATCGGATATACATATTTTTGTGGCAAGAAATTTGTTATTATCAGGTCCCTGTGATCGTCAGGAAGTGATGTATACAGCTGATGATGCATCAGTGGTGAATAGATAGCCCCCTTATCAAGTAAGGTTTGTACTGTAGACACAATTGCACAATTGGTAGACTCACAAGCCTAATCAAGAGTATTGCTTCCTTCCCATCTATTGCGCTATATGTACTATTATGTAGGCTCTACACACAATAGTATGATGTGGTACTAGTCTAGAACTAGAATGTAGGCCTAATCATGCTAATTGAATAGGAATAACTGAGGACGACTACCACTGTCAGGTAGTATGGTACATGTATGTCTTTCATTTTGCACTTTCTCAGACGAAAACGTTGGCATTTTCAGGGTCTACTTGTACGGTGCACCAGCACCAACTCCAATTTTTATCTGACCATGTTACTACTGATCTTCATCTCAACTCCTGATCAGGTTTTACTTCTTAAAAATACTTATACATACGTGCGTGTGACAGACTGACAAGCCTACAAATGTACAGTACATTTTTAACTTCTCTTGTTATCTTCCCAATCCCACAGATTTATTGAACTTTATAAGGCAAGGATTCCCCATGGCAAAATCAATCTTCCTGGGATGCAAATTACCATGAAAGGGTTTGCATCAACTGAATAACAACAATAGGCTATATAGCAGAGTTTTATCTATGATGACGTGGTCCCCAATCTTGTAGCCGTAGCCAGTATTTGGCACTCGCAGACTTCTCTGGATAGTATAATGCTCTGCGTGCTAGCTATAACCATCAACATAAAAAAGTCTCAAATTTTGAGATATTTTCTCAAAGAGCTATCTTAAGAACCACTGAACCAATACCAGGCTTGTTTGTACCCATTTTAATGCATTTTTCATGCTGATTCCAAATATAGACATGAGAATTTACAATTCTGAAATATTTTAAATTAAAAATAAAATTTAAACTTGTCGTCTGCAGCCGACACACCTGCGTGGAGAGATCAGAGTCCAAACCTACAATCTGGCAATACAGCTGTATGTTGGTTGTGGTCTCCAGTCCCCTCCATCTTTTCACTATACATGTAGATATGAGCTTGTTCCCCCCCCGTTCAAATGTATTCGACCCACTGACCCCACCCCCACCCGCACCCCCCAAAAAAACAGTTTCCTTAAAATCAAAAGCTAGATCCCATGCATTGATGCATAACATCCAAAATTATATCCTGAGGGGTAGGTCTGGCTTCACCATAAACCTTTGTCCCTTGTCCCCTTCCTGACCCTGTCAATCCTCCTTAAAATGTTGACCCAAAATTCCTCCATGAATGATCAAAACTAGGGATAACAATAGACCCTTGAAGATGGATTTAACCTATGATTTAACATCATCAGGATGTAGGCCTGCCTATTAAAGTCAACATAAAGTCTGAAAACAAAGTGTGTCATACCAATATGGGTGAACTTGTACCCAAAATGTTCACATCACAAAAATGATTTCAGATTTCAGTTTCACAGTGGCATTATAAGTGAGAAAGAAAATGAATTTATGTACTCCAAACTTAAAACATGCACCTGTAAAATGATTTCAAGTTCAAACCATATGCTGCATATGCTTGCCAAATGAACAACTGCCATACTTCTCTCCCATGTTGATCATGTTCACACCATTTTCAGAATTAACTAGCTAGGAGTAATTAGGGCAAGTGCTACAATGACAGTTGACAGCGAACTGTAGTACTGTACTGTCATGTACCACACATGGGTTCTTAACACTAGGACTGAGGAGATTTTAAAAGCGATGAGATTTGATGAAAGAGTGGAAATTTTGTGTTGTCAACCAATGGCTCAACGGTACCTACTTCTGATGTCATTGCCTGGCAGTATGTGCGCTTATCATCACAATTTCCATTGATGTTTGCCTGGCAGTATGCTCCCGCATTATATTTTGTTCAGGGCCCGTGCTTTTAAAACTACCGCCACATCATGACAAATTGACAATAAGGCTAATTTGTGTAGTGTTTGTATGCAGTTCGCTCAAGCATATCAATACACCAGTCCCTTGCCCTTTGTTGATAAACATTGAGGTCAACTCATCAATACATGTTTGGGTTTTGCTCATTTGCTGGCCAATGTAATTTTCTGTCAATGGCATCTGATTATAAAAATGTTTCAATGTCAAATAAATAATCCCAATTCGCCTATTGCAGTGAGAGCCTTGAACTGGCAATGCCAATGACAAGTAGTAACTTTACGCAATGTTATATGACTGGTTCAATTCCCATTCATGCATGGCTTGCATGCTGCCAGATCGAGGCTCTCCTCGCATGGGCATGGCATGACGGAACTGTGTAATGAATGAAACTTTACAAGCTTTGAGAAGCTCCCGGGGGGGGCCACTTACATTACGTGATGGACACCATGCTCATGTATGGACTCTCAAAACGCACCCTAAACAAGTATTACTCAGTGCATGCAAAACATACCCTAAACAAGTATTTTGCCATTTTTTTAACACTAAGAAAGTAAAAATTCATGTTCAGGTTCTTGTTTCTTAGCTTTTCTTAATGTTTTACCCTACGATTTGTTCTGATAGAAGCAAACATAGCCTATTTCACCCTTTTTTATTTTGCCATTAACCCTAAAAATGCCTAAGCAAGTATTTTGCTTGGAAAAGTATACCCTTTTTCCTGATTTTTGGCGTTTTTGACACCCTAAACAGGTACAGCGCTGTACTTGCCCAATGCTGAAAAACAACCCTTTTTACTTGTTTTTTACATGAGCATGGTGTCCACCTTGAAATACAAGTGCCCCCGGAGAAGCTGTTTTCCCAAATTTTCAACGATGACACCTCCGCTTTTTCTGGCCCTAGAATAAATAGAACTCTCTAGAGTCAATCTATTGTTTATAAACTAATCATGACAAAGTTATTTAGTTACACATAAGTTATGTCAACATGAAAATCAATATGATGAAATGGTGAACGACTTGTAAAGATGCAAGCCAGGTGTACATAGGGGCTTTATCAGTCTGTACTTTGAAGTTTAAGTATGTGTACAATTACGTACAATGTGGGTCAAAATTATTTGCTTTTGGTCACTTTTCACTTTGCCTTTACTGCTTTGTCTTCCCTGCATGACTTGTAACCACCTCCATGTACACGTAAAATCGGATATAAGTGTATGCTAGAGACCGAAGTTCTCCATAATTTTGTAAAATATGTTCAATTCTATGTTGTTTTCCGTTTTCTAAAAATAACCATAAAAATGTATCCACTTTTGGGAAATCCAATTTTTTCATTATAAATTAAAATACACTGGACACTACAATTTTTCTATCAAGAAACCTGGGATTTGAACCTTAGACATGCCAGGCACTCGATCACCGGCCGGTAGCCATAGGGGTTGCACAGCCCGAAGCCCGAAGCTCAGCCAGCGATTCCCTGAGCGCATAGCACTTGGGGTGATTGCGTAAATCGCATCACAAAATTACCTTAGAATTTATTGGCCTGACACACAACAACAGAATTATGCACCATACCCTCATGCATTGATAATGGTATTCATATATTCATGAACACTTGACTGAATTGGATTTATCCACCATCTTGACACACAATAATAGGATTATTTCTGTCTGCAGTACACTGCAGTGTTATCATTCTGTTTCATGACCAGTCCTTGACAAGTTTACAAATTCCACAAAATCTTACAATTTCAATTCAACTGTAGGTACCACCAGCAATTCCTGGTACCAAGAATAATTCAATACAATTCAACAACTGTCCAGAGAGTTACATCACCAACACAAAAGGGTGCCTATTGATTTGTTTACCACTATCAAATAGTGTTTATTGTGTTCAGGTAAACTGGCATAAATCCATTCATGGGTTGATGCTGTCTACAAATTGATGGCCAATATTGAACACTTCCTTTCAATGGATAAAATGATGAAAGATCATCACACTCAGTGGCATAGCCAGCTTTTCATAAGGGGGGGTGGACTGGAGGCATGTTTCTTCGCTCACATGGTGTATGTTTAGATTACAGATGTGGGCTGCTGGGAGTCAAACTAACAAATTGGTGTCAGAGGTGGGATCTGGTGTTTCCTAGGCTTGAAAAAATGTTTATTTCCCTGTATAAATTTAATTTCCCTCCAGTGTGGGATGTTTCCCATATGTATTTCTTTATTATTCCCCTCCAATATCCTGGCAAGTTCAAGGAGCTTCCTGTTTGCCTGTTTTTTCCAGGCCTGGTGTTTCCAAACACCAGACTGACCCGGATTGGATTAGGAATTTTTAATGGATACGGCAAAGAGAAGGCTGACCTTTGTCACAGGTCTGAGTAAGTGCATTATGCTGCATCGATAATGAAGGTACTGGTATTGTAAGCTTGATCAACTTACACAAACTCTAACCCACCCCAAATATACACCCTCCAAGCCTAACTAATCTTTATTCCAAAACCCTTGCCCTTACCCCCAAAAGGGAATTAGGGGAGAAATTGATTTCACCTGAAAATCGGACCTATATTTCATGTTTTAAAATGCATGAATGTGTTAACGTTTTAATTACTTTATTTTGCCTCAATTCATCGAAATTGTTATTTTTATCGCTAACAAAATAAAAGAGAAACCTTTCACATAATTTTGGAAATTAAAATTTTTTTCTAAAATTTTAAAAATACCAAAAAAATACATTCAAGTGCAAAAGCTTTTTTCTTCTGGGTAAGAATTTTTTTGCTTACATGCAACAGTTTTTTTATTGCAGGTTAGAAATTTGATAAATAGGTCATCATATACAAAATGCATGCATCGGCCTATTTATCAAATTTCTAACCTACAAGAAAAAAGCTGTTGCACTTGCACGTAAGAAAAAAATTCTTACCCAGAAGAAAAAAGCTTTTGCACTGAATGTATTTTTTGGGTATTTTAGAATTTTAGAATTTTTTTTAAAATTCTCCTTCCTAAAATTGCCATTTTGATGAGATGAGGCTAAATAAAGTATAAATTGAAACTATATATTCATGCATTTACCAAGTTTAAAAGCTTTTAGCGATTTTGGGGTGACATCAATTTCACCCCTTTTTTTTTAATAGTAAATAGTAAATAAAAGGAGGCGGCGGCCAAAAAGGAGGCGGGCGGGGACGAGAAACTTGTATTTTATTTTACTTGGCTTCATAGGCATGTAATATTTGTATTCTGTCGGTCGGACATCCGGGCTATCTCTAGTCTCGGGCCCAAACTGCATGTGGCTCACGGTTTGTTGTGAACAACAGAAACCGGCTGTGAAGGAGGCTACATAGCGATGTTGCTGGAGTGGCATTCAATTTCGGAAAAAACGACACTCGACCATGGAATTTAATTTTAAGTTTGTCAGTATATAAACAGTAAATCAAGTAAGATTCTTCTACTCTGAAGACTTAGAAACGGTTGTTTGATTCCACTGACTATTTGCGATCGAAATTTACATAACACCAATGACAGAAATCATCAACAAAAATCGAATCAGGGACTTGTTTTCACTCGAACATCATCAACCGGAAGTGACGTGACACGGACCGACAGAATACTATCAAGTAGTGAAAGCCACATTTCATGAAACATTAGCGCATTTTGTAAAATGGCCCTTCGTGCTCAAAAATTTAGCCATACACATATGTTAAGATATATAGGAAGCCATTTATTTATTTATATTCTTTCTTTATCCAGGGTAACCTCTTCAGTATCAGCATTGATAATGCTGGGACACAAAATTTGGGACATCAGGCGAGCATACTTTTCCTCATAACAATTAACACTGCTATTTTAATTGTAGGCCTACATACATGATTGATTGACCCCTCATTTTTTAAGTTAAATGATTCTCTTTTTAATGAAAGCAATTTTAGATGAATTTATTAAAATGGAACCGGCGTTTTATTATTACAATGAAAATATTAGTCGAACATGTCCCACAGTACGTACACGGTGTGCGGGATACACATACACCCTGAGCCTGAGGATCGTACGGACTACCGTATTACAACCGCAGGAGTAACATGCATGGGCGCTAGTAGTAAATTCCAAATTTCTATGCTTTACCTCACTTGTTCGCGTCAAAATTAAAAGGGGACATATCTGACAGTAAAAGCTAACATTTTATGGAAAATAAATACTTTCTATTTATTTTTACAGAAATGTTAGGCCAAATAAAATAAAATACAAGTTTCTCGTCCCCCCGCCTCCTTTTTGGCCGCCGCCTTTTTTTTTACTATTTGCTATTGAAAAAAAAATTATTCAAAAAAAAAAAAAAAAAAAAAAATTTTTAAATTTTTTTTTAAAAAGATATTCCTACCCTTCCCCAACTCTAACCCACCCCAAACCTTACTACATGTATACAAACCCACCCAACCCCAACTAGCCAAACACCCTTGCACCAACCCCAAAAGGGAATTAGGGGTAAAATTGATTTCACCCCTTTTAAACTTAGTAAATGCATGAATATATTACGGTAATAAAGTTTCAATTACGGTACTTTATTTTAACCTCATCTCATCAAAATGGCAATTTTATGGCTAATTATAGGAAGGAGAAACCTTTCACATAATTTTGGAAATTAAAAAAAAAATTCTAAAATTCTAAAAATACCCAAAAAATACATTCAAGTGCAAAAGCTTTTTTCTTCTGGGTAAGAATTTTTTTCTTACGTGCAACAGCTTTTTTCTTGCAGGTTAGAAATGTGATAAATATGCCCATGCATGCATTTTGTATATGATGACCTATTTATCAAATTTCTAACGTGCAATAAAAAAGCTGTTGCATGTAAGAAAAATTCTTACCAGAAGAAAAAAAAGCTTTTACTAATGTATTTTTTTGCTATTTTTAGAATTTTAGAAAAAATTTAAATTTCCAAAATTATGTGAAAATTCTCTTTATTTGTTAGCGATGAAAATAACAATTTCGATGAAATGAGGCAAAATAAAATAATTAAAAGCGTTAATACATTCATGCATTTTAAAACATTAAATATAGGTCCGATTTTCAGGTGAAAACAATTTCTCCCCTAATTCCCTTTTGGGGGTAAGGGCAAGGGTTTTGGATTAGGTTAAAGGTTAGTTGGGCTTGGGTGGGTGTATATTTGGGGATGGGGGTGAGTTTGTGTAAGGGTAGGAAAACATTTTTTTTTTAAATTTAAAATTTTTTTAAAAACAATGTTCAGTATCGGTATTGATTTCAAACCGAATAACCAGGAAATTGGGTATATCGAATATACCTATTGTCAAGCTGAACAAATGTACATTTTCACTGTTTCTGAATTTTGAAGCATGCTTAGCAAGTGGACTAAAAATGATACAAATCATTTGTTTGGTCATACATTGCATCAGTATACTCAAATAGCACAATATCGGTGATTAAATATACATTGAACAGCCATATTTGGCATAAGCGGACATCTTGGAAAAAATAGCAAAAATTGAAAAATAGTAAATAGTAAAGCCCTGCCTCCTCCTTTTTTGAAAAAGTCCGGACGAGAAACTTGTTTCTTTTTTTACTTGGCCTTATAATATATGGCTTTAATTTAAGTTTATTAGTTTATAATAGTTATCGTCCGCCTGTTTGTTTGTTTGTTTTGACCATCGACAGTCTCATCATCAATGCTCATGACTCTGACTATGTTTAGTATTTCACTATTTATTTGTCAATAAAACTGATTCTGATTCTCACTCTCGACAGTCTGTCATTAGGGAGGACGACACTTTTTAGGTTTTTTCAAGGAACATCTACAAATTTGGTATCACTGTAAAGAGCATTAAAAAACTTAGACAATGATACCAAAAACAACTCTATAGCTCAAAGTATGGGGGAGTTATACCTATTTAAAGTTGTGAAGGGTAGCGGAATTTGTCTGTCATTTTTTGTGTACGGTACCTTGGATTTATTTGTCTAGCACTTGTATATTTTTACAAATAACACTTACAAATCTGGTATCACTGTAAAGGGCATTAATAAAGAAAGACAATGGTACCACAATCAGCTCTATAACTTATAATATGGGGAGGTTTATGCCTATTTAAAGCCATGTGTAGTTTACTGTTTTTTTGTGTGTCAATTTTTTGTGTACAATACAGGAGTATTTTAGAGACGATGATATTGCCTCCACCAAGAAATAAATATTGTTAGTAAATAAACAAGTAAATTTTGGAATGAATAAAGGAATAAAAAAAAATGAAAATTAATAAAAAAATAAACAAATGAATATGTACATGTAATCATAGCCTAATCTGATGTGACCCATGCAACACATGTTCTGCCAATGATGTTACTTGTGAACCTCATCTGACACTGCACTATTCAATTTCAGTATTGAAAAAAAAAATACAAAGGAAGTGAAAAAAAAAATGAAAAAATATTACACAGATTCTTAAAGTATCATAGAGTTGATTAAAATTAGTAACAAAAATAATATCACTTGAATTAAGTGTGTGTTTTGCATTTTACCACATACGACATGACCCGATGTCCGCTACATCTCCCACCCAGCGTCAGCCCGACCAAAACACTGCATGCACCGCCACCTCACCATTTCTCCCGTACTGTCGTATTTTTACGGCCAATTGCCAAACGGGTCATCACAGTAATTTGCTGCGCATTTATGCTTGCGATGGATTCTGCACAAGAATGACCACAAACATCTTCAGAATACTCTAAAATTTCATATTATATAGGTTTAATATAGGTTTAATGACCTCCTTCCGCTCCATTTTGGCAACTTTTTACGCCAAAAATCATGAAAATCTTACCTACAAAATAGACCTCAAAAACCTAGAAAATTAGGGGCTTTCCCCAAAACAAACCCCGTCGTGTTTGGTATGAGTGCAAACGTCACGAAATTTCCTATAAAATGATGACATCATCCAGGACCAGGTAAGTCTCGTGAAGTCTAAGTGGATAAATCCAAATCGAGATTTCGTGAATTTCAAGCAGGCGAAAAAATGGCGTCCCGTCGTCGAGTCGCTTCTACGGTGTAACTCCTGAACTCAGCGACTTCACGGCGTTAAAAAACATGCTTATTGCTTAAGGCTAATGAAAGTTGACTCCCAGTTTCCCGTTACCCGACTCCGGTCAGAAAAAAATGCCGATCAAATATTTCATTATTTTCCATTATTTCATTATTTCACATTTTTTCAAGTTTTTAAGAAAAAAAGGATAGTTTTAATGTCATCTTTCACGTCCGACACGTATTTTAAGCACTTTTACGCCGACCCTGACCGGCCCGAATAGTCTTTACCAAGCGCTGGGTTAAACTACATTGGTAAAATGGCGATATCGTGAGGCGCATTTACTGGAGACTAGGAATTCCCTGCATCTAAGTTTCTCCTACCACTAAATGGATAGACCGAACACAGAGAGGCAGCCAAGTTCGCGGGAACCAGCGTATGAACAAATATGAAAGCATTTCTACCGTGCACTCGTGGCAGCGCTATATATAGACAACATCAAAATAAATAAAATAAACAAAATTTGAAGTCAAATTTATTCTGCTTTTCTTACAAATATTTATGTATTTAATAAAATAAACTTATAAATAAAATGATTTATTTGTCAATTTCTTGCATGGTTGTTTTATTATTAACACGTGCACCCTGTGATGATTTTTACCAGCAACCTCCAGTTTGTGCAAGTAGACAAACTATAAATTTCCGTATAAATATTGCTTCCAAAGATGTGCTAGTGGAGAGTAAGTTTGGTTTGTAAAAAGTAGTGTGCAATAGAACACACAGACACCGTGTATTTATATGGAAAAGTGGTTCTCCAAAGACTATCATGGACTTCTGGTGCTTTCATATGTTGCACAACCTATAGGTTAATTTGAAGATTCCAAAGAAGATGTGCTTAATTAAAATTTGTTTTGAAGTGAAGCATGGTCATTACTAACTATACTTTATTATTTTATTTGGGCCTCAAAACATAGCATTCCGTAATTAACTTTGCACCGATAACGAAAGTTTGAAAATACTGAATAATGAATAATGAAACAGTCACCTACCCAGTCATGAAAAACTATGTAACGGGAAACTGGGGATCAACTTTCATTAGCCTAATGTTCTTTTTTTGTTGAAAACTTTAAATAATTGGAAAATTTCATCTTTAAACTCTTCAAAAATAATTTCCTATTGTATTTTGAGTTTTGAAAGGGTGAGAAATGGTGAGTTGTTTTCACTAAGTTTCACACACAAACAGATACAAATGCGTAAATCATCGTATGCGCTGGACTCGCTACTGTCATGTGTACTGCAGTTCTACGTACTATTTCAAGACAACATTTTTTGGCATAAAAGTCCCGGGATAAAAGTTGTAAAATATGCAATCAAAACACACTCTATTTTATATATATAATATTATATGCTTCAATAAATTCGGTTTGACTTCTTGCAGCGACGTGCTGTACCTGCAACTGTACACTGCATACCTGAATGTTATTGTCTACAATAGCAATGCCCATGAATACACACACACACTATGGAAATGCATTGGGAAATAGGCTATCAACATGGACGGCCGGCAAAACAAAACCTTACCACAACATCGCCACATATTCCTAGGACGAGCGTTTGCCCGATCCATAGATATATTAACATCCTCATATTCAAATAGGCCAATCGGCCGAGTTCCACAGTAAAATATATAAGTTCCGAATCGAGTAAATATTATATCCAAAAGAACAGAAAACTTGTAATTCCTGAGCACTGTGTCTCCACTGTAAAAGTACATGAAATTCAGCTTCCGTCCGGAACTACGTTGACTTCTTATTCATCCGCTAATTGGGTGGTGATTAGGTTAGTCTCGATACTAGTTTTATGGCTTTACGAATTGTTCACGTTGAAAAGTATGGAAAATCCGTCTGGTACCATTTGAGCCGTAAATGAGGCTTTGGGGGTTACCCTTCCGAAGTATTTCAAATAGTTCTACAATGAGTAATCAGTACTAATCACAGATTGAAGATTTACAGAGAAATCAATTATTAGATTTAAGATTAGTAACAAGTTCAAGTTGTCAATGACAATTCGTTTCTTTGGAGAATTTATCATTTATATTCAGTCATAAAAAAGTTTGGCAGAATTCAGAAATTGGCACCTGATTGGCATTGAAGTTTGACTTTGTTTATTTATATATTGAGCTAAAAAAAAAAAACATTTCTGAAAAAATATCTTTAAATATATGGATTAAATATGATAACAAACAAATAAATAAATAAATATATAAATGAATAAATAAATAAATAAATAGATAAATGAATAAATAAATATAAATAGCTAAATATAAATAAGTAAATAAATAAATAAATAAATAAATAAATAAATAAATAAATAAATAAATAAATAAATAAATAAATAAATAAATAAATAAATAAATAAATAAATAAATAAATAAATAAATAAATAAATAAATAAATGAATAAATAGGCCTAAATGAATAAATAATGAATAGTTTGCATTTTTTTACATCTTCTCTGGTAAAATATTTTAGTTTATTAATGCTCTGTGGATCACCGTAGGAGCTAATACTATAGGCCTAGAATGGATGGGTCATATGTTATGACGTCATCACATGTTTGTAGTAGAAATTGCCCAATTAAAGTTTACGTAAACATTCCTGTGAACAATGTAATTCAGGTCAAAGGTCTAAAATGAATCCAACTAAATGACAAACAAACCCATAGATAATAGATAATCAATCATGCAGCAATGAAAAACTCTATTTGGATTCTAGGCCTATTTGGAAAGTTGACAGTCATACTGACGTAGGCCCATGAATTTCCTGGAAACTGTATTTCTTTCTTTTTAAATCAAAAATAACTCTATAACTTTCTTTCACTGTCAGTATAACTAGTCTTTCCCCTCCCTCTCTTTGCCATAATTTCGTTCATGTTAGGACCTATACTATCTTTCTCTTTCTTTGTGTCTTGAACTTACTTTTTTCCGTGTCAGTTCTTTCTTTCTTTCTTTCTAGTTTCTATCTTTCTTTCTATCTTTCTTTCTTTCTTTCTTTCTATCTTTCTTTCTTTCTTTCTTTCTTCCTTCCTTCCTTTCTTTCTTTCTTTCTTTCTTTCTTTCTTTCTTTCTTTCTTTCTTTCTTTCTTTCTTTCTTTTCTTTTTTCTTTCTTTCTTTTCTTTTTTCTTTCTTTCTTTTATTCTTTCTTTGTTTCTTTCTTATTTTTCTTCCTCCTTCCTTCCTTCCTTTCTTTCTTTCTTTCTTTCTTTCTTTCTTTCTTTCTTTCTTTCTTTCTTTCTTTCTTTCTTTCTTTCTTCCTTCCTTCCTTTCTTTCTTTCTTTCTTTCTTTCTTTCTTTCTTTCTTTCTTTCTTTCTTTTTCTTTCTTCTTTCTTTCTTTCTTTCTTTCTTTCTTTCTTTCTTTCTTTCTTTCTTTCTTTCTTTCTTTCTTTCTTTCTTTCTTTCTTAATTTCTTTCTTTCTTTCTTTCTTTCTTTCTTTCTTTCTTTTTCTTTCTTTCTTTCTTTCTTTCTTTCTTTCTTTCTTTCTTGCTTTCTTTCTTGCTTTCTTAATTTCTTTCTTTCTTTCTTTCTTTCTTTCTTTCTTTCTTTCTTTCTTTCTTTCTTTCTTTCTTTCTTTCTTTCTTTCTTTCTTTTCTTTCTTTCTTTCTTTCTTTCTTTCTTTCTTTCTTTCTTTCTTTCTTTCTTTCTTTCTTTCTTTCTTTCTTTCTTTCTTTCTTTCTTTCTTTCTTTCTTTCTTTCTTTCTTTCTTTCTTTCTTTCTTTCTTTCTTTCTTTCTTTCTTTCTTTCTTGCTTTCTTTCTTTCTTTCTTTCTTTCTTTCTTTCTTTCTTTCTTTCTTTCTTTCTTTCTTTCTTTCTTTCTTTCTTTCTTTCTTTCTTTCTTTCTTTCTTTCTTTCTTTCTTTCTTTCTTTCTTTCTTTCTTTCTTAATTTCTTTCTTTCTTTCTTTCTTTCTTTCTTTCTTTCTTTCTTTCTTTCTTTCTTTCTTTCTTTCTTTCTTTCTTTCTTTCTTTCTTTCTTTCTTAATTTCTTTCTTTCTTTCTTTCTTTCTTTCTTTTTCTTTCTTTCTTTCTTTCTTTCTTTCTTTCTTTCTTTCTTTCTTGCTTTCTTTCTTGCTTTCTTAATTTCTTTCTTTCCTTTCTTTCTTTCTTTCTTTCTTTCTTTCTTTCTTTCTTTCTTTCTTTCTTTCTTTCTTTCTTTCTTTCTTTCTTGCTTTCTTTCTTGCTTTCTTAATTTCTTTCTTTCCTTTCTTTCTTTCTTTCTTTCTTTCTTGCTTTCTTAATTTCTTTCTTTCTTTCTTTCTTTTTTTCTTTCTTTCTTTCTTTCTTTCTTTCTTTCTTTCTTGCTTTCTTAATTTCTTTTCTTTCTTTCTTTCTTTCTTTCTTTCTTTCTTTCTTTCTTTCTTTCTTTCTTTCTTTCTTTCTTTCTTTCTTTCTTTCTTTCTTTCTTTCTTTCTTTCTTTCTTTCTTTCTTTCTTTCTTTCTTTCTTTCTTTCTTTCCTTCTTTCTACGGTCCTTTAGGCCTATATCATGCATCATCACCCTAAGCAAAAGTTCTAAAGTGAGAGTAGGCCTAATAAAAAAAAATTCTTGGCTATGGCTATATAAAGAATTTCCCCCCATTTGATCCTTTCTGAATGGTTCTTCAAGCTAATAAGATTCTACAAAGAACCGTTTTCTTGGCTAAAGAACTTGATTTGGTTAAATAGAAAGAACCAAGAAAGTTCAGTGAAGGAAATGACTTTAGCCAAATGATTTTCTCTGCATTACCCTAATTCAGGGCACCCGATCTACTTTCTACCATGACCCAAGTAATGACACAGACCCAGCAACATAACTTTCCACAGGAAATATTTATCAGGTAATTATAAAGGGTATACAACATTTTGATGCATTCAGAAAACATTTCTTGAAAACTTGATACCGTATAACATAACATTGTAACATAAAGACAAAATATTTTCCAAAATGTTACCAAAATTGGTTCACAATAACATTTTGACAACATTTTTAAAATGTTATTGATTTTTTTTTCGTAAAAACTTTTTGAAAGATATTTTCCTGACGTTTATATAACCCGACATTTAAATTAAAAAGTTTTGACCAAACCAAAACGCGTTTATAATTAATAATATATCCGTATATCATGTTAATAAAGTTTTAAAACACTGATTTTGTCTGTTTGTCGAGTACCGGTATTATAATACGACAAATTATTATAAAACAAAAATTAAAATTTGACCAACATCGTGTATGAGAGAGGCCATATTTTTGCTTTTTTTTGAGAAATCTTTTCGGTTGAAATCGGAAAATTTAAGAGAGTGCACAATGTCCAATAATTATGTATAGTGTGTGTGTATAGGGGTGTGTGTGTGAAGTGGGGTGGTGGGGTCGGGCCCGGGGGTCGGGTGAGGTGCACAAGGAGGGGTTGATTTTGGTTGAACCCCCTTACTCAGCACATTACAGCATAGCTAGGGGTTTTAGGGGTTCTAGGAAGTTGCAAGAACCCCGCGGATGCTGGTCTTTAAAGACCTTTTTCATAATAGTTCTTTCTGGCCTTTGCAGAACCTTTTTAGTTCTTTGTAGTAGGCCTACTCGATCTCCATGCAGGCCTTCGTTTTTAAGGAACTTAATTGCTCCAGAGCTCTTACAGCTCTCCTTAACAGCATTATAGGAGTGTGATTTGTAGAGCCCCTTAATATTTGAAATCCTGTGTTTTATGACAGGTTCAAGTTAAAAATATGAGCTCTTTATTAAGCTCCTCACAAAAATCAGGAGAGTAATTAACAAAGCTCCTGCATTTTTCAGAAATAAAGGTCTGACTCTCTAAATGTAAAAGAGTTGATTTCCACTCATTCAAGGAGTAAACGAAGGACAACCGGGCCGTTTTTGAGTGGAATGAAAGTATGAAACACTCTAAAATGAAAGAAAGCACATTTTCTTTAGGCATTATTCACTCTTTTGAGAATAGGCCTATACGTACTACTTTTTTGAGAGTGAAATTGTTCCACTCAAAAAGGGTTGTCCTCCATTTTACTCTCTCACTCTTTTTTTCCCACTCTTTCCACTCGGTGTACATGTACATTTAGAGAGTACATTCTAAGAAATAAAGGTAGGCCTAGTCTAAAGAGGTTCTAAAGTTATCCTCTCAGTGTTCTAAAAAGAACCAAAAATGGTTCCAAAAGCGTGGAAAATTGCCCCAAAATGTGACACAGAACCGTTTTTGGTTCTTTAGAGAACCTTTAAGGGTTCTCTAAAGAACTTTTTTTTCAGAGGTTCAAGAGGGAGGGTTCTCCTATTAACAACCTTTATTTCTTAGAGTGATAAGGTTCTATTAAAAATAAATAAAAAAGTTTTACTGAAATGGAAAATTCAGAAACAAAACCACAGTTTTGTGATGGCGCTATTCACATTACAAAGCTAGTCTCAGACCTCCCTTGCATGGTCAGATCAAAAAGAGAGTGAGTGATTTCTAAGCTGCATGATTAGCGACCGGATGATCAGTCAATTTGTCAATGAACTGGCAACTCATTTACTCACATGACGAAAACATGGCGTCACACAGAAAACAACAAGTCAAAGTAGGCGTGTAGTGGGTGTAAAATAATAAAGTTTCTCAAAGAACACTTGTGATTATTTGTCAGTGAATAAAGTGAACATGATGCTAAAACTACCTAGGTGACGATGAAGACGTTTTATGTGATGATCACGTGGCAGGTTTCTTGCTTATTAACGCTTATGCAAGGTAAGCTTAAACATCACATGTAAATAATTAATAAAATATGATATCACTTTTATCAGGATACAAATCATGTATAAATATGATAAATGTTATGACATAATTCATAAATTTCGATTTCATAATTGATTTCATGGACTTGTTTACATCATTCATTTAATCATTTCATGATTTGTCATTCATGATAAATAGAGCTAAATAGCTAAGCTAAAACCCTGATGACAAAATTTTGACCAGTGAAAAAAAGTAAAAAAGTAAAAATATCATGGGACATGGTCGATTTTGGAACAAAATAAAGCTTGTTCGATGAATAAAAGGTATGTTTGTATAGCTTAAAACATGTTTAACCGTGATGCAATAGTTTCGATCCCCGTATAAAACAAGTCATACATTTGTACCTAAAGTTTTTTCGGTGAAAAAAAAGAAATAAATAAAAATTAATGACACTGTGTATTGATATAGAATGGCAAGCATGCAGCTGGACGCAATACTTACACAAGTTGTACACCCATCGAATGTGTGTCATCAGCCCTCAGATCGGCCCTCAGACACACACATACAGGCATAGAGTTCTGCAGTAGCATGTTTTGTTGACATTTTGTGTAATGTTTACATCCATGACAGTTCTAATACCATCAACAGACAACTCAAAATCAAATACAAAGGATGTCAGTTGGCAATCTTAATGTTATGCAATCAAGTTTACAACACTATCACTCTTACAATGAGCAGAAAGTCACTGAGTCATGCAATTCAAGTACCAATATTGATTACCTGAAGTGGCCTACTGCAAATGACCAGATATAACCTTTCTGATTTTCTTGTTATTTTGCAATAACAAAACCATGTTTTCCTTGATTTTGGTATGAAATTGAGCAAATAGAATTAATTGTCATGTCAATTTGGAGTTATTAGGGGCAACTAAAACTGATATGAGGTAAGTTTTATATGTTTGGAATCTGTATTGCCTATTCTGAAGGAATGATTGCCATGTAAACAAACCATCCCTTGGCCCATATGGACATGGTGTACTGCTTTTCAGTACCCTGTTTTCCATGGGTGACTGTAGGAACCCATGGATTCGTTGCGTAATGTGTGACTGACGCACGCTGCGTGAGTTGGGACTTCCTTCACTATACTCCCAGCAAAGAACGACCCCAATGCCTGCCAATAAAACACTTTTAAATACATAAGCTTTGCGTTGTGTTGGTATTTATTTGCACCGGCCACATCGAATCGTGAGCTCAATGAGAGCAGGCACAATTATTATAAATAATTGTGAATCTTTTTTCTTACTCTACTTGTACAAAATGCAGTGGGATGATTTCTAGACTAATACAATGGGAAGCCTAAAGCCTAAAAAGAAAACAATCGCGGTAGGAGTGGGCTATGAAAACTCTGAAAAACTCCATGAATATTATTTTTTGGAGAAAATTGGAGAACGTATGTTGACCCCTGGCTTACTCGAGAACTCTAGCTTCGAATTTCCACATGATAGTTAGAGATAGTTAGAGCAAAAGATTTGCAGTAAAATTGAGAGTTTTATTACATGTTGTCATCTCTAATATTTTGAAATATATTTCCTCAGGTATTAGCTACATTCCCTTTCAACCTGTTGAAGCAGTAATACACAGCCTTGTTTTAGACGTAACAGACATAAATTGCACAGATTATCACCCAGCATGTAGTAACTGCGAGGCAGGAACCATACCAAATACGGGTGAGTACATTATATGTCCGGACACTTAAAAGTAGAATACAGAATCGGCTTTATTTCAGTGTTTTACTTCGGGAATCCACTGATTCAAAAAGTTTCAAACAAATACTGTACGTGCCTCCCAAATAAAGATACCTTATTTGTTTGTCTGTTTGTTTGTTGGTTTACCCTGGTTAGTCCATGGGACAACACATGCTTGAGTCCAGTGTTCGAAATAAGCACTTATCCTCTTGTCCTCTTGTCCAAAAATCACTGGGGACAACCATATTGAGCTATGTACTTATCCCCTGGACAACCACTATATTTTACCTCAAAAATCATGATTTTTGACATTAAATTTTGACTTTTGACTTCATGTTTGATTGTAATTTGATGCGGCCACCACCGAGATCTACATTGTATTATAGACCACTGCTTACTGCTAGCACATGGTATGTGATGTCCACTTGTTCAGCATGTCCAGTTCTGTTAACCATTTCATTGAGTTACCCAATGGTGGCAGTACTTGAGATCAGAACCCGGGGATCAGAATGGCGACAGATTTTCCAAAACAAAAAAGACATCAAACAAATTTGATTTTTTGCACTCAAAACTATGACACATTTTGGGGACAACCAAAATGTTTTGGGAACAAGAAGAATTTATGCTTTAGTTATCCTCAGGACAACCTCCATATTTTCCTTATTTCGGACACTGCTTGAGTCCATGGAACTTCCATGGCTCAGACCCATGCAAAATGGACAAGCCAGGCTAGCTCAGCCTAAAGCATCAGTCCTAAAAAAGGAAGGTAGCATACATGTACTTGGGTTTGTAACATTTGTAATTATCAGAGGGACACACAAAATACATAAGGATTTCAGAAATAGGATACTTGTTACTTTACAAGCTGATGATAACTATTATTATTTACTGAACATAATTTTAAAATTTCCTGTATTTCAAAATGTATGAGTGAATCTTCTTCTTCTTTGTTTAGACTCTAGAGACTGTGTATGCTGTGCATCCCAGGGGCAGTGTAAAGATGATCCCAGCGGCAGTATTTGTACACCATGTGATGCCGGCCATTATCAGCCAGACCAAGGGCAGATAGTATGCATGGAATGCCCTGAAGGATACGCTGTCAAGTAAGGACACATTGGGCTATTCCATATAAATTTCACACTACCCCTGTGGAAGATTTTGGAAATATCTGCCACAGGGGGAGTATGAATTTCAAATGAAATTAGCACATTGGGCATCTCCATTTGAATTTTATACACCCTCTGAGAAAGATTCAACCTGAATCTTCCACAGATGGAGGGTAAGTTTCAAATGGAGTCGCCTAATGTGTTCATTCCATTTGAAATCCATACTCGCCCCTGTGGAACATATTTCCGAAATCTTCCACAGAGGTAGTGTGGATTTGAAATGGAAGAGCCAATTAATACAAGGTTTCATTCAGTGGTTTGGGTTAGGTAGCTTTTGATCCGTAGTATCGACCCCTTGAACCATAAAAGGTAAAGGAGTCAAACCTGCATTTTTTACAGGACGGAGTGCCCATCTATCTTTCGTTAGCGATTAGGTCGGACCCCACCGTGAAATGTTGCTGTAGGGGGATCGCCACACCTCCTCCACAGCGAGATTGTTACTTTCCTAGCCTTTAAGAATGCCGGTACCCATTTATACACCTGGGTGGAGAAGAATAATCGAGATGAAGGACCTTACTCAAAGGCAAAACATGGTGGGGTTGCCGGGGCTCGAACCTACAACCTTTGGATTATGTGTCAGAGCTGTTCCGCTGTGCCATTGTGATTTCATGATCTCAAAATGAGGTTCTAGTTACAGTTCATTCATTTATTCATTTATTTCAATAAAATATCTCACAACATTAAGAAATATATCAATTACAAAAAAATCCAAAAATATGTATGGTGGAAAAGGCAGGAAGGCCAATAAGTCCTGAGAATTGCCTTTCCCTGATGAAAGATCTTATGAAACCACCAAACATAAACATACGGTAGTGACAATATTTCACTAGCCGGCAGGGAAGCATAATATCGGCTGACCCTCAGTGATTTTCACACTTGTTTGGAGCGAGAGCCTGCCTTATTTTAAAACCCTGCATATTATATTGAATCATGAAATATTCAATGTGATCAGTAATAAGTATTGAATAACCATTGAAATTCTGTTGATGTTACAGTGCCACAGGGAGTAAAGAGTGTGACCCCTGCTCTGAAGGTCAATATGCAAATGAGAAAGGTTCATCGGTCTGCAAGGATTGTCAACCTGGAACTTTTGCTAATCTAACAAACAGTACTGTATGTCAGCCATGTGCCAAAGGACACAACCAGACAAACTCAGGGAGTTCAGTATGTGAGCCCTGTGATGCTGGTTACTATGCCAATGTGACACAGGCTACAGTGTGTCGAAAATGTCCGGTGGGGACAATGAGCAATACAAGTGGAACTGTTGACTGTATGAATTGTACAGCGGGATATTATCAAAAGGATGAAGGACAGACGCAATGTGACCCTTGTGATCCTGGTTACGCTAATCCGTAAGTATGGTTAGGAGCAGGAGTTGATGATAAAGTGTCAACTCAACATGTAGACCCTCCCTCGGGTCCATGGAGAACGACTGGTAATGTAGATTACATAGCATTAAAAATCAACCCAACACATGGACCCTCCCAGTCTGTAAGCAATTTGCCTTCAAGTTCCCACAAAATGCTGGGAGTTCACTTTTACGGATTTGGAGTCACACAATCTTTCTATATACCACATCCATGTTTTCACTACATTAACGTTTGTGTAAGCGACTGAAACAACGATATTGTATCCGACCAATCAACGCAGCTTGGCAGTGCGGGGATATTTGAAAAGGCTTCCTAGCTAAATAATGTGCAAACATTTGCAAACCGCACGCGATAATATACGCAATATGGACAATAGGCCTAAGTCCGAGTCGAGTGGTTGCCTTTTATTATTGCGCGTACCATGGGTCTATCAGACGCGTGCCACTTGAGCTCAATACCTCTCAGTTGTTGACAAGTGTCCCATCCGATCTTGCGTCACATCCCGCGGCATAGCTTTGTGCTACCATATTTGAATTGAAACTGGGCGGGGCTTTCGTAAGTGACATCGAAACAACGTGCTTCGTTGAACGAAAATTTGGAAGGGAGATCTCTAACAGATTGGACCAGTCTTGGAATCAGCGCTCAATGGACTTTCGCGTTCACTTATAATACGAGTATATTTCTATATTGCTGCATGGTTGACTGTGGTGGGTGTAATTAGTGGCGTCGATTTGTGGATGAAGAGGAATGGGTTTTTGGCATTGAAGAAAATAAGGGGGGGGGGGGGTTACAGGACTTTTCATATTTTTTTCATAGGGCATTATGTAATTATTTATTGTTACATTATCCAGAGATGGAACCGAACCGAGACTGGGGGCCAAATGTAATTTAAGAAAATAAAAAACAAATCAAGTTTAAAACACCCGTACATGTTTTAACTGTCATTAAGGTGGTACTACACCCCTTGATAAATTTGTGACTATTTTTGCATTTTTCTCAAAAAATAATAACACACTGGTAACAAAAGTTCTGTATATTATAGGGGCAAGGAATCCAGTTATTTCACTGAAATTGAATTCAATTACTTCACTGAATTTCGGCAACTCAAGACAAGCGGTACATTATTTATGATAAGAAAAGAGGTACCGCAAGAGTGTATTTCTTAAAAACATACGTGTAATGAACCACTTGTCTTGAATCACTGAGATTTCAGTGAAGTAATTGGATTCCTTGCCCCTATAATATATGCATAACTTTTGTTACCAGCGTGTAGTTATTTTTTGAGAAAAATGCAAAATTAGTCACTAAATTTATCAGGGGGTGTAGTACCAACTTAAGTTGCATGAAAGTGGCTATAACCATCAATGCCTTCACAGATGAAATATCACTTCCAACCTGCACAATATTTTGTTACATTTTCTGCATATATAATGTATTAGTGAAACTCATACAAATGACCTTAGCTTGTATATGATGAGACTCAGTACACGGTCGATCTTACCGTTTCGATGTTGATTAAGATACTTCTTGCATCGATCCCGAGATGCGGAAAAACCAATAGTCATTTTGTCCCACATAAATGAATAAATAACAAAAACCCCGATCCCCGGTGGACTCACCCAAAAGGTGACGTCACACCATATGATCGCCTTATCCTCCTTGGTCTCCGACTGACACAGACGTGCCTATCGATTGTTCATAGCACTGTGTATCAATTTCTAATTAAGGCGAGATATACGGTTGTAGTTTCACACCTTAGGTAAAACCAAACCGGTATTGTTCGGCTGAGGATAGTTTTGACGGCATTTTCTGGCGAAAAAGTGAAAAAAAACGATCCAAAACTTAGCTACATATCGTGCCTCCGTTTGTATACGGGACACACGAGCAATTCAAAATGGCCGCTTCGTTGACGCCATTCATTTTGTTTCCCACGTAAAACAACCATTGCAGCCTGTAAGTTACAATAGATGTTTGTACATACACATTGTATTTCATGTACGGTAGGTTATTGTTGCTATGTTAGGGTGATTACTCTATCGTTATGTCTTCATTACCGTCCAATAAAGACGAGTTAATCAGATATTCATACGGTGGGGATTGGTAGGGACCCGTCTGACATTTTAGTAATAAAGTTAGCCAGTCCTTACTTTTACCACTAACGTTAGCGACCAGCCTCCGTGCTCAGGTTTGCTTACTGGGCTTGAGTCGCGTGTTGGGGGGTAGTGCCCCCTCCCTTTCTCTCCTCGCTTCGCCTCGGCCCTGTCGGGCTTGCCCTTCCCTGGTGACGGAGTGGGCCCCACACCCGCTCTGTTTCACCCACAGGGAGTGCTCACGATCTTCTAGATGTCTTTCTTTTGCTTAGGACTCTCCGAGTTCCAGCTTGACGATTGGGATAGGCTCCGCCATCGCCATAAGACGAAGAAGAAATCTACCAAGGGCACTGGTAAGGTCGACACGGTGGATTCTGCTGTGACAGCCCCTATGGGTCATGGCAGGTCTGCTTAAGGGGCTCCGGTCCCCGGACAAGCAGGCGGTTCTTCGGGACTGCTAAAGCGTCCAAAGGCTCAGCAGCCAGCGAAAGCACTGACTATACGTCGGAGCAAAGTAGCAGGCAGCAGAGCGGTAACCACCAGCGAAAACCCTAGCGGGTTTTGCAGCAGGAGGATACCAGTCGACACGGTAGATTCTGCTGTGACAGCCCCTATGGGTCATGGCAGGTCTGCTTAAGGGGCTCCGGTCCCCGGACAAGCAGGTGGTTCCTTCGGGACTGCTAAGCGCGTCCAAAGGCTCAGCAGCCAGCGTAAAGCACTGACTATACGTCGGAGCAAAGTAGCAGGCAGCAGAGCGGTAACCACCAGCGAAAACCCTAGCGGGTTTTGTAGCAGGAGGATACCAGTCCTCTAGCGAAAATCCTCACGGGTTTTTAGCAGGAGGACACCCGTCTGTTGCAGGCATATCTACGGGCTCAAGCAGCCACAGTAGTAGCCAGCGACGGGCAGCATGCAAGGGTACCCCGGGCTTGCCTGGGTTGAACCCTAGCATGCATGGGTTCAGCAGAGACGCTACCGCGGCCAACGCTGTGGGTGTAGTCTTAGCAGAACCAACTGGGGTTGTCACGGCAGCGTTCCATGGCGGGACCGCCGAGTGATACCCTGGGCCCTAGAATAGCTGCTGGCTGTCCACAGGGACTGGCTGGCGATTATTCAGGGGTTGGGCTCGCAGTCTCTCACGGGACAGCGACCCAGGTGCATTCGGTGGCAGCTACAAAGGCGAGCTACGGCTTGACTTCAGTGGTAGCCGCTATGCACCCGCCCATAGCTGCCGTGAGTGGTCCGCCACACACAGCGACCTTGGGCGAAGCTCTAGAGGGTACAGTAAGTAGCTTGAACAGCCTAGCTGATCAACAACCCACTTATGTCCTCGAGAGCCAGCGGAGCGTGGGTGATCCATTACCGTCAATGGGTCAATTACCTCTCTTGATCGATCACTGTCAAATCAACAGGGCATAGCTCCATTGATTGGCGCTGCCTATTCAGGTGGCGAGGTGATTGATCGGGGGTATGCACGCTCAGCTACCCGTGGTACTAGGCAAGCTCCCTCTAGCCAAGGGACAGCCGGTAGAAGGGTACCCATACACACGGCTTGATCCTTGCGGGAACGCAGTGAGGCATGGGTACAGTGGTACACAGCCGGAGCCCTCACGGGCACCTACGCTGGAACCACGCATACAGCGGCACAAAGCCGGGAACCCTCACGGGTACCCATGCTAGTACCGCGCCGGTACCACGCCAGCACACAGCTTGATCCCCCAAACAGGGAACGCAGTGTGGCGAGGGTACAGCGGTCCACAGTTGGGAACCCTCACGGTACCCACGCTGATACCGCGACCGGTACCGCAGCACCGCCTTAGTCGCCACAGTCTCTGTGGCAACAAGGGGAGGCGGTGCTGGTACTGCAGTACCATGGGGTTACCCTGGTGGCGGATCCTTTCAGGGTCAGCTGCCGGCTGGGTATGCCCGTGGTACCCGCCGCAGGGTGTTTCTTCCACGGCCTAGCACCGTGGCAAGTGTCAGGCCAGCCGGCATGGGGCTAACCCAGATCTTGATCAGGGTAGGCCCCGGGCTGCTAGCGCTAGGACGACGGCTGCGAGAGCATGCGGACCCAGTGGTGCCATGGCGGATACCTCAGGGTCTTCGGGAGTACTCCCTCTTCTGCTGGCAGGTAGTCGGCGAGCCACACAGTGGTTATGCCTTCTTACCCGCTTTCAGATGCCCGTCCTCAGTTACCGTCATCATCGGAGCATGATACGGATACTGTGGGCGAGGGAAAGGAGTCGGAAGCTGAGTCCGGTGGTGACATCACTACAATCTCCATCCCCCGCTGGCCCGCGAGGGGAGCAACAGCACTGATCTTCCTCCGGACACCCCCTAAGGGGAGTCCATGGAGGAGGACCAGGGATCCTTTCAGTAGGATGCTCAGCTGCTGCTTCCTCACAGGGGACGCCTGCACTCGCAGCCCGGCAAACCTCACGGGTAGAAAGCGGAGGGCGGTCGAGCTCAGCAGAGCTATGACGCCGCGTGCTTGCACGCCTTCCTCTGCGATGTAACGCAGGAGGACCACGGGACCTACCTGAGGGGATCCGAGAGGGACCCAGATGTCGCGTCAAGCGTATCACGCCAGACAACATCTGAGCTCTTCCGCGGGGTGAGCCTATTAGCGGTGCTAACAGCTAGCCTCAACGAGAGCTCCATGGGCCTAGCCCATAGGGTGTCCACTCAGCGCCGGGGGGAGGGGCCTGCCACTCCAATCGCTCAACGCGATGGAAAGGCAGGGTCCTTTTTCTCTTTGGATGCTTCTGCGCTACGGTGGAGGACCGTGCAAAGAAGCTACCAACGGGAGCACTCTGAAGAGGTCGGAAACTGCCCTTACCATGGGTAGGAGCTCCGACTTCAGCAGGCCGTGCACCACCAACAGTACCGAGCCCACTACCTCTGCAGCACCCATTTCTGGGAGGCGCAAGGGTAGCACAGGAACAGCTGGCAAGCCCCGAAGCAGAGCAAGCGCTCTTCCAAGGGAAGCTAGGCAGAGCATTCCTGGGGGCTCAGCGGTTTTTCCACAGGGGATCTCCCAGTGGGCGACCGCTATGGCTTTCACCCAGAGGTGGGAAACCATCTCTTTGAGCGCCTGGGTATGGTCAGTGGTGAGTGGGGGTTACAGACTGGCAACCCAGTCTCCCCACATTCGTCTGCACATTTCAGAGGTCCACAGTAGTGCCGTCAGACGGCCCCCAGCGTCGGGCACTACTGACAGGGATCACACAGCTTCCCACGAAGCGGGCGATTGTCCCGGTCTACCCCCGTTCTCTGGGTGATCTTGGAGCCATTGGCTCCAAGGAAGACCGGCGACGGGAGCCCCATCCGGAACCGCAGGCTGTTGAACACGTTCTTCAGGCCCAAGAGGTTCAGAATGGGGACTCTCGCCTCGGTGCTAGCCTGCCCCATCAGGGGCATGGGAACAGCATCGCTAGATCTCTCGGACGCCTATCTGCATATGCCAATCGCCTCTCAAGATCGGAGGCATCTGCGCTTCTAGGTACAGGATCAAAATTACCAGTTTTGATACCGCCATCCGCCTGTCCATCTCTCCCAGGGTGTTTTACACTCTTGGTCAGAGCGGTGGCAGCGCACCTGAAGCACAGGGTGTCAACATCAGTTGCTACCTGGACGTTTGGCTCATATACGGACGCACTCCACTGAAGACTACGGGTCTCATGGGGTTGATAGTCCGAGGGTGCGGGACCCTGGATTTTTGATCAGCTCAAAAAAGTCCAGAGTGGTCCCGACGCAGACACCACTATTTGTAGGGGCCCAGATCACCCTCACGGAGGGGTTCGCGGTGCTCTCACCCGAGCGGGTGACGAACATGGTGCGGTGTGCCTGACTCTTGGCCGAGTCTCGGGCAAACCCGCTGTGGCATGGATGAAGGTGGTAGGCCTAATGGCCAGTATGGTAGACCTCGTACTGTACTGCCGTTTCTACGTTAGGCTTACCCAACTACACCTTCTAGCCTGCTTGCAGGCCCAGTCGTCACCCAATATCCTCGCGGTTCCGTTGTCGGAGATCGCGCGAGAGGAACTCTGGTGGTGGACCCATCAGCCCAATTTGACCCAGGGTGTCAGGTTTCCTGCACCCCGGTATGTCACGTAGTGACGCACCATAGCCAAAACGGGGCTGGGGGGTCCACATCCACGGAGACTCCGTCTCGGGCCTATGGGGGCCATAGAGACAGAGTTTCACATCAACCTCCCTCGCTTACGAGGAGGTGATCGTGGAATCACATACCGTTGTCCTGACGGATAACACAACCGTGGTAGCCTACCCCAACAGACAAGGGGACTCCGGGCCACCACGATTGAGCCTGCATGCACGACACCTGATAGGGTGGTGCAAGTTCAGGTAGATTACGATGAGAGCGATACACATCGCGGGCGTCACCAGCATCCTCGCGCACAATCTGTCACGAGGAAGGGTGTCGGGACCAGCAGAATGGTCCCTTGCTCGAGGTCGCTCAGACGATCTTCAAGGGGATGTACCACCCCTCGAAAGATCTGTTCGCATCTCATCGCAATCATCCACTGCCGGTGTACTGCTCAAGGGTCGCGGACCCCCAAGCATTCACCGTGGACGCTCTGTCCATAGACTGGGGAGGGATGACAGCTTATGCAGTCCCTCCGATCTCACTACTCATGAGGGTGGTGGCCAAGATCGGGTGGGAAGACTGCATTGTCATTCTGCTAGCGGCAGGCCGCTGGCACTCCCCGAGGTACCAGATCTACTCCGGATGCCCGGAGCGGAGGTACCCAGTCTATCACTAGAGCACCTGCAGTTAGCTGCATGGCCCTTACCAGGGAACACGCAGCGGAGGGATACTTTTCATCAGAAGCTGTTTTTCTCATCGCCGGGCTAGGCGGAAGTCTACCCTCCGTGACGTATAGCCAGAGTCTGGCTCCATACTACGCTTGGTGCAATGAGACAAATAGCTCTCCGCTAGAGCCTCTGTGCTGCTAGTTCCGGAGTTTCTGACAGAAAAGTTCCAAGCAAGACTTCAGCGGGCCACTGGGGCCAGCTATAAGTCAGCTGTCCTCTCCATTCACCGAGGTTTCGAGACGGGTCGACTATCATAGCCGATGGTTACCTTATTAGTCTACGCCGACGGTATGTTCAACAGTGTCTACCAAAAGGAAAGTGATCCTCCTAAGGGATCCCAACACAGTCTTAGATTACTTTAAGGGTCACCTTTTGACCTTCCGTCAAAAGCGACGCTTAAATACGTAACTCTCAAGATGGCTTTCCGGTTTGGCGTTGGCTTCGGACGGCGGTGCTGAGTTGCACACGGTCTCGAGGTTAGCTTCCGTGTTCACAAACACTGGAGCGACACTGTTTCGGCGCTCTGTTCTCGTGACTACGAACGGGCGCGGTGCATACCGACATTCGTCCCTCTCCAATCCCCAGGGTTGGGCAAGGTTCGACTGAAGCCAAAGATAGGCTGGGGTGTCCGATAAGGCGCTGCAGCACTATTTCTTCCGAACACAAGCCTTGCGAGGGACTCACGACCGCATTCATCACCCTTACAGAGTTTTCGGTCCAGCCGCTGTCGCAATGGCTGGTCCAGGTGTTGGTGGGGTCCGGGGGATCGCGAAGGTTTCGCGTCTCACGACCCACTCGACACGAGCTATCTCATCATCTTGGGTATACCGTTCGGTTGTCCCTTGAGGAGATCTAGCAGGCGGTGTCCCGGAAGCCACCTTCGCCCTTCTCTACGATACTTCCGTTTACGTTAGTAATCAGAGACGGGGCGGGAGGTTTACCGGGACATTGTTCGGGCGATCATAATACGGTGGTGTACGGGTACCAGGTTTTCAGACTATACAGAATACTCAGCATGGTAAGAACCAGTGTCGCTATTCTTAACCACCAAACTTATTAAGTAAGGAGGTTTATGTCTGTGATCGCGTGGTCTTTTTGTTTCCCGACCGTTGGGGAAAATATTTTCTGACCTCGCGAAAACCATCGTTACCGCTCCCGATCCCTGATCAGATGCTGACCAATCTTGTACCTCCATCCGTCGGTTACTTGCTAGATCGATCTTTCAGATGTTGATGCAAGAAGTATCTTAATCAACATCGGAAACAGTAAGATCGACCGGTGTACTGAGTCTAGTCCCAAACAGAAATGTTTGGTAGACTCATAACCGGTGCGATCTTACCTTTCCGATGTTGATTATCCCGACCCCGCCACCCCTACAAGTTTGGTCCGAGTAGGGGATCCCAAGTCGGATAAGGGGCGATCATATGGTGTGACGTCACCTTTTGGGTGAGTCCACCGGGGATCGGGGTTTTGTTATTTATTCATTTATGTGGGACAAAATGACTATTGGTTTTTTCCGCATCTCGGGATCGATGCAAGAAGTATCTTAATCAACATCGGAAAGGTAAGATCGCACCGGTTATGAGTCTACCAAACATTTCTGTTTGGGACTAATCTCAATTTATTTCACCTCTCACATCTGAAGAACTGTGATCGGAATAGATCTCTGATACAGGCACATAAATGTGTATGAAGTATTCAGGTGGAAATTGGGATTGCGCCAAAAAAATGTTTGATTGGCGTAACCTGACCGACCCTAAAGTAGGCCCGACCCTGACTTTGTTGTATTAAATTTTAAAAAAGAAGAAAAAAGTTCGAAGGCCTTTATGAAATGCAATTTACAGCTTTAGAAGTAAAAAACAAAACAAAAATCCCTACCTACCTACCCTAATTTTTTTTATGTTATGCCAATCAAACAGTTTTTTTCGGCCTTACTGTTTAATATGCCATGTACTATATTTTGACCTTTACCATGTATTATGTTTTCTGGCTGTCTGAAGAATTTTTTTGTTTCATTTCCCCCCAGATATTGGGTTAATTTATTTGCCCAAAATTGGGTTAATTTATTTTATTTTTCATTGAGAAATTGGAGGGGCGTTTATTTTTAGGGGGGAGCATTTATTACAGACAATACAGTATGTATACTTTTATAAACTTTAGACCAATAACAGAACAGAAAAGTTTGTATACTTCCAGGGTTAAGGCCAACCTGAAATGGACTTTCATACTTTTGAGTTTTGAATATATCTTAACATAAAATTAATATCATTCAAAAATGAATAAGACAGGCTTTGGATACATAGAGTTTTTCACCTGAACTCCTAAATGTGAGCTGATCAAAATCAGCCGGAAGTTGGATATATTGATTTTCAGGTATAGCCAAACAAAGACAATATAATTTTTTTTTGTTACATATTGTTTTAGAAACACTTTATCTGTTCATATCTTTGGAACTAAATGATCAATTTCAATGGGGTTTTCTGCAAAATAGAGCTTTGCAAATGTTTTATACAATCATGTAAAAAGCTGAAAATTGACAACTTCAGACTGATTTTACTTGATCAGAACCCCACTTCTGTATACGCCGTAAACTGCGCCAAATTGGCAGATCGCTGAAGAACCTTGCTGTAAACTATAATTGAATGCACAATTTTTGAGAACAAATTTTGCGCACCAGTTTTAGAAAATTTGATTTGCGTGATTTTTTCCCCAAAAAGTTCAAATTTGCAGTTTTTTAAATTGAATAATGCGGCACAGAGTTGAATTCATTATAAAGGCCTATGGTCTTTTTTCTGTACTTTTTTCTGCATGGATTGTAATTTGTATTGCAGATCACCGTGGATTCTTTCAATTTTGTGAAAACTTTTTTGGAAAATGAATACTTGGATATCTTGGAAAAATCTTAAAATTCGCGGCAGAACCTAAAATTCGTGATTATACACAAAATTCGTGAAATTTAGGATTTTTGCCCGTCACAAATTCCCTCGGTGCTAACTATAATCATACATGCTATCATTTTTATTTACAGAAAACGTGGTATGTCAGGATGTCAAGTGTGTAATAATGGCAGACATGCCAATGTGTCTGGATCAAAAGACTGTGGCATATGTATGCCTGGTAAGTTAACATAATAAATAATAAATAAATAAATTTCGGTATTTATATAGCGCTTTTTCCAGAGGATTCAAAGCGCTGTAATTTCGCTAATTCGTGGTGAATCATCACAATCAGATCGCATCAACTAGGCTAGTTGCAGCCAACCCGGCGCAAACCTATCCGCACTTAGATTGTAACATCCACCCATTTTCTGCAGCTCCCCAAATTCCATTGGGTGAAGGAAGTTTTTGATAACGAAACAACTAATCACCGATTTTAACATGACATAGTGCATTGGGCTATTCCATTTAAAATCCACATACCCCCTGTGGAAGATTTAGCTAAAGTCTTCCACAGAGGGAGTATGAATTTTGAACAGAATAGACAATTGGGTAACTTTCATTTGAAATACTCACTCCAGTTGTGGAAGATAGGTGAAAGCCACAATACAGAGGGAGTATGGGTTTCAAAATGATTAACACTAACCAATTACATTTGAAAAACCTCCCCCCCCTGGGGAAGATCTTGCCAAAATCTTCCACAGAGGTAGTGTGGAAAACTGTGGATTTGAACCGAATAGCCCATTAAAAAAAAATTAACAAATCAGGGGCAGTGCAGTAATTATGAGCCCTCCCCTAGGATAAATTAGGGGGGATTTTTGGCCAGCCAAAAGGGGGGGCAAGCAATTTTTGGGCAGGTCGAAAGCAATTTTTGCTGAGAAGGGGACAAACGATTTTTGGCGCATAAATATGGGTACCTTTTAAACAACACGCTCTAAAAAGTCGCAGGAAAACAGGATAGAAATATTCAAATTCCTGCTTGCTACGCTGGCATTTATATATATTTTTTTTCGCCTAACAGGAACAATGAGTTTTGATTAACATTTGCAATTTCCTGAAATGGGATTGTGAAGGACATAATATCAATGTATCTTGTTGTCACATGATAAGCACATGATAATAAGAGTTGGTTTGGAATAGAATTGTTTCCTGGTATATAGTTAGGGGAAAAAGTTCACTTTGGTGACCACTCTCTGGCTAGTAAGGTTTGACGATTGATTCGTCTTCTATGGACCATTTAGAAAAAAATTAGCCACCATGTCCCTCGCAAAAATCCCGGCATTTTTTGCTAGAGGCCAAAATCCAAAATGGCGCCGCCACCATTTTGAAAATTTAAGTTTTGAACCAGACCACCTATAATCATGCACAAAGACACTTTTTCGGATATGTCGGTACAAGGTTCGATTCTGACATTAGTTTGACATTCTGGCATAATTTTCACCCAGAAATCCAAGATGGTGGCGGCACCATCTTGAAAAATTTAGTTTTGAACAAGAGGACCTAAAATCGTGTACAAAGACACTTTTTTGGACAAATCGACCACAAGGATTTCAAATTTGACATTACTTTGACATTACGAACTCATATTTACCCAGAAATCCAAGATGGTGGCGCTTGGTATCATCTTGAAAAAAAATAAGTTTTGAACCAGATTACCTAAAATCATGTACAAAGACACTTTTTCGGTAAGTTGACCCCAAGAAATCCGAATCTGACATTAATTTGACGTTACAACATAATTTTTGCCCAGAAATCCAAGATGGCCCCCATTTTGTAGAGCGTAAATGTGATTTTTGAATGAGAGCAGAAGCACAAGTGTGTCATTTCGCCTTATCTGGGGTTCATGTCTCTTATATGGGGGTTAAACTGCCTTATCTTGGGTTTACATCCCTTATCTAGGGATAAGGCGCCTTATCTGTGGTTTAGACGGCCTTATCCTGGGTTTACGTTCCTTACCTGTGGCTAAGATGCCTTAACCTTAGCATATCGCAGTCTAAACCCAGATAATGCATATAAACCCAGATAATGCGCCTAACCCCGGATAAGCGACGTAGACCCCAGATAAAGCAGTCTAAACCCCAAATAAGGTGCCTTAGCCCTTAATAAGGAACATAAACCACAGAAAAGGCATCCAAACCCCACATAAGGTGCCTTAACTGAACCCCAGATAAGGCGGAAATGACACACTTGTGCTTCTGCTCTCATTCAAAAATCACATTTACGCTTCTACCAAATGGGGCCATCTTGGATTTCTGGACAAAAATTAAGTTATTACGCCAAATTAATGTCAGATTCGGATTTCTTGGGGTCGACTTACCGGAAAAGTGTCTTTGTACACCATTTTAGGTAGTCGGGTTAAACACTTATTTTTTTCAAGATGGCGCCGGCGGCCACCATCTTGGATTTCTGGGTAAATATGAGTTCGTAATGTCAAAGTAATGTCAAATTTGAAATCCTTGTGGTCGACTTATCCAAAAAGTGTCTTTGTACATACCATTTTAGGTCCTCTTGTTCAAAACTAAATTTTTCAAGATGGTGCCGCCACCATCTTGGATTTCTGGGTGAAAATGATGCCGTAATGTCAAACTAATGTCAGAATCGGAATCCTTGTACTCGACATATCCGAAAAAGTGTCTTTGTGCATGATTATAGGTGCTCTGGTTCAAAATGGTGGCGGCGGCCATTTTGGATTTTGGGCTCTAGCGAAAAATGACGGGATTTTCGCGAGGGACATGGTGGCTAATTTTTTTCTAAATGGTCCATAGAAGACGAATCAATCGTCAAACCTTACTAGCCAGAGAGTGGTCACCAAAGTGAATTTTTTCACCTAACTAATATAAGGCCAAATAAAGAAATTGTTATGTTGTCCTTGGCAACCTACCCTGAAAGTTGGAAAATGCTGTGTAGCGTTTGTAAAAAAATCACACTGTTTGTTTAGAAAATGAACAGATTTTATTGGAGGAATTGTCTTAAAACTCCTCTGTATACAATGTAGACAGCAGTAAATTTGCTAATTGTTGAACGATACAATATTATTTTTCAGGGATACCTTTGATCGCCAGACAAACCCTATGTGAAAAATATGTTTACACATACATACATACAAAATGCTTATATATAGTGCCTCTACATAAAGAACGCAGCGCTGAACCATAATAAAAACTACACATAGAGTTTTTCGTTGCCTAAAGTTTAATATTTGTTAAATAAGAACCACGAACTGTTTATAGGTGGTACTACACCCCCCCTGATCAATTTTTGACACATTTTGCATTTTTTTCTCAAAAATAATACACACTGGTAACAAAGTTATGTATATTATAGGGCATGGAATCAAATTACTTCACTGAAATATTAGTGATTCAAGACAAATGGTTCATTATATATGTTAAGAAATGAGGTACATTCTAGCGGTACCTCTTTTCTTTTGTCATAAATAACGTTATGCTTGTCTTGAGTCACCAAATTCCAGTGTAGTAACTGGATTCCTTGCCGCTATAATATATATAACTTTTGTTACCAGTGTGTTATTATTTTTTGAGAAAAATGCAAAAACAGTAACAAATTTATCAAGGGGTGTACATGTAGTACCACCTTAACTAATCATTTTCTTCTTGTGTGTATATCAATAGGTTCCTTTTCTGGAGAAGAACCAGCAGTCAATTGCACAAAATGTACAGAAGGGACATACCAGCCACAATTAGGGCAGCCCAGGTGTTTTGAGTGTTCAACAGGATCATACTGTGATAAAATAGGCTGCACAAGGTGAGTAGCGTACAGCCTCTAAGAACTACTGTGATTGGTTACAAAAAGGCTTGTATCATGTATTGAGCCAATCAGATACTTGGTAAGAATTAGTCGGGACTGAATGGTATTAAGGGGGTACTACACCCCTGGCAAATTTTGTGCCTATTTTTGCATTTTTCTCAAAAATTATAGCGCATTGGTGAAAATTAAGATATGTATATTATAGGGGCAAGGACTACAACTACTGCACTGAAAATTCAGCAACTCAAGGCAAGTAGTTATTGATTTATTGATCAAATATTGGTTTCCCCTCATTTTTGACTGTAACTCCACAACTGTTGTCTATGCTGAAATAAAATTTCCAGTGCTGTAGTTGTAGTCCTTGCCCCTATAATATACATATCTTACTTGTCACCAATACCCTATAATTTTTGAGAAAAATGCAAAAATAGGCACAAAATCGGGCAGGGGTGTAGTACCCCCTTAAGCTAAAGATTGTTAAGATATCTATAAGCTCTATTTTGATTGGTTACTCAGATGATTATATCATGCAATTAACCAATCAGGAGCAGTGGTGGCGCCAGGAATTTTTTTTCCGGGGGCAAAATCAACACATTTTGTGCAAAATTGGAAAAGTGGAAATTTTTGTAATTTTAGATTTTAACTAGGGGAGGGGGACAACAGGAGGGGGCAAGAGTTCTGACTGGGGGGCATAGGGGTGTTTGGATTTCAACTGTAAGTTTTGAAAAGTACGGATGGACCTTGCCAGAGAAGATATCTTACACTTCCCACAATTCATTGCGTCCACTTCAATTTTCTGTACTGATTTGCTATCTAGTGCAATATCGGTCGATAGTGACGAAATGTACCTCAATGAACAGAGCACATACAGATCTTGCAAAATATGTTTATTTCTTGACTATCAACCCATGTTTATGAAGATACTGAGTTACATCAGGTTTGGTAATCAACAAATAAAGAGAGTTTTTCTTTTGTCAAAACCAATTTGAAGAAAACTTACTAGTTTTTCTTGCTTTAACACCGGAAGTGACATAACTTCCCGCCAGTCATCAGCTGTTGGATCATCACAACAACACCAAGCTTTGATAAAGTCAGTGGCTCACTGACGAAACTGTCAGCAAGAAAAACTAGTAAGTTTTCTTCAAATTGGTTTTGACAAAAGAAAAACTCTCTTTATATACTGAGTTACAGTTGCTGAGCTCTCCCATTGCATCTGGCCCAAAATTCAAATTGAATATGTCACATGATCAAGGGGAACGAGTCACATGTCGACCCTGGTCGAAAATGATTTTTACATATATTTCTAACGAGGACATTTAGAGCTTTGAGAAACTTAAAACCCCATGTTGAACAAAAAAAACAAAAGAATTTTGACACTTTCTCTGACAATATCTCAAAATCAATATTAGCAATATCCGACTCATTTCCCTTGATTATGTCACATATATAATTTCCCCCAGCCAGGGAATGTACTAGGGCACTGCCTGCACCAAAGACCTTAACCACTGGGGCAGGCTTCTCTAATTTTGTCTTTCCGTCTGTGAATTTGCCTCGTCCACTTCATAAAAGGCGCTTTGTTTATGATAATAACCATACAATTTGTTTGTTTGCTTCAGTTGTTACCCATGCCAAGCAGGCCAAGAAGCTAAGACCTTCGGTGCCACCAATTGTACAGACTGCGCAAAAGGTTATGCCAAAAACACACAGAGCATGAACTTATGTACACCGTGTAGCCAGGGATGGTACCAGGACGAAGAAGGACAACTCACGTGTATTGTATGCCCAGAAAATTTTTATTGCCCAGTAAGTACCACCATCACCCCTTTATCCCACCCGGGTAGGGGGCAGGAACTTATGTACATTGTGTAGCCTGGGATAGTACCAGGACCAGGAAGGACAACTCGCATGTATTGTATGCCCGGAAAATTTCTTTTGCCCAGTAAGTATTAAATCCACCACTCCCACCCCACCCCTGTATCCCACCCGGGGAGGGAACAGGAACATATGTACACCGTGTGGCCAGGGATGGTACCAGGACCAAGAAGGACAACTCACATGTATGCCCGGAAAACTTATATTGCCCAGTAAGCTTCTAATCTACCACCCCACCCGTTTATCCCACCCGGGGAGGGAACAGGAACATATGTACACCGTGTAGCCAGGGATGGTACCAGGACCAATAAGGACAACTCACATGTATGCCCGGAAAACTTATATTGCCCAGTAAGCTTCTAATCCACCACCCCACCCGTTTATCCCACCCGGGGATGGGCAGGAACTTATGTACACCGTGTAGCCAGGGATGGTACCAGGACCAATAAGGACAACTCACATGTATGCCCGGAAAACTTATATTGCCCAGTAAGCTTCTAATCTACCACCCCACCCGTTTATCCCACCCGGGGATGGGCAGGAACTTATGTACACCGTGTGGCCAGGGATGGTACCAGGACGAAGAAGGACAACTCACATGTATGCCCGGAAAACTTATATTGCCCAGTAAGCTTCTAATCTACCACCCCACCCGTTTATCCCACCCGGGGAGGGAACAGGAACATATGTACACCGTGTGGCCAGGGATGGTACCAGGACCAAGAAGGATAACTCACATGTATGCCCGGAAAACTTATATTGCCCAGTAAGCTTCTAATCTACCACCCCACCCGTTTATCCCACCCGGGGAGGGAACAGGAACATATGTACACCGTGTGGCCAGGGATGGTACCAGGACCAAGAAGGATAACTCATATGTATTGTATGCCCGGGAAAATTTCTATTCCCCAGTAAGTATCAAATCTACCACCCCCACCCCTTTATCCCACCCGGGGAGGTGGCAGGAACTTATGTACACCGTGTAGCCAGGGATGGTACCAGGACCAAGAAAGACAATTCACATGTATTGTATGCCCGAAAAATTTCAATTGCCCAGTAAGTATCAAATCCACCACCCCTACCCCTTTATCCCACCCGGGGAGGGGACAGGAACTTATGTGCACCATGTAACCAGGGATGGTACCAGGATCAAGGACAACTCACATGTATTGTATTTGGAGGCACGGTGGCGCAGCGTTATGGGCATCCGAAAATATCTATTCCCCAGTAAATATCAAATCCACCACCCCCACCCCTTGATCCTACCCAGGGAGGGGACAGAAACTTATGTACACCGTGTAGCCAGGGATGGTACCAGGACCAAGAACAATAACTCGCATGTATTGTATGCCCGGAAAATTCTATTGCACAGTAAGTATCAAATCCACCACCCCCACTCCTTTATCCCACCCGGGGACAGGCAGGGCCTAGATTTCGACGACAATCACAGAATTGATTCTCGTAATGCTTCTCATAAGATTCGGTTGTGAGAATCAACTTCTCTCATTGTATCATACAGTAAGTGCAGTGATGATGGACTTTGATTCTCGCAAACCAAGGCGAAATCAAGGCCCTGACAGGAACTTATGTGCATTTATGTGTAGCCAGGGATGGTACCAGGACCAAGACGGACAACTCGCATATATTGTATGCCCGGAAAATTTCTATTGCCCAGCAAGTATCATATCCATACTAAAGACCAGTTTTAAACTACTTTTGATAACCTTTTTTATTGTTGTTTCAGTGTATATACTGTTCTCCTATGCCATGTCCGCCAGAAGCATCATGTCCTAAAAGGCAGTCATACGCCACACTACATCAAATGTGCACCGTTATTCATGAAAAATGACAAAAAAGTAAGTATTTATTTTCAGTTATTACCTTTAGTGACGGTGTACAGATGATGCACCGTGCAGATAATGGCACCGAATACAGGGTGCAAAACTTAAGTTCCCCCCAAAATACTTGTTAAAATAAATCAAAAAATATTTTACGAAATGCAAACCTGTAAAAAGACATATGTAGCCTTATTTGTTTTACACCTATGGAACAAATTATAGCGCCACACGTCACTGCGCTCAGTCACAATGGTTCATCATGTAAAAAAAGACCGTTTTAAACTGTGTTAAAAGTTGCATCTGAGTCTACAGGAGTCAACTCTCAAACAAATTACAGCAGGCCAGATCTATTCATCTGTTTGTTAAAGAAAACCTGACTGCTATGGGCCCAGGTACAACTTTTAAAACAACCTCTTTTCTTACATAATTAGCCATTGTGACTGAACGCAATGATGTATGACACTATAAATTGGTACACATAGGTAAAACAAATAGGGTTATACATATCTATTTACATTTTTACATTTCGTAAAATATTTTTCTACTTATTTTAAAAAGTACAAGGGGGAACTTATAAGTTTTGTACCCTGTATATTGTACAGCTTTGTGCAAATTAAACATGTGGTCCAAGCTTCACATCCATATGTTCACAGACTCGACTGTTGCGCTGAAGATCGGCAGTTTAAATTTCTATGGTAAAGCAGACTTCGGGTTGTTCCTTGTTCTCTAAGCTGCCATCTTTTGAGTTTTAACATCATGCTCTGTGCTCACCATCCATGCTCCAATTAAAAAAAAAAATTTTAATTAATTTTGTATTAATCATACAATATTTGTTTTTTGTTCATTTTTACCAACAGGTCTGCGTAGCAACCAAAGAATTTTACATTGTGCTGGCAGGCGTCAGCGCTGCCGTCTTGCTAATATCATTTGGGCTTTTTGTGCAGTACAAAAAACGTCAACGAGAACTACGTTTCACAGGGACCGAAGAAGAATCGCTTCTGAGTACTAGCATGTCCAACGGTAGCAGTAAGAAGAGAGAACCAGTGTATATGGGATTGTAAACAAAGAACAGATGATGTTGTACTTCTTTTTTAGCAATAAGTCTATTGTGTTTTGATGATTATAATTGTTGGGCAATTTTTTTAAAAATTTGGGCTGCCACCCCAAAATAAGTTGTGGTGGTGTTTCCAACTTTCGGTACAGCAAAAATTATATTTTTTCAGCGTCGAGATGTGTACTTTGTAATTTTCTTGTCTTTATTTGTCAAAGTCATTTAGAGTTTGGTGTGTACAAGATTAGGCCAAAAAAAAAAAATTGTTGTGTTGCCCTCAACCGTCCTACCCTAAATCCGGAAAAATCAGGGCTTATTTTTTTTTTTTTTTTTTTTTGAATGATGATTTTGACAGATTTGTTCAAAAACTCAATGTTTTTCACTTAAAATTAATATTTTATTGTAAGACTAGTCTTTAATTGTTGTCTAACAGATATCCAGAAGTCAAAATTGACAAATGTCCCCTAATTGAACAAGCATTATTTAATATTTGAGGGGATTTTTAAAAACTAAAGGTTTAAAAAAAAAAAAAAGAAAAAAAAATAATAATCCGACCGTCCTACCCAAATTTCTCATTTTTCCACTTGAGGGCAACACAACAATATTTTTTTTTTTGCCTTAATATGTGCACACTTATTGGGCTATTCCAGTTAAGATCCATACACCCCCCTATGGAAGACATGACCTTAATCTCCTACACAGGGAGTGTGACTTTCAAATGGGCTTACCTTAATGTGTGACTCCATTTGAAATTTACCCTCCCTGTCTGGGAGATAAAGGTCTTGTCTTCCGTAGGGGGTGTATGGATTTCAACTGTAAACACCCACCAACTTACCTCCGGTCGCAGTCAAATTTAAGGTCAAGATCAAATTGTGACTTTATTTAAAGGTGTTCTAGGATTAGGGTTAACCCCATGGGTTAACCCCATGTTAACCCCATGGGTTAACCCCATGCCCCATGGGATCGATCTCTAAGAACGACTTTATTAAATTGGTTACAAAGAGACCTATATCATATATTGAGCCAATCATAGATATGGTAAGAGTAGTCAGTAGGGTTGAAGGATATTAAGCTTAAAATTGCTGAGATCTAAGAGCTCAATTTTGATTGGTTACTCAGATAATTATATGATATTATTAACCAATCAGGGGTACTGTAAGAAAGATGGTAGTGCAGATATGGATTTGAGGTGGCAGCCCAAACCTTGTTCTTAATATTGTTGTGCAATTCTAGGTGAAACAAATCTAATTAATGATATATTGTTAATATGTACTAGCAGGGCCTTCTTGAAAATCTGTGCTTTGACAATGATGGGGCTACCCTGCCTAAAGAAAGTTTAAATAAATGTACATAGAGAGTTTAAGTGATGAACAGTACAACAAAAACAAATGTTGTACACCACCCAAATGTGCTACGATTATGGGCACACCCTGTCAGCCCAAAACACAGTCAGTCCAAATTTTTTATTAGGGTTAGGGTTCCTAACCTTAACCCTAAACCTAACCCCTAACCCTTAAAATTCGGACTGACGGTGGTTCGGACTGACGGTGTTTCGGACTGACAGGGAGACCCCACAATTATGACAGGAGACAAAAGAAATCACCATATGGGAGCACCAATCCCAGATCAGATGTGATTTTCGAGACCTTCTGGTCGCTGATGTTCGTTGTTGGATCCGCACCTGTACAAGCCAGTAGTATGTCCTTTGGGAATGTGCCCTATTCACAAAGGACTTACTACTAGTTTGCAGAATGCCCCATTCACAGAGACGTACTACTGGCTTATACAGGTGTGCATCAAACAAAGTAGGGCCTCAATTTCGACGAGAATCACATAATCTATTCTCGTAAGATTCGGTTGCAAGAATCAACTTTTCTCATTGTATCATACAGTAAGTGCAGCGACTATGATGGATTTTGATTCTCGCAAAGCAAGATGAAATCTAGGCCCTGCAAAGAACATGAACTCGCCAGCCAGGGTCTCAAAACTATAAATTTGCGACTTAACGCTCATTCCTTGGTCACAAATAATAAGTTCGGATGCAAATTCCAGATTAAAATGTCAGAGAATAGGCCAACGCAGGAATCAAAGTGTCTTGGTCTTGAGTCTTTCAAATGTGACACTTTTTTTAAAAATTTGCGTGGGTTTAACTGTTGTATTTTTCTTGTTATAATTATATTTTCAGCTTCTACTTGTGCCATTCAATTGATGTATTTGTTCACATTTAGGTTGTGGGTTAAAATTCTGTAGGTTTGTCATATATATGGGTTATTCCAGTTGAAACCCATACACCCCCTAGGCCAAAGGGGCGACCCTGATTTTGGCCAATTTTGGGTCGGTTGGTGGAGGGCAAGCAAATGATTATTTTGGCCTAATAGAGGCTTCTCTGAATAATCTGAATGATGCTAAATCTATTATAAAGTATGTAATTGCGCCATATAAATCCATGTTTTTTCGGATAGGTTTGTAGTAAAAAAGGAGCCGGGAAAAATCATGTTTGACCCGTAGGAAAAATCAGCGAGGTTTTCAAGGAAATTTTTGTGTGAACAACTCATAAATGTCAATGCTTATTTCAATAATACTAATTTATACTATCGATGCTCGTGTGTGTGAACTAAGAAATTTCAAGGCTGACATGTATAAAACAAATATGATAATATTTTCTAAATCTGTTAATATTGTAAAATTCATATATACTATGTACATAACTTTTTTCAAATTTAGTGTAAATACGCCTTGATTATTTTTTATATATTTGTTCTTTACAAAAAATACATAACATGTGTAATTTCAATGTTCTTAAGATAAGGGAAACAATGCAAAATATTGAAGAAGTTGTATAAACAAAATTAGTTCAGTTTCTTGGTCGACCCTGACCCCCTCCATCCCAGATACGTAATCCTGAAATGTTGAAAAAAATGCCTTCTTCGGACTGTTTTTCTTTCCCTAAATGTAATCTTGATTTTTTAATCCTCCCAAAAACTGCTTTTGTTTATAGTACACAGGGATGCAAGTAGCTGTTGAAAAACCCCAGCTAAAAAGGTGCGAGCGAAGCGAGTAAGCCGCACAGATTTTTTTTGCTCTTTTTATGATGAAATATCATAATCCTCTTCCGGATTCCGGGAAAAAGTGGAAAACTTACATCCCTAAGTGCATCATCAATATTATTTTGTGTTGTTCCATTATTTGGTTAATACTAGACAGAAAAATCCCACCTGCATTATCAAAATTTTTCACAAAATATGTGATATGCCAAAACCAGCTATTATAGACTAGACACAAAATATTATTTTGTAATTAAAGGCCTATTCAGTGAATTGCTCCATCGGAAAATTAGAAAAATAATCAAAAAAAAAATGTTGTACCTTTGTGTCATAGATGTGCTAACATAGCCTGCTAGTGGTTAAGCAGAAAGCTACATGTAATTACCTTCATGTAGTTGAATGGTGGATTTTGGTGGCTCCAACTTTGTCAATACTGCTGTTTGTTTTGTTTTTTGCCAAATTTTTCATTTCAAAAATACCAAATGACAATTTTAATCACTTATCCTTCACTTTTAGGCAATTTATATACAATTCAAATTTTGTACTTTCACTGCGATCACTGAATAGGCCTTTAAATAAATCTGAATCTGATTTTAATAAAAGATTTGAACTCTGAATGTTTCTTCATTTTTGTTCGATCTGTTTAAAAGGTGGTTTTGACTTGTGTATGAAAAAAAGAGCTCATAACCACTGATCTTCAATTTTAGTAATTTAGTTTGTAGCATTGTTATAATTACGATGTAGCTGCCACTTTTTCCTTCATTTTATAAGCAGCTCAATATATAGTTATGTATTCTATTTAACAAGATTATTTATTAATTTTTTATTATTTTCATCATCGACAAACAAAACTTGAGCAGAATTGTTGCTTATCAATATCATTGTATACTGTTCACAGTAATCAGGTTCAAATAAAACAAAAGAATGTTAACCACACGAAAGATAAATTTTGTGCAATTGTTATATACACTGTCGTCTTTAGCTTTGACTGTATTTGCAGTACTGAAACTAAATTAAATTAAGTGTCTGAGGGGGCCAAAGTCTGATTTTTGTATCACACTGGCTTTAGCCATAAAGGGGGCCGTTGCAATACTGTACTCCTCTGTACGATCCTATTATATGAAATTGGTTAATTTTTTTCAAACCCAATTTTTTGGCATATTTGTAATGTTTACTGATATCCCAACTTAAGGGATCTGGAATGAGCATTTTGACAGTATTTTTTGTGGGACATGAGAGCACATCAGACATATCGAATTGCATTCTGAATACGAAGAATGTCTTTCTGATATCAAATCATTTTCATTTTTTTAAATTCACGATATAATACAAATTTTATGACAAATTACTAAAATTTGATATTTTTCACATTTTTGATATACAACAGTCCTCAAAGTAAATTTTATAAATCTAATGATATATTCTTAAAGTGTATGTAGCTGGGAGGAAAAGCCGACGATCAATTGAAAATTTTTGGTGTTTTTGGGGAAAAAATCCATATCTTCAATACAAAAGGTCAAAATTTTCAATTGGTCATCGCGGTTTTCATCCCACCTACATACATATAAATTATCAGATTTATAAAGTTTACTTCGAGTACTGTTAAATATCAAAAATATCAATTTTTAATCATTTGTATTACATTGCGAATTTCAAAAAATCAAAATTATTTGATATCAGAAGGACATTCTTCGTATTGTCTGATGTGCTCTAATGTCCCACAATAAATACTGTCCAAACGTTCATACCCCCTCCCAATAAACTAAATGGCATCAGCCAAATTTGTTGTTTGTAGAAAACACCATTTGAAAAAAAATCAGACAGCCACCTTTAGACAACGGAGAAATATCACAAAACAGTCAATAGTTTAATATCAGTCATTTCTTTATTCTAGAAACATTTCAATTTCACATTATTTTATGAAAAAATGATTTTAAATTCATTTTGTCATGTTATCAATTAAAAACTATCTGATGTTTACGATATAGATGGTATCTAAAATATCTCGCCATTTTCACTTATTTCTTTCCCTCATATTTCCCATGTTATGCTTTTGGATTCCCAGATTACCAAACACTGCACAAAAAGAAAGTGCCCACTTGTTACAGCTTGAAATCTCATTTGTGTGAAAAGAATTTAAATAGTCCAGATGTTAACAATTTTGTGACAATTGGGGTGAAGTTCCAATATCTATTATTACTAGGCTTGTTATCGACAGACCTACTGTCGCCAAAATTGCCGACAATGAGATTTTTTGAGATTTTTCCGAAAGTTGATAAAAGACTATCACTGTCAACAAAATAGTTATCAATAATAAATCATGCACGACTAGTAGCTACTTGTAAAAAGTAGTAAAAAACACCAACCAAGAGCTTCACAGTCTCGTCAAAATGACTCTACATAGGGAAGCAAATCATGGATGCATGAATAAACGCATTGATGATTGAGTGATAAATTTGGAAACTAAATTTAAAGAAGACTTTTTTCACTTGTTTGTCGACAAAGATTCAATGTCAGATTCCAAGTTTTGGCGACATGTCGCCAAAGAAAAATGAAACGATTACAAGCCTAATTATTACAGGCATGAAAACTGGTCTTGGGGGGAAAAAAGACACACTGAAAACCATGTTTTTTACTTATACTATTTCTGTGAATTTGATTCACAAATAGGCTGAAAAACACTGAAAACAATAAAGCTAAAATCAGTTAAATCGCTGAAAATTTTCATGCCTGCTTTGACCATCGACTTGGTATAAAGAGTTATGAGATTACTGTGTTGAGAGATAAATGAATGATGATTAGTACCCACCGTGCACAATGCTTTCCAAATTGAAAAGACAGCGGTCAATGTGGTTTCTAACCCATTGATGACACATACTGATGATCACACACTTCAGGCAATAAAACATCTCTCTAGCAATGCAATCTTACTCAGTATGATCTGATTGAATTTGCAACTTTGCAAATCGCACCAATCTTCACAAAATAGTTCAAATCTGGATAATTCTTTTTCAGGGATGAAAGTGGCTTGAAGTGACTTGGCAGGAATAGCCTGAAAAAGCGCGTAAATTTGGGCTATAAAGCCTCAAAACGGGCTGAAAAGAAATAAAAGTGTGGAAATTTGGAGTAGCAAAAGGCCTGAAATCAGGCAATTGCCTGAAAACTGACATCCCTGCTTTTTACACCAGTGAGGAATCCAACTGAAGCTAACAACATTTCCAGCTTAGTCATATCAATTTTATACAAACAATCACCACATTCTTTGACATGAAACAACATCAAATACAGTAATTTCCTTATATTTTGATCAGCTCGTAATATGCGGGAAATGTTTGGCTTTTACCACTACACCGAAAAATAGATCCACATTAAGAGTGGTATAGTTGACCTGTCAGATCTATATTGTGTGTTAAAGAAAATAGGCAAAGTATAGGACTTTATAATTTGTGATACTTCTGACGAGTTGTCACATGATAATTCTTGAAAGAAAATATATTGATATTAATCCGCGATGTTATAAGGCCTGCCGATTAAGAGCTGATCAAACTATAATATTTTTTAGTTGAATGCAAGAAAACTCCAGTACATAGGCATGAGAATGCACATTCATGAGAAAGTCTGGAAATGCTCAAAAACACCTGAAAATTGGCTGAAAATAATTTGTGGTAATTTTGACAGAAAAGTCTGGTTCCAGACTTTCTACTGGAAATTCTTATGCCTGAATACAGGTCAAGAAAGTCCATAAACCCATTTCATATAATTATATTTGACCCCAATATGTGCTGTTATTTGTATAATACACACTCCAAGTGAACTTAGAAATGATTATGTTCTATGAACATTTGATTGAAAATATTTACATAAAAACATTCAAAATATATAACAAAACTTTTGCAGCATTCAATCACTTGCGTCAATGATAAATTGTGTTGTCTTTTTGCTCAATCAGCACAATGGTTGGCATGAGTCGGCTATATCGGTTGTAATCCATACACCCTATGGAAGGCATGACCTTAATCTCCACTTCATGTAACCCATTTTTATTAAGATTAAGGTCATGTCTTCAGTAGGGGGATGTGGATTTCAACTGGAAGAGCCAAATGATTGGTATGAAATTAGAAATTAAAGCCACAGAGGTCATACTAGGCAAGTCCACACTCTGTATTAAAACCCCAGTGTGTAATGCTGGTTTCATACTTTCCTGCCGCTTGCCGCTTTGAAGATGATTTTACTTCACTGCGCAATCTCACTAAAAACGCTAGCGGTGACCAGCGGCAAGCCGATATATGGATCACTCCACCGCTTTGCAGCGGCGGCAGCACCGCTGGGAGTTGAATTCAAGTCAACTCGAGCGGTGCCGCTCTGACGATGAGAACAAAATACGATTTTGGAGCGGTGCTGAGCGGCAAGAGTAGCTTTCAGAGTCATGCCGCTGCCGCTCAGCGGTGTGCCGCTCCGCTTGCAGAAAAGTACAAGCGGCATGATGAAGCGTCATGCCGCTCAGCGGCAAGCGGCAGAAAGTATGAAACCAGCTTAATGCTAATCGCCGTAGCAGTGATGATGTAACAGGATTAAATACCATAGCAATAGGTTAAAACAATTTTTGAATATATCGCCCTGCACTACAAGCAGGTAGCACTCATCATGTGTGTATGTCTGCAATCATAAATTGAATAGAATACCGCTCTTTTCAAAGATACTAATCTTACAGGTGCGAGTGATCAGCACATGGTTCAATGCAAAGGTACCAAGTGAACATACTAGTGTAGCGTGATATATTCAAAAATTGTTTTAACCTATTGCTAATGCTATGGTAGTTAATCCGGTTATTACATCACTTCTACGGCGAATAGGGGAAATGGCCAAACTGGATTGTCATAGATGGGACCAGAATGGTGTACTGTAGGCATTTTTCAGTAGGCCTGAAAATTATTGGCATCTTCAAGCATGAGCGCTCATAAAGATTTGTGCATTTAGCGCTTTAGCACCAATGATCAGCTATTCCCGTTGAAACCATACACTCCCTATGGATGACATGACCTTCCACATACAGAGTGTGAATTTCAAACTGGACTACACCTCCTATGTGGGAGATTACGATCATGTCTTTCATAAGGGGTATGTGGATTTCAACTGGGATATAGCCGAATTTGCATGCAAATAGCAAAACAAGCAGCTCAGGTACTCTGAATGGAATATTTGCATGGCAAAATAATCCAGAACACTCCTAAACCTTTCCATGAATTGTACACAAACATGGCCGTGTCTTCATTTTGGTCAAATTATTACATGTATAAACTTCAATGGACTCAAAAATACCACATACCTTGACAAATACCACATACCTTGACAAAGTCATGCTTTTCAAGCAAACTATTTTTATGTTAAAAGGTACATAATAAATCAAAGCCTTATATAAATAAAAGTTCAATACCTAGCATACATATACATTTGTACAACAAAATATCCTTTGAAAACTACAGCGCAGTACTCACTCTTCTTTAAAGAATAACACTTTCAAATTTGCCTTATAATATACAAATCTTTTTATTATTTCTTATCTTCATTCTAAATTGTCACATCTATAAATTTACAACATCAGTACTGTTTTCACAAAGTCTACCCAGTTTGGAATTTCAGATATCTTAATAAGATAGACATACAAAGTTGGGGGCTTCGTATGTTTGCAATTCGTTGGAAGAATCGTCACAACATTTGATAAATTGAGACATTTATACAAAAGCAGCAATTTCATGAGTTATCATAAATGAGCAGCCATGGTTGCATAGGGCTATTCCAGCTGAAATCCATACACCCCCTATGGAAGACATGACCTAATAATAATATTCTACACAGGGAGTGTGAATTTCAAATGAGGTTACCTGAATAGACTATTCCAATTGAAATCCCTACACCCCCTGCAAGACATTACCTTAATCTCCCACACCAAGAGTGTGAATTTCAAATGGGGTTACCTGAATGGGTGACTCCATTTGAAATCTATACCACCTGTGCGAGCGATTAAGGTCATGTCTTTCATACGGGGGTGTATAGATTTCAACTGGAATAATCATATTTCTCTATTTATATGAAACCTTTTTATTTCAATTGCTGTCAGTGTCACATCATAAGTCACCATTAATTTTGGGCAAGATTTTGAACAAAGGCTCTCACACTTATGCTTAATTATAAATTAGGGTTAGATTTTACAGTTAGGGTTTGGATAAGTATTAGGATTGGGATTAGCAGTTAGATTAGGATTAAGGCCTTTTGAACTAGCATTGGGCTATTCCATTTAAAATCCATACACTTCCGGTGGAAGACATGATCTTAGTCTTCCACACAGGGAGTGTGTGTCTCATTTGAAATCTACACCCCCTGTGTGGGAGATTAAGGTCATGTCTTAGTTATAGTGTGGATTTTATGCAATTGCTCATTATTGTCTGTCCAATTAACTTAGACACCCAGTTTTTGTTACTTATTTGAAAAAATATCCACTTTTAAAGAAAGTCATGAAAGAAAAGTGTTAACATTCGCTGAGACCTAACGGGATTTTTGTGTTTCCAAAGCATTGAGTGAGAGTTTACCAGAAATTCTATAGAAATTGGAAGGTTTTTCTCAACACTTTAAAAATAATCCGGTAGAAGTTGGGTACCATTATTTTGGAAGGTCTCATTATACAGATTTGTAGGTATGGTGATTTTGGATAGTGAATGGATGAATAGTAAATTAATTATACTTCTCACCAAAAACATTTTATAAAAATGAAAAATATAATTCAGTTCATAAAATGCAGACAGTGTTTCTAATTGGCATATTTATTCTTAGTGTATTAACTATAAGTGATCCCAGCTGTCCCTCAACCAATTACAACAATTCGGCGCTGTATTTGAATCTTCTTCTGTGCATGCTTTTGGCTTGGCCCAATTCTAAGAAAATACCAATTGTATGCACTATAAATGTTCTGATGTTATTGGTGAGGAGTATAATTCACAATACACTCCAGCCACATAGTAACTTGCTCTATCATTTGTTATAATGCACCAACTGTGACATCTTTGAGGTATAGAGGTTGAGCATGGAATTATTGACTGGCTCCAAACAAAGGATTTGAACCGGTGTCCTTCACCGAAATCATGGCACAGTGCAGTCCATTCAATCAAATATTGTCATCAACCTATTTGATCGCAGTGTATTTGTTATGTGTGTGAGACGACCTCTCGCGGTAGATTGCAAACATGCTTTTGTTGAATGCATTTGAGTAGACCGCCATTATTGTGAATTAGTAAAAGGATCAAAGAAAAAGGGTGGAATCACTGATCAATATGCATGATTACAATGTTCAAACACCCTTACTGTAAATAGATTATCCCATCAAAAGTTTCAAGTCATTAGGAATATTCGGCTGGACCCAGATATCTTGCTGTAAATCGGTCAAAATTGAATAAAAGTAGACAAGGAAGAATATTTTTTCATCGCTTTACTAATAATTTCTGTTAGGTCTGACCGTGTTTAGCAACTTTTCTTTCATGACTTTTTTCCAAAGTGAAAACTTTTCGAAATATATCCTAAAAACCGGGTGTCTAAGTTATTTGGACAGACAATAGTACATGTGTTGATAAGATGGTAACTTTTTGTTTGCAATGTAAAAAGTTGCTCACATACAACACAATTACTTTTCTGCTGATGAATGTTGTGGTTTACAACCGAGCAACTGAAACAGGGTTCCTGCATCTTGAAGCCTTAAAATTTCAAGGACTTTCAAGGTCCAAAATTTTCAAGGACTTACCACAACACAAAAAGTTGATACGGCTCTCCATGAGGCACATATTAACGAAAAGTGACAGCTCCTCTCCAGTCCCCAAATTATACTTTAGGTAAAATTCCAATTTTCAAGGACTTACCACCTTGTGCAAATTTCCAGGAATTTCAAGGTCTTGAAAAGATGTTTTCAAATTGAAGGACCATGGGAACCCTGCTGAAATTGCAGGTAAGAAACTCCCAATAGATTTTGGCATTGCAATTAGTAGTACTTGGTGTTAGTAGTGTTCATAGTAAGATTTGGATGACATTCCTTGTTCCCAAGCGTCCAAAAAATTACAACTTGCTTCTTTAAACTTGAACGATAACTAGACCTAGTTTATTTCAGTGTAATTTTAAAAGTAAACACATCTTTTTCCCCCAACAGTGTATTCTGTTATCTAAGAAGTTTACAAAATATCTCACTGCAATGAAGCATTTAAAGCAAAAGCTTACAGAAGGTTCATGGCCACGAGATATCTAAAAGAACTACAGATCACATACTATTTTATGGATAATTGCTAGCCTGAAGTGGCATTAACAGTTTTCATTCCTTCCCAATCCAAACCTTCAAAACAGATTTAAACCTGAATTGACCTACATGAGTTGCAACACCTTCGACTGATAAGGGCTTGAATTTGGCACTCAACAAATTTTTACGAGATGAAGTTGTCGCACGTCTGTTACTTGTCCTGATAATAAATACATCTAAAGTTCCCATTCCATTTGAAATCCATACACCCCAAATGGAAGACATGACCTTTATCTTATGGGGGAGTGTGAATTTTTAAATGGGGCTACCTGCATGGTTACCTACATTTGAAATCTACACCCTGTGTCTGGGAGATTAATGTCATGTCTTCCACAGGGGTGTATGGATCTCAACTGGAATAGCCGAATGGTGGCCTTTCAAATGCCATTATCATCTATTTACAATCATTGCTCAAAATGTAACCCAAAAGTTGTGCAGCATATTTAGTACCCAATACATTCAGGTCATTCTGTGAAATATACAAAACATTAGGGTTAAGGAACTGTGTACTGGTAGATGAGAATGTTCAAGATTACCTGGTGTAAGTGTAAGCCCTGGATCAAATATAAATCAAGTTTTAATCTAGTTCTGGCTTTGCCAGTGAAATTTATATTTCCTTTGTAGTCTTGTCTGCTCACAAACAAACTTTCACAAAATTTTAATATTCATCAATAATCATGTTCCAAAATATACAAATTGATATTCCCTTGTCAGCAGAAATCTTACATAGTGCCTGTCATCAACACCAGATGGAACCGACATTGAATTCCATAAAGGTCAAAGGTTACAATGAAAAGGGCTGATGACAAACCTGATTACGCACTATCTGCTCCTTAATCTTTAGATGTATTCACTGTTAAAGTGACGTAATAAATCGGATTAGCTACCATAGCAATGGATGAATACAATTTTTACTATATCGTCCTGCACTACAAGCAGGTTGCACTCATCACTTGTGTATGTCTGCAAACATAGACTGAATACAATACCGCTCTTTTCAAAGATACTTACAGGGGCGAGTGATCAGAATAATATGGTTCAATGCAGAGGTGTGAGCGTTGTAGTGCAAGGCAATATAGTCAAAATTTGTATTATCCATTGCTATGGTAGTTAATCTGATTATAACGTCACTTCGACAGCGCATTGAATTCCATGACGATAAAAACCTTTAACCGTTATACAATTAGGAGAAGACAATTGCAATGTAATAAAATACAGAGGCTTATCATTGCAACCTTCTTGGAATTGTTATGACAACAATTACACATGTGCTGAAATGCATTACCAGCTTTCATACAACCATTGTGATAAGTGAACAATTGCAATAATTTTGTCTCTTAAATATCATTTACATCTAACATATATATAGTACTTTCATTCAAACTAATAATTTCTTCAAAATTGTGCAATGCGCCCATGTTTAAAACAAAAGACATTAAATGTGTGCAAAAGAAACAGCAAATCAACAACAATATAATATTTCAATGGACTATTTAATTTAAATTCCACGTTACCACTTATGGACAATTTTGGAAATATCCTCCACAGGGAATGAACACATTAGGCAGTTCTATTTGAATCTCACACACCCTCTGCGAATGATTCAATCTGAATCTGTCACAAACGGAGGGTGGGTTTCAAACAGAGTTTGATTAATGTGCTAATTCCATTTGAAATTCATACTCCCCCTGTGGAAGCTATTCCAAAATCTTCTACAGAGGGAGTGTGGATTTTGAATGGCATAACCCCTTGAAAAAGTTTAGTCACCATTATGGTGGGCATTTAAAAACATTTCACAATAATTCACAATCTTCATATTTAACTCTTTAACAGACACCTTGTCGATATATTTGATAATCATTCGCAAGAATTTTTTTCATCCCTTTGGGTGAATTTCAATTTTATTGTAGACAATTTTTGCAGATTTAGGAAGAATATTAAGCAACTTAAAAACCATAAAAAAGAAACAAAACATGATTTAAAAACACCTGTTGTACACATGCTCTCAATCTCAAAAACTGATTTGATACATGAAATGATTAAAAAAAACCAATTTGGACATTTTCCATTGATATCCACAGAACCATGTGAGGAGAGTAACAGAAAACACCCAAATTCTACTGTTGGGTGCTAATTTTGCACTATTGGGTGCTAATTGGGTATTCGGGAATAGATAACATCCAATTTCCACTGGTATTCATTAGGTATTTGAGGAATCAAAAATACGCTTTCTCTTATTGCAGCCTCAAAATAATACCCCACATTCAAATGCACAGTAAGACCAAATAAGATACAAAAATACACACAATTTATACAATAAGGTGCTTATTTGGTAACAAAGAAGTAGCAGCAATTACAATATCTCCCTTTGGGCTCTTTTTACCTCTCTTTGGGTTCCTTTAGCTTTTACCAATTCAGAAGAAATTACCTCCACATTAAAAATATACATTCAGAAAATATTTCGGTGAAAAAAATACATCCAATTCAAATAGGTACACAATTGGTGGTAAGGAGCTGAGAACCAATAGCAATATACCTTTGAATTGCTTAAAAACCACCTCTGAGAAAAATAATCATTCGCACCAAAAATGCACAAATAAGTGGATAGTTCAGCTGGGTGCTAAAACTCCTTATAAAAAGGTGTTGGGCTTCTTATACCACCTCCACACAAATTTGGTGCTAAATGCCACTTCAGGATTCACCCGCTTTACCTTTGGCTTTGTTCGCTTTCTTGAGCAACATTTCCCGTAATTTCTCCTTTTCCACAGCTTTGTCCTTCTTTTTGTCTTTCTTCTTGTCCTTCTTCTCTTTGTCTTTACCCTTCTCCTTCTTCTCTTTATGCTTTTTACCCTTCACTTTATCCCCTTTCTCTTTCTTCTTCTCCTTCCCTTTGCTCTCTTCCTTTTTCGCTGCTTTTGTTTTCTTACTATCACTCTCACTTCCCGACGCTGATGATTTTTTAGTCTTCTTCGCCGGTGGTGCACCGTCTTCCTTCTTTTTCGGTGCCTTTGGCTTTTGCGGTGCGCTTTCGTCAATAACAAGTTCGCCTTCGCTCTCATCAAGTAAGATCACATCAAGTTTGTCCGTCTCCTCGGAGAGTTCATCAGCGCTATCTTTCTTCCCTTCTTCCTCTCGTTTCTCTTTCTCCCTGATCTCCTTTTGTCTCTTCTCGACGACCCTGTTCATATCATCCGTCTCGTGCTCGTCGCAGAAGATGAAGTCCTTGACAGTGACGACTTTTGCTTCAAAATGTGCATTGCAGAATGAATTGGGGCAGTCTTCGCAGTACTTGAGAGCCGGCTTGCCGCAGTCATCGCAGTGATGCCAAGGACAATCCCATTTGCCTGTTGAGTTGTTAACAAAAAGAAGACGATATTAAAACTGTTAAGCAATAAAAGACGTATTCAAAGCATTATTGTTTCTGTCTGACCTAATTAATGCTCTGGAATCTCCATGGCTCGAAAAAGTGGGGAATTCAGGAAGCTCATTCCCAGGAAATGTTGGTGTTTGGAGGGAAATTCTGGTATTTGGAGGGAAATTCTGGTATTTGGAGGGAAATTGTGGCTTTTTTTGTATATACAAACATGCTATAAATTGTGGGAAATTTAGCTTGCTTCCCAGGAAATTAACATTTTCTCGAGCCCTGGGAATCTCATTTGTGTCATTTCAAACTTTTTTTTAACAATTTTTTTTGCATTTCTTTTTTCTTTCCTTTGGTTGTCAGAAAAAATTTGGAAGAAATTTGTACCAAACAAACAGAAACAAAAACAAAAGAGGTTTCTCAACTTTCTTCTAAAATAAACCTTTTCCTTTTGACTTACAGGGATATCACAGGCTTAAAATGGTTGTCCCCCTCCCTTAAAAAAATTAAATCCCCCCTTCATTTTTGTAAATTTCAACCTGGCAGTTATCAACCATGCCAAATTAAGACCAATGAGTCTGGGGATTGAGTGCATCAGAGATCTACTCTGTTCATAATTATCTTCACATGTGAGAGGTGAAATAAATTGAGATTCATCATATGCACACAATCAACTGAAATCAACTGTAAAAGAGCAAATTTTCATGCTATTTTTATTTTCGCGCTTTTCACGTTTCAAACTGCAACCGCAAAAATAACAATGTGCAAATATTCCTTTTATGTATAGGAAAATGTAAGAAAATGTAGTCCTAATCACCGTTGGTTTTTTCAACAGTTTCCTAATGCATCGACATTTTCTACATTTTCTCAGATTCAAAACCTGGCATTTTATTTATCACACATCACTAGCGTACCACGCGATCAGCAACGCATACAATGTGCATACTTGTGCGCATTACGTGACCGGTAGTTCCGGGATATGCAATGGCGGCTTCTATTGCCGTTATAATAGATTACACACTCACCATATGGCGCTTTATCCAGATCTAAGCATTTCAGATGGTAAGCCTTGGTACAAGTCTTCCTATCGCACAGTACCAGTTCTCCTCCTTCCCCGCATCGAAAACACTCATCTTCGTGCACCTTAGCGGCCTCTTTTGGTTTTCGTTTCTTCTTCTTCTTTTTGTCTTTCACTTTCTTTGCTTTCGCTTTTTCTTCCTGAGCTTCAGCAGCTGCCGTCTGTTGGTGAAGAAATAAGACAGAGGTGTAAGCGAGGTAACGATCCACTCCCTGAAAAACATGCGAGCCAAAGGCGAGCACCTCGCCAAATTTAAGGAAGTGCACGGGGCTTGTCCGGGGAATAGGCTGCAGGGTATCATCCCCCTCAAAAAAAAAAATTTTTTGCCCTTTTTATGACGAATTATCATCATCCAATCCCGGAAATTTTTACATTTCGGATTTTTTTATATTTTGGCCACATTTCCGAATTCGGGAATTTCCGGAAGACTTACACCTCTGATAAGAACAAAAATATTATTTTGATACAAAAAGATTTCTGTGTAGTACAGTACACTTTTATTTACTTTTATGGTTTCAACAGGTTCTCCAATGGTTTCTTCAAAAGTGACAAAACTATTTTTGTATTATTATGGTGGGCCCAAAGAAATTATATACTAGACGGCTACACTACAAGATTTTTATTGCGGCCACCTGCACAGGCACACAAAGTAGTGGTACTATTTGGTACTGCACAGTACCAGCCAAGTACCTTGGCAACGGTGTACCTGTGCAGGTGGCTGCAAATGGAATCTTGTATAGAGGCTGTTAGCCTTTCGCCATCTTGTGGGTACAAATGATACGCGTGTTTATGCGTCGGACACTACGCGTAGGGCGCAGCTTGCCACGCAGCTGTTATCACACATCGACACGGTGATTTTGCTGTTCACGCATGGAGATCGAACGACCATCGCAGCGTGTACCCACAAGATGGCGGCATATGACGTCACGCTGACGACCTCTATTGTAGTAGTGGTGATATGCAAACTCATGTGTGGTTGAAGACGTAGCATGAATATCTATGGGCCAAAAAATATACGGCAAGAATTTTCGCACCATGTACGTCAAAGTTCACTTTTCAATGTGTGAACAGCAGTTGTTAGATAACAGAAATGACTGGTAAGTAAGTCTTATTTCTGTCTACTAATGACCTCAGAAGGTCAAGTCATCTGAAAAAATAAAAATTGCCGGCACAAGATGCGGTACCTTTGGGGTGAAAATATGGCCTATTTAGCCAATGCCAACATAGGGTTGAAAAGAGCTGTAATTCATACTTGGGAAGCCACTTGCCAATTAATAGCTCCCAAAAGAAAGGAACATGTTTAGATATTTGAAATGCACTCATTCAAAATCATGCAAAATATAACGACATGCAGTTATGTTGCACAGAACTGCTATAAATTATCAGCCAATAGTGACGCATGCCAATGCCAGCTCAGCACGATGATGCCATGCTCTAAAGCAGGAAATTCCTATAGCATCAGGAGCACCAGAGAATTATGTCAAACTAGTTATAGCAGATTCGACCCATCATGGAACGTTTTCCAAACATATTCAGGCTACCCAGGGTTCGCAGGTTTTTGCCGCAGGTGAAAAAAAAAACACTGTTTTAACAGCGGTTTTAACCACTTGGCAAAAACAGTTTACTTTTTTCATCTCAAAACAAGTGATTGAGTTACAAAAATAAATTCCAGTGTGTAACAAGGCCAGATTCGAGGCATGGGTTTTTATTGCTCATAGTGGATTTAACTGAATTGTGGCATATCAAATTCAAAACTTTTTCATTTTAAGGACTTGACGAGATAAAAAATATGTTGAATGATTTATCAAAAGTTGTGTGTTATTGTTTATGAGCTTTCTGTGTTACTTTTTAATATTTGACTGACATAATGAGTTTTTGCCGGTTTAAACCAGGTTTTTGCAGGCAAAAGCCGAACCCTGAGGCTACCGTACAATCAAGCATGTCACCCTAAGACTAGGTACAGATGATTGACCTGTATTTGTTGGAAAAACATCCCACGATGGGATCAATCGGCTATAATCATAATCTCTTTAATTCGTCCCTCTATTTATCTCTGCTGATGAATATTATAGCATCAGCTCTGCCAATATAGTTACTGTGCAGTCACCCATGGCAAGTGCAGCATTCAGGTACAAATGTTTCCTTTGAAATGCAAACTTTTCATGAGTTGTTTCAATAAGCCAATTCACTATACAAAATTCAGACAAGACATCAGCAAAAATTAACTGTAGTAATATAGTAATAAAAGTCCGAAATAACAAAACTAATTCGCATCGGACATCTCGGTCAATCAAGACCAATCAAATGCCATGTAAAGTTTGATTGACAGGGATGTCAGACAGGGGTGTCTATTCATCTGTTATTCGCCCTCATTTTTTAGCCCTTTGGGGAAGAAATGTGTGCGTTCAAGAAGGGAAAAAAAGAAAAGGAAAAAAAAATCATAAGAAGTTCCAACAGGATTTTTTAACAGACTGCCATGAAATAATTAAAATTTTCTGGAAGAATTGACAGTGACACCCCTGAGTCGTTAATTAGATGTGAGCTCCTTTTTTTTATTTTGGTCTTTCATGATATAGTTATATATATACAACAATGGTACCTTTACAATTGCAGGATTACAAATTAATTTTCACAAAGATTCTCATAAAATGATTTGCATGAATCAACATCATTGATTCTTGTAAATTTTGGTCTTTCATGATATAGTTATATATACAACAATGGTACCTTTACAATTGCAGGATTACAAATTAATTTTCACAAAGATTCTCATAAAATGATTTGCATGAATCGACATCATTGATTCTTGTGAATTGCCAAATTCTGTCCTTACCTTCATGAAAGCATCAAAACATTTTAACCCTAACCATGAACCATTACTTTAATCCTAACCTCAACCCTACGACCCTACCCCCCTAAAGCCCAGTGAAGATATCTTACACTTCCCACAATTCAGTTCTTCCCTGTAATGATTTGCTATTCAGTGCAACGTAGGTCAATAGTGACAAATATACCTCAACAACTAACAGAGTTTATCCAGATCCATAACATGCTCAATCTGAGGCTATTGACGGACGTGTTGATTACTATGCTTTATTCCGTACAGTACGCATATTGTTATAGAGGGCCTTACTACAGGCTGTATGCATTGTATGTACAAAGAGTAGCCTGGGTTCGGAACAATAACCAAACATTGTGTACATTCTTTCCAGATCTTGCAATTGAGGTAGTTCTTGTCACTATTGACAAATATTGCACTGAATATTTAGCAAACCAGTACAGTGACGAAATGCATATACTATGATTAGCTCGTAATAGGCGGGACTCATAACATCATGCACTGATAAGAATGGCGTTGATGCAGTTGGACGCAGCACCTATGCAACGACTCACACTTTTGTGAATTCAGGTGAGCAATTGAGCATAAGTTAGGGCTTTTAACATGCGCATTAACAAAATAAACAATTCCCACCTATTACGAGCTGATCAGAGTATAAAACATATCCTAGAATTTTGTAATTACCGTAACCACCGGGTATAAGCCCACCTTCGGCTATAAGCCCACCCCCTATTTTTCAAAACATTCTGGGAACAAGGGTGCACTCAGGTATAAGCCCAGTACTAAATTTTGGCCAAGTTCTTAAATCAAATCAATACTTCGCTCTCATATTTAAGAACAAATATAAAAAATATCAGTTGATAATTAACATTCCACATTTATTATTTTAAGAAATTGACATAAAAGATAGAAATTACTGGTACATTGGGCATATACAAATGGGGTTGATTGTTCTTATTGTTAAATTCAAGCACAAGCCCTTCCCCGGTTATAAGCCCACCCCCATTTTTGAAGTGAAATCTGCCATCTAGGGGGGTGGGCTTATACCCGAGTGGTTACGGTAATGCTTACATGAAGCTGAAACCCAAATTCTACACAGTATATACTTGAAAAAATGAAAAATGATTCACTCAATAAATTTGATTCCCACAACTGTGCAACAAAATGATACCCTCAAATATTCCATCATCAAATATGCAGACAAATGCATCTCATTTCAGTCCATTCATTCTATTGATTTATTACCTGATGTATGCTTGATCCTACAGATGTAACATGTCTGCCACTAGTTGACACCTCAAAATTACAACAAAATGCTCGTATAAATCAGTGTTTTATTTGAGAGATAGTGTGGATGGAGCAAACAAGTATGCATCCAAACCACATCAAAATGGTGCAGTTGTCAACAGTCTACATTTATCATTTTTCCATGGGTAGGGGTTGTAAACTAAGCCTTTAGGTGTATCAATAACACCTTTTTCTAGGCCGCTTTTTGATGTATATCGATGGATCATTTTTCAAAAAGTTTTTGTAAATGGCCAAATTTTATCTCACCGTAACAACCTTCGGTTTATCCTTAGTGTAAGAGAGCACGAAATACTAATAGATTAGAGTTAGGGTTAGGATTAAGGGTTAGGGTAAGGGTTAGGGTTAGGATAAAGGTTAGGGTTAGGATTAGGATTAGAGTTGGGATATGTTTGGTATTCTCTTACGCGAAGGATACACCCAACCTTTATTTTCAAAAAATGTCTGAAAATTTTGTTACAATTTGGGTGAACATTTTTGGTGTAATTAATGGGTCCACTTTTAAATTCTTAGCCAAACTAATCATAATTCCACTATAGAAAATTGGATAATTTAGCTTGCTTTTCAATTCAAAACAACTTTTAGCTACTCAGTCATCCCTTTGCCTCAGCTGGTGTAGCAAGACCCTCAGGACCCAATGACAAGGAGCAGTGACAAGGGACCCTTTTAATACCTGTGAGATTCATAACAGGAAAAAGGGCACTTGGTCTCGGTATCATACAAGTGTGTGTACACATTCCAGGTTAGGCATGTGTGCTACATCAAACAATAAAATATCTTGACAACTAGTATCATCTATGATACAGACCCCACCTGTCTGGTATTTGATGCTATCTCTCAACTGACAACTGCGTCGTTTTGATGTAGCCCGATACATATGGTAGGCCAACATGGGAATAACTATTCAATATTACCACACCATAGCACTTACCCTAACCCTTAACTCTAATCAAAGGGTGCGGTAGGAATTCTACACTTATCCCCCAACGTGTAAGAAAATGAGTAAAACCTACTCAAACAAAACAAGTATATTTCAACCATGCAAACACTTTATCAGTAATTTGACAAATATCACTCGATTCTTTCCACACAATCTTGAAAGAATCTCTTTTGGTTCTCACCAAGGACACACTATTTTGAATCACATGCATTGGCCTATTCTAGTTTAAATCCATTTACCCCCTATGGAAGACATGACCTTAACCTTCCACGCAGGGAGTTTTAATTTCAAATGAGGTTACCTGAATGGGTGACTCCATTTGAAATCTACACCCCCTGTGTGAGAAATTAAAGGTCATGTCTTCCATAGGGGGCGTATTAACTTCAACTGGAATAGCCCAATAGAGTTTGCACCAATAAAACGACTATGTATAGTTTGGTTAAACACACTCGCATTTTTCCTTCTCCATTCACTCAACATTTATCACAGATAATTTGGCACAAAAAAATCCTTCTTTCCAGACAACCTAATAAGAATACCTTGATATCTCCCATTTATTGAGCAGTTCCAGTTGAAATCCATACACCCCAATGGAAGACATAACCTTAATCTCCCACACAAGGGGTGCAATTTCATATAGAATCACCTATTCAGGCGATTTCAAAACCACACTGTGTGGAAGATTAAGGTCATATCTTCCATAGGGGGTGTATGGATTTCAACTGGAATAGCCCATTTTGGAGCAGACGACACTGAATGGGTGACTCCATTTGAAATCCATGCTCCCTGTGTGGGAGATTAAGGTCATGACTTCCATAGGGGGTGTAAGGATTTTAACTGGAATAATTAATTTTGGGGCTCCGAATCGGTGGCTCTATTTAATATCTACGCTCCCTGTGTGGACATTATGTTCATGTCTTCCATAGGGGGTGTATGGATTTCAACCGGAATAACCCAATATGATTCTTACCTTAGGTCTCACTCCCATAAAACCGCTACAGTTGGACGCACCACACTCGCATCGTTTCTTCTCGTTACCAAGGCAATCAAGGTTGTAGTTAAATGTCAGTTCCGTGTCTGTGGATGAAGAAATCCAAATTGATTTTGTGGTTCTTGACGCAAAGCGTTAACAGCAATGCCTCCACCTTGACATGCATCATTTTACGCAGGGCAATTTCACTTAAAGCTGGGGGTAAAAAAAAAGACCACCAAGGCACTATACGCCTTGCCAGTTCCGAGAAATTGCACTCAGGGACACTTATGCAAATTAGCTACCATATTTTGCGACAAAAACCTAATAGAATTTGGAGACCCCTCCTCCAAATCACATCATGATACGTCAAGACATTACACTTGTAAGCTCTTGCGGAATGACAGAATGGCGGACAAACAACTTGGAAACATAATACCGCCGGTGGAGGGGCATAAAAATAATAAAAGCCAGCAATAGCATATATCGTGTTATGGCCTTGAATTCTTTGATATTGTACCTGTATCAGAGATCTATTCCGATCACGGTTCATCAGATGTGAGAGGTGAAATAAACTGAGATTCATCATATACAGGCTGATGTAACTTGTATGAGTTGCAGTTGCACTATGTGGATGATGTGACATGGTATTTTCGCGCTATCATCCATCGATCAGACCATGCACTCATTCACTTAGAGCATCTACTTGAAAATATCATGTTTCTGTAAATTTCCTGGCACAAACTCTATTCTAAACAATGATTAGAGTAACAATACAAGTCTATTTTCATCAAAGAAGTTAGTTGATAAAAATTCTACCTCAGTATACCACGGCGTATATGTTTAACCTGATCTTATTCTAACTTCTTTGATTCTCGTTTTAATGATTCTCGTTTTAATGATTCTCATTACAAAAGTTACATTATGTTACTGTAAATACGGTAATTTTTGTGAGCAATTGTTTGCACACTGTTCATTTCAAACTACAATGAACTACCTGCTACCACGAAATGAGCGTAAAGTCACAAATTGGTAGTTTCGTGAAATCCTGGCTGACTGACTTGATGTTCTTTGTTTGCCGCGCAAATGTACAAGCCGGAAGTATATATGTACTTTGCGAACGGCTCATTGTGTCCCCATTCACCAAGGACATACAGACATACTACTGGCTTTAACAGGTGCGTGTGAAACAAAGAACACAGACGCAGTTGCCAGGGTTCTCAAAACTACCAGTAGCAGCGTTTAGCGCAAAAATGTTCACAAAAATTTCCACTTTTTTCTTATCAAATCCCTTACTTGCTGGAATAGTTTTGATAGCGAACAGGCCCACTCTTGTGTCTCCGTTAACCGTCCATTTTTGCGTCTCGCAGTTTGGTTGACAGCAGTGGTTCATAAAACGTGACAGGTTGCCTTTAGGCCCGGCATCGATGATCCGATCCTTATCCAACGTTAGGAAGTAGAAATCGGTGATGTTGTTGTCGTGGGCTTTTTGGATTCTCTCCCTACAAGTGTCTTCGTCGACTAATTCGCCTACATATTCGTTTACAAACTGACCCTGGGAAGCAAAATACGGACTAGAATTAGTTTGATTTGAACATCATTTGTAGTAAATAAAACCTGGATATCTCCTTCATTTTTGGTTTGTAGATTGAGTGCATCAGAGATCTACTCTGTTCATAATTGTCTTCACATGTGAGAGGTGAAATAAATTGAGATTCATCATATGCACACAATCTAAGTTTCAAACATCAAGTCCCATGGATGTGAGCTGAAATATGAAGCAAGTAAAAAAAAGACAGCCAAATGCTTGTTTGTGGCATCAAACATTTATGTATCACACACTATTAATTTTATTTTTTTTACATTGGCCACTCTGGAAAAGTTACATCTCTGGTCAATACCTTTTTAACATCCACCAATGATAGGAGTCCCCAACCCCGCTCCGACGTCTTGAACGGCGCCTCCGCAGGGTACTGCCGTTTCTGGAAGCGCTGATTCTGGCATTTTTCGCCCGCCGGGCAGACCTGAGGATGGCACTCAATCATAAGGATCCTGTTGAGACAATCACTGTCTGGGCCGCATGGGTTCTCCTGGGTTGGTTTACAGTCACAGGGCTGACATTGAGTGATGTCAAACTGAGGCATCTGGACTTTACCAACAGGCTTATTAACCTGAAATTGAAAATTAGGATATTCCATTCAAAATACACACTATCCCTGTAGACGATTTTGGAAATATCTTCCATGGAAAGAGTATGAATTTCAACTGAAATTAACACATTAGGCAGCTCCATTAGAATGTCCTATACCTTCTGCAAAAGATTCAACCTGAATCTTCCACAGAGAGAGGGGATATAGAGTTGGTTAATGTGCTCATTCCATTTGACATCCATACTCCCTCTGTGGAAGATATTTCCAAAATCTTCCACAGGGGGAGTGTGGACTTAAAATGCATTAGCCCAATACATTAGATACACTGCTGACATTCAAAGTTATGATTTTTTTGCTCTGAAAGTACGTTCTGGACGTCTCCATTTTTTTGGTCTGCAGATTGAGTGCATCAGAGATCTACTCCGATCACAGTATTTTGTCACATGTGAGAGGTGAAATAAATTGAGATTCATCATATGCACACAATCTAAGTTTCAAACATCAATTGAAATCTGCAGGTATGCCAAATCTATTTTTGTACAAAACGATTCTAGTCTAGCTATATTGTCTGTAATAAATGCCACCCTCCAATTCAATTTTTCTGTGAAAAATTAACAAAAATTAACATTTCCATGCTTTATCGTGTGAGTAAGCTTTACACTTGCATCAGTCATGTCAGTCTTGCAGTGACGATCACTAAATTGAATGGACAAAACCTATTATGACTCAAACTTCCATCCATTTCATTGCCTATTTATGGTAGAATTAGTGCAGATTCTTGCTTGGTGATGCTGCACTTTTGTTGTATTTACCACAAAAATATTATTTTCCACTCAATTTCCGGCATGGTAGTAGTATTAGTATTGTTGTAAATCCCTCCTTTATACAGGAGCACCATCGGGAAATTTTACCTGATTTTTAAAGTTTTTCACTGACAATTCACCTTCAATAAACGCCCCCTTTTGGAAAAAATGCAACGCCCCTGGAGCGTTTATTACAGACAATACGATAGTTACTAATTAACGCAATGATAATCAAAAATGCTACAGACTCTTCCAATTTGCTTACCACCTCCCTCTATCCAAACCCAATCTATCTTGTCTTTGAAAAAAGAATTCCATAACTTTTCCATGACTTTTATCTTTTCTTTGAATGAAAAAAAAATAAACAAAAAAACTAAAACAAAAAAAACCACACACACCCACAAAAATAAACTGTTCCGTGAATTTTAGCATAAATTTATTTTTAAATTTCCATAACCATAAGCCAAATTCCTAGACTTCTATCAATTCCACAACTGTTTCTCAGATCAATTTTAGACAATGGTATTATTGTAGTAGATTATACTTGAATGTATTACCTTGATAAATTTGAAGGCAGCTGGTTTCTTACTGCTGTGCTCAGCCTCTCTCGCCTCCCTTTGTTCTTTCAGAATCTTCCATGCTTTGAACTTCTCTATGGCTTCGTTGAGCGCTGAAGTATAAATAAAGATATTGAAAAAACAATTGAATATTTGACAAACTTTCTGAGATCTTCCAAGTTGCCAAATATTGAATAACACATTGGATAACATTTTCTGACTTACAATTGTGCCTATATCAGAGATCTATTCCGATCACGGTTCTTCAGATGTGAGAGGTGAAATAAATTGAGATTCATCATATACAGGCTGCATGTTACTACTAAGTACCAACTACATTTGGTTTCAGAGAAGACCGGCAGTCCTTTGCTCAAACTGATGCGAGCGCCCTGGTAATGAGCGACATACGCCGAGTTTTGCGATCCCTTCAAGAGCGCCGATTTGCGCCGGCCAACGTAATCAGCCAATCAGATTATCGGTCTGTTATTATGGTTGTCAGACGATTGAATCGGCCAATCAGAACAAACTCCTGAGTTTACGCTGTGCACGCTTTCAAAATGTAAACAACTGTCGTTCTTCTCTGTCACAAACTGTAGACATCACACAAACAGGAAAAATTCCCCAAAGCAGCATGCGCATAACCAGTCTTATCAGGGTGTTCCCTTGGCCAACATGATTGCTATGCGTACGCCTGAAATTGGGCTATTCCAGTTGAGTGAAAAAGTGGGTGAAAGACTTGCTCTATCGGTCTATTAATGTCTGGGCACACTGTCCCTTTGCTTAAAATGGCCAATTCCAGTTCAAATACCAGGGTTGTCACTACGCCGGACGGCGCCGGTCGGGGCCGTCTGGCACTCACAAAAAAAAAATTAATTTTTTTTTTTTTTTTTTTTTACATTTCCGTAAGTGGATGATGATATTTCATCATAAAAAGAGCAAGAATTTTTTTTTTAGTGGGGTGGTACCCTCAAAGCCTATTCCCCAATCCCTAGCGTTCACTAAAAGATAGTGCGAGGCGGTAGAGCTTCGCTTTCGCTACGTTCGCCTTCAATATTTTAACCAGTACTTTTTTGGTCCTGGTGACAACCCTGTCAAATACATATCCCCTATGGAAGACATGACCCTAATCTCCCACACAGGGAATGTGAATTTCAAATGAAGTTACCTGAATGAGTAAATTCCATTATTTTGAAAAAAATACACTCCCTGTGTGGGAGATTAAGGTCATGTCTTTCATAGTGGGTGTATGGATTTTAACTGGAATAGCCAAAGGACAATATGCCAAGCCAGATATGCAACCGATATAATATGTCTTTCACCAACTTTTGACCAAATTGCCTTGCAGACAAAACTTTTTACAGAAAACATTTATATGTGGTATTACATATTAAAGGATATAAAATGTTTTAATAGCATCAAAATATTCTTTGAAAACTTGCCACAAAACATTCTAACATAATGCATGTCAATTCGGTGTTGACAAAATATTTTGCAAAACTGTTTGCCAAAATTACTTTATTACAACATTTAAAAAAATGTTTTTATAGTGGTGTTTTTTTTCATAATTATAAAACATTTACAAATTTTTTCATGACCTTAATCTGACATTTAAATGTGACAGCGTTTTGACCGAAACTAAACCAGGTTTATAACGTTTTAAAAACATTAACTCAATACTGAGTATGAATCAGTAACTTACCAGCTTTAAAGACCGCTGCCAACACTGAGTATTAACTCAATACTGAGTATGAATCAGTAACTTACCAGCTTTAAAAACCGCTGCCAAGCCCTTTGACGTCGTCGTCTCTTTGCTCCCTTTATCTCCCTCGTGGAATGCAAACACCCGTCCCATGTGAGTCCAGAAGTAGTCGTGCGAGCCAAAGAACTGTACGGGGAATTCGCCTACTTGATGCGTTTTCTCCTGTATGTTAGTCGGCACATTCTTTGGATTGCACACCTGAGCTGGCCACCACCTGATCATGAGTGATAAAAAAATACAAATCATGATGTATAATCATAAGTTTATATTTTGATTTTTTTTCCACATTTGATAATTTTTTGTTTTTACTCTGGCCTGCCTGTATCAGAGATCTATTCCGATCATGGTTCTTCAGATGTGAGAGGTGAAATAAATTGAGATTCATCATATACAGGCTCCATAATTATATCTAACTTAATGAGCTACTCCAGTTGAAATTCATACATTCCCTATTCACCTATTGCGAGCCTCGAACTGGCAACAGACATGAAAGGAAGTATTATGTAACTTAACGCAATGTTATAACACTGGTTCAATTCTCATTCATGCATGCTGCCAGATCGAGGCTCTCCTCGCATATGGCGGAACCATGCAATGGATGAAAGGAAGATATAACCTTAATCTCTCACACAGGGGGATGTGTGGCGTCACTCAATCAGGTAACCCCACTTGAAATTCACACTCCCTGTGTGGAGGTAGAGGGTGTATCGGCGCTCAAAATAGACAGGGGCTAAGGTGATTTTACACCCAAAATGCTACAATAGCCCTCAAAAATTACATTACCAGGTAGATTTTTAATAGAGACTTACCCTTAAAAGTAAACTATTTTGAGGCTTGTGGCTTAAAGTAAATTGGAATTTAGGGTATTTAGACCCCGAAATCCAGAAAGTTTACAGGGAAGACTTTTTTTTTCAAAGTTAAAAAAGTATTTTGAGGCCTCGGGTGTATGGATTTCAATTAGATTAGCCAATTTCAAGGGGGGGGGGGAGAGGGGGATAATGTAACATAATGCTTCCAACATTACCTGTAATTGCCAAGCTTAACCCAGACAATGTCACCATATCTAGGCATCCTGCCGTTGACACAGTCTCTACAATACCAGCTTCCTTCCGGTAGTTTACCCATACCTATGCATGCTGGATGGAAGGCTGCAGGACAACCTTCACAACACATCAGATTACCACCTGCAGGCACACAAATAATAGGAATTATAACCTTGAAATATATCTCTATCCGAAAGTACCATTTAGCTTGGGGGTGGGAGCTGGAATCTGTGACCCGCTCTGACAAAACCAGGAACAAGTCATATTTTTGACATTTCATGATTTGAATAAAAATGTAAGCTAGGGTGTATCATCCGCCCCTTTTTGTCAGAGTTTTGTCTGTCCCCAGTCTAAAAAGTTTCCATTTGGGTAGAAACATCACCAGTAAAATTTTAGGTAAATTGAAGTTGGTTTGGGTGGGCCACGGCGCCTTTGAAATTTTCAAAAGGTTGCTGAATTGACAGGTTTAAAATGGAAAAATGCTCAATTATAGTCTAAAAAGGCTATAATTCAGCATTTTTCCATTTTAAACCTGCCGAATTCGGCAACCTTGCAGTTAAAAGTTTCAAATGCCCGGTGGCCCACCTTAACAACTCCGATTTACCTAAAATTTACAGGTGATGTTTTCTACCAAATGGAAACTTTTTAGACTGAGGACAGACAAACTCTGACAAAAAGGCGTATATCACCCTAATGTAAAAACTAGACAATAAGCTTTAGAATGATACCACAATTCAATTATATAAATAGCATCAATACTTTTAGATATGGCTGATTTTGGAAATGGTACCTTGATATTTTTTTTTCAAATTGCTATTCTGAGTAATGGGCCAATTAGTTTCCTGCCTTACACAGGATGAATAGGGTGTATTATAGTTCAACTGTTATTTAATAAGTACTTTCAAAGATTTGAAAGTCCACTTAGTCCTACAGTCAAATACCATGAAATTAAGAATTCCAAAATTTGACTTCATTTATGGGAATGTCATCTGTAAAGGCCTATAACTCAAAAACATGGCTGGCGACTTGTTCCGGGTTTTGTTGGAGCTTTAAATTGTTAAATTCTAAGGCAAAATTTAGAATTTCTATGGCAAAATCTAGACTGGCAGACATAACAATACTTAAATTGGGTCTTCAACCATTCTTTTTGATCCAACATTGTGTGCCACTTTTATGGGTGTTCAAACCGTGTTTCCCTCCATCTCCACTCATAAAAGCTTTACACAATTTATATGTACATTCTCAGTTTCTCTTTGATGAAAGAATTTTGCAACTTTCTCCTTAATTTCTGGCACTTCCTCAGCCATAATTCAATTCCATGACTTCTACAACTAACCCTTCTAAAAATACAGACTGAGTGCATCAGAGATCTACTCTGTTCATAATTATCTTCACATGTGAGAGGTGAAATAAATTGAGATTCATCATATGCACACAATCAAATTGAATTCTTGAATCAATGCCAATAAATATGGCCTATGATGTAGTTTGTGCTACCGACATCGGTATAATACAGTCCGAAATCATACATTTTGGACCAATACATTAGGGTGTCAAAAATCAGCAAAAATGTAAAGTTTTGACAGGACCTTGAAGAAACCTGGGGTGAAAAAAGTAAAAAGACCTCGGACATTAAATATCTAAAAATTGCGAAATAATTACCATTTTCTGCTATTTTAGGATAGTAAACAAGACCAAACTATGTGTGTTTAGGGGTATTATCATGGAAAATACTTGGGGTCTGTTTTGAAACTTCATGTATAAATATCATGATATCTATCGCAAAATACAAGTAGCCCAAGCGGAGTAATGGAGGTTGCCATTAGTAGTACTATAATAGTACTTCCCTCCTTTCTACAGGAGCACCACCCAGATCGAAGATGAACAGGAACGCAGATGAATAACACATTTTAAGCCTATTTTCAAGCTTATCACATGTTTTTGCATTTTTTCAAAACCACAATTGTGCATTTCTTGCTGTCATAAATCCCGCAAAAGTCAAACAAATATTGTTAACCACCTGAGCAGAACTATTTTATCATTTTAGAATATGGATGCAAGATATTTGGGGCGTAAACATTTTTCTGTGACAGAAACATAATAAGCATACAAACAAACAAGGAAAATCTTGGAACATACCTGTTGAACATATAAAACACCAACTAACGCTCACATGCGCATGATGCTTCTGCGATTTGATTGGTTGGAAGTGACGACTACATACGATGGCATTTGAGGCAAGAATAATGCTTCCAGCTGCTACACAAAAATCACCCGTATGGAAGGCAGTCGGACACCTTACGCACCGCATCAGGCGACCTGTTAGAAGAAAACAAAACCTTGCTGTCAAAGTTCATAGTGAAGACTTATTTATCTGCCCTCACCCCAAGCAGATAGAGCACCGTGGGGCAACAATTTTTCCACCCCGATCCTGGCATATCCCAACTAATATCAACCTGGCCCAAGCAATTTATCCAGAGGATAAGCACGAGTAGGGTTGAACTCTCCTGTAAGGTTTACTGGCTTCATTTTCCCACTTTCCCCCCAATTATTGACTCACTTGTAAATTTAAAAAAAACCTGCTAAAATGACTGCAGTTATATGCTGCAAGGGAAAAACACAAACCTTTTCCAGCTTTATTGTTCTTTGGATTATCAGCAAAGCATGACGTACACGCATGCAACGGACATGTGATTCCTCTGTTGTCAAAGCGTGCCTGAACATAGTCTCTCACACAGTCCTCATGGTAGTACTTCCCACAGACCGACACCGAACATCGCTTCACGTCTTGGCTACTTTGCTTGCACACAAAGCAGGAATGTTGGCCTGTAATAATAAGTGTAAAATGCATCATTATCGATTGGTTTTTAATAATATGATTCAAGGAAAATATGTACAGGGTGTCTATCTTGTTGCTTGTCTCCACAAAATATTAACACTTTAAATGACTGTTACGTCTTTCACATGTCTTTGTGTCACCAAGCCATGAGCTATTAAGATACAATCGTTCATTTAGCAGCCAACGGACATATATCTTTGTGTCGCAGAGCCCTGTGCTATTATATTAAGATACAATCACTGAATCAGCAGCCAATGGACTACCATATTGTCTCTAATAAAAGCCCCAGGGGCATTGCATTTTTCCAAAGGGGGGGGGGGGGCATCTATAAGAGGCGAATTTTTAACGATAAAACATAGGCAAACACCATATACCAGGAAATGACGAAATATCGCCAGGTGATCTCTGGTTGTACTTCCTGTACTTAAACTTCAGGGTTGCAATGCTATTTTTGGCTATCTGATCGCGATCGGTAAGCTTATTTATTCGAGGAAGCATATTTCTGCATTTTTAAAGCATTTTGGTCATGAAAAATATGAGGGTGGGGCGTTTATTAGAGTCGGGCGTTTATTAGAGGGGAGCGTTTAATAGAGACAATACAGTATGTATTTGTGTCTGCAATTGGCGAAAGTGACATCGTAAACCTGGAGGTCATTGGTCCTAAGTTCATCATTTTAGCGTAATTTTTAAGCTTACCTAACAATAAGGGAATTATCGTTATAAAAATGACCTTTAAAATTAACACCCTCTTTTTGAAAATGTCATGCCCCATGGGCATTTAAAAGAGGAAATACGGTAGATACAATCACTGATTCAGCTGCTAATGGATGACACATCTTTGTGCTGCTGAGCTATATATACCGAAATACAAAATTCTTCAACCACACCTGAGGAGGTCAAAGGTCATGTGGAGGTCTTACCTGAGATACATTCATCACATTTAAACATGCCATTAGGCATCGTCTGCAGCCCTATACAATCCAGATGGAATGCGCCGCAACAACCGCCCTCACACAGCAGCAATTCACCAGTTGTTTCGCACACCTGGCATACATTCTCCTTCTTGGCAGCGCCACCACCACCGGCGCCTTTTCCGTTGGATTTTGATTTGGCCGAGTTGCTGCTCGTTTCTTCATCACCAGATGTGTTAGCTACAATTAATGACAAGTATAATTAAATAATTTAATTACGTGTACTTACAACTTATTAATTTTCCATATGGTTTTAATTTTTGCTGAACTTGTATTATATTTTCATAATAATGCTTGCTTTATAATTTCCTAGGGTATTTCAAATCATACACACACTGGAACATGTGTGTTTGTGGTTGCTTTTCGCCAATCGCACAGTCATCACAAAACGAGTTTCTACCCACAAAGTGTGTGTTGCGTGTGCGTATGCCCACCAAACGTGTGCTTTAACTGCCACATACGTTTTGCAAAAGCCTTCTGACGCGTTGATAGAAAAGCGCAAAAACTAAAAATACACTTTTTGTGCATGCGTTTGTAGGGAGGACCTCGTTTTGGTAGCAAGATGGCGGAGCCGTGCAAGGGTGAGTACCCATGGATTGGGCTATTCAAGTTACACCCAGATGGAAGATATGCCCTTAATCTTCCTCACAGGGAGTGTTAATTTCAAATGGGGTTACCTAAATAGGTAACTCCCATTTGAAATCTACACCCCCTCTGTGGGAGAGGTCATGTCTTCCATAGGGGTGTATAGCAGTGATTCAAAGTTAGTAGGAAATCCTCCTGAAAAACAGCGTGAAGTTGGGCTTAAATACTAGTACCACAAAATGGCTGTGTAAATTATGGCCACAAAAAATCCTGAAAAATCACCCCTGGTATGTGTTTTTAACTGGAATAGATCAATTTGACTGCCTTTAGGACATTAAATCTTAAGCAGAAAACTATGTAGCTCCTGCAAATTCATGCAGTGATATATGCTTCTTGTAGTGTATTGGGCCTTGGTTAGTGCTTTCCAATATGGTATTATCAATTCATCATTTTCTATTCAATTCATGCCTTGCAATGCTGTCATTAAATTCATGGTAATACTCATTCACCTGGGAACCAAGGAAGAACAGTACCAGTGCATTGATTGGTCACGCCACTACGCCAGGTTATATAATATTAAAACCTTCAGGCCTAGTGCCTGTATAGAGCTATATCCAGTTTAAATCCATACAACCCCTCTGGAAGACATGACATTAATCTCCCACACAAGGGATGTAGATTTCAAATGGAGTCACCCATTCAAGTGACCCAACATTCAGCATCCCTAGAAGATTAAGGTCATGTCTTCCATAGGGGCATAGATTTCAACTAGACTAGTCCATATTTTCATGTACAAAAGTTTGATTTAGTATCTAAACCTTCAGGCCCATTGCCTGTATTTTTCCATTTAAATGTTTCCTCAATACCAACATTTCCTTTGTGTTTTCCATGCAGAGTTGAGTTTAATTCATTTCTGTGGACTGCTCAAAAGAACAAAATATAAACCACTTACCTTTAACTGAAGAAACTGGAAATTAATAAACTGCAGAATGCCTCTGGAGTATCTACTAAGAACCAGCATGAATCTCGGCTATGAATTTTGACTTGATGCACAACTATTAAGCTATGTGTGATGTGATCAAGCCAAGAGTCAGATATCGGGTGTTATAGCCAATAATAGTAATTCAACTTCCTCTGTATTTTACTGTTCTGAGCAGCACTAAACTGATCATTGATGTCAATGAACCTCTCTCTGGAAGTCTAAATAATTATGATGGGGTTTTCAGCAAAATAAAGCTCTGAGAATGCTCATGCAATAAAACTGAAAACCAAACTTCATTTTGATCGACATCAGACTTGGCTTGATCGCATTAATTTGTTGTTTTAAATAATCAAACAACTAACAATATTTTCCGACAGCTAATTGCGATCTTGGGGCCGTTTCACAGACTTGTGATCGATTTTAATGATTGATTTAATAGGGATTTCCAGGATTATGTGTGGTAAACTAATTGTAAGTTTGATTGTAAGACTGTGTCAGGCTTTTGTGTACCCTTCATATCGCCCCTCTGCGCCACACAAAACTTTGGCATGTAAATCGGCCAATCGGATTAATGGTCTGTTGTTATCAGCCAATCAGAATTCCACTTCCGTGTTTATGATCAACGTGGGTACGAGCTATGAGCCATAGATAAAGCAATTTTGCTGTTGCAATTGCTGTCATAGCAAAACACAAGCAAAATATTGAACTGCAGTTTACCGATTCAAAGGTCTTTGACCTTTCTTGTGGTGAGATACGCAAGGCAAAATCAGCAGACAAGGCTTTTTGTTGCCACATTAATATTGGGCCTGTGTGTTTGCCTCATGCCTCGCTGTAGGATTGACATGCTAGACAACCAGTGTTCCACTGAAAACGTACATCAAAGACCTTTGAATTTGATCAGTATACTGTATTACCTCATGGCTCTTAGCCATTCTTTGTATGACACACTATTATAATCTTGTTGCATATTTACAGCAGTATAAACACTAGCAGGCCAGTTAGCAGTCACTTCATGTATTGTCTTGATCACGAAATAATTGAAAAGATGAACATAAGGGGTCAAAATAAGAGCTCAAGTACCAGGAGTTACTTTCATAAAATCCCTCCACTCCCATAAGGTTATTTTTTTCAACAACAGAGAGTGTAGAGCATGTGACCTGCTAACACAAAATGAGCGTAAAGTCGCAAGTTGGTAATTCAAGACATCCTGGCCGACTGAATTGATGTTCTTTGTTTGCCGCGCACCTGTACAAGCCAGAAGTATGTCCTTTGTGAATGGCCATTGTTCCCCCATTCACAGAGGACATACCTCTGGCTTCAACAGATGCGTGTGAAACAAAGAACATCAAATCAACGCAGTAGCCATGGCGTCTCGTAACTACCAACGTGCAACTTGATGCTCATTTCATGTTCGCAGGTCACATATACTTCTTTCAAGGTAACAGTATTATATCATCATCACATTTTCAACTTAAAAGATTTGCCCCGGTAAAGTCATGGGAACCTGGGTTCAAGAAGAGCATAATGTCCCCTGGCACAAGCGTATAGTAATGTAAACCCTGCAAATTGTACACATAATCCACACAAAAAGTATCCGTACATTACAAAACAAAAGCAATATCTTACGAGATGCTAAACCTAAATTAGTAAATGAAGTAGTCAATAAGTATGGAAAATTTAGATCTGCGTATTTCGACACCTCATTAGGCACAATGCGACTTATTTTCTCAACATATTTGAATGAAAACAGCATTTTAAAAATGACAAAGTCTTCCAATTGCGAGAATCAACTAGGATTCACACAAATCTGTTTACCAGAATCTTTGGGAGAATTGATTCTCGCCGAAATTCTGACCCTGCGAAACATGATAATATCCATGATGGAAGAAATAATCCAAATCTGTCACTTTTCTCTTTTTCCATTCAAATTGGTATAACTTGAGAAGCCATATTGTGCACAATGAGGTATCAAAATACCTGTGGCGGTGCCCGGGGGGGGCATGGGGGCAACCCCAGTCAGAACTCTTGCCCCCCCTGTTTCCCCCCAGAAAAAACCTAAAATTACGAAAATTTCCACTTTTTGCGGTAATTTTGCACAAAATTTGTTGATTTTGCCCCCCCCCTGAAATTCACTTTGCCCCCCCAAAAAAAATTTTTCCTGGTGCTGCCACTGCAAAATATGCAGAAAATTCTCCATCTGTTGATAACTTTATTTGGTAATTTAGGTTTGGTGTAAGGATGTGCAAAATCATGCTAGGCGATAATATCATGAGCATATATTCGCGATGTGATAATTCTCACTGCGTCATTGATAACACCACGATAAACTCTACTCAACTCCGATATTGCAGTCAGATTTGACCTTTCTAAATATAATGAAGCTCTTGCGGTGTACCTAATTCCTTCTATGAATCCAGGCGGTGATGGAAGCGATATCGCCAATTTTGAGGTCGCCATTGGATTAACACATAATCATGAAATCTTCACAAACAATTCTAAATTTGTTATGTGGTGTCAAAGCAAAATTATCTTACTCTAAAACCGCCGGGGTTCTACAAAGTACCCCACTGCAAGTATGTTAATTTTCCATTTGTAATTGCTAACCGTGTATTTTGAATGGGGCTGTCAGCCCTGTATCTTCGCCAGCCTCGATGCGTCACGTGTTGCGCTTCCTCGCCGCCTGTATGAATCTATTTAATATTGATCCAATTGTTAGTTTTGTCGAAATTTGCCTGAAAATCAGGCCAAACGTGGAGAGCGTTAGAGTTTCCAGGGGTCTTCAAATTTATCGCTATATTATTGACATTGTGATCAATTTTGCCATGATATCGCGACATGGAAAACCCTGGCGATGTCCATCCTTAGTGTCTTTATGATAAGATAATGCTTTTGTTTTAACCGTACAGATACTTTTTGTACGAAGTATATATCTACACCTGAATCAGATCCCATCAACTTTTTTTCCACTCAAAATGCTGCCAATCCTGATCATCTTCACAATAGTACCAATCTGAGTCCTGACTACTAAACACACTAACCACTGTTCACAAAAGAACACATGCAAGCCTAAAACACGACTACTAGAAAAAACATTATCAAAACTAAAAGAAATAAATCAATAGTAATGTGAAACCTGCCAAGCACAAAACACAGCTAAAATCACAACTAACAACAACATGCAATTCAACCACGTAACCATGGAATTATATACAAGTTAAATCTCCATGGTTTTTGAGAGAGACAAAATTGGAGTCATTATTTTGAAATAATTACAAAATCAAGAAATCATTTTTGTTACTCCAGGCAGTATTATTGTTTTCCCATTTTTATTACCAATCTATTACATATCATTACACATTCAAATTTTATACTTACAAAATAAAATTTGTACTGGTCATTATCCATGAACTTTTTTTCTCATAATTTTTTTTACTTATTTTAAAAACACAAACACAATAGGCAAACATTACTATAATGTTACAGTCTCCTTTGATATATTACTTTACATTCTAAAACACACACACTGACACACAAAAAAACAAACGAATACCTTAACAACCTTACGGTCCGATACCCAAAGCATACCTATCTAATACCCAATTCAAACTGGGGAAAAGTCGTAATCGATTTCACAGGAAGTCGTAATCAACTTAGTTTGTGTCATAAATGTACATAGGTACAGCAATGTCATAATTTAGCATTAAGTAATTTCAATGACAACTTGAGGTCATCATTCATTTGAAGTGAATTCAATTTTATGAAGTTGTCATTAACCCCAACTTACTGGAAGCTTTTTGGTAAAGGGCAAGGAAAGAAGTATGGAGGAAGAAGTTGAAATTGTTTTCTTGGGTGCAATTTTGAACTACGGACCCCTCTGCTGCCACACACACACGACCAGGGATAGCACACCACGAGGCTGTACCTTGGCCAGCCCAGCTTTCTGTGTCCATATGTGTATCACACAATGATGCAATCGGATCATACAGGATACTTGCGCTTATACGGTAGTTGCTTTGTGCTGTAGGCTTTTGTAGTTTTGTTTGGGTTAGGGTTAATTCAAACTTCATGTTAATGTTACGAACAAACATGTTGTTGAGTTTGTGTGCATCTTGTGACCCATGGATGTTGCATTTCCAGCTATCCACCAAGGAAATTAATTCAGTGGAAACACCCACTATACACAATTATGCTTATCCTCGGACATAATTCAAAGCACAACTAAAATTTTCTTGCTCTTGGATAGAACTAATCGATAACAATTTTTGCCCAGTGTAAACACGGTATAAAATTTTCTTGCTCTTGGATAGAACTTGGGCATAATTTATTACAGTACCAAAACCAACATTTTACGTCTGTGAAGGAGCTTTGACACAATCTCAAACAGGATATTGTACAATCTGTTAACCCCATGAGAACTACCTGCAGATTGGAAAAAAAGAAGTTGTCATTATCAATTGGACCAATCAGCAACATTGTTAGAATAATTTCACCACAAAAAAAAATGGGATGAATTATTTGCAAAGCTCAATTCTGATTGGTGATTAAAGTGAAGATATCACATAATTGACCAATCAGAGGCAATGTTAGATCGGCAGGTAGTGCTCAGGGGGTTAAGATACTCAAAAAAATGTTAATGAATGGCAAGATCAACATTTTGATTTTTGAGTTAGGATGACGTTTTAAAATAATTTAATATTAGGCTCTTTACAGATTTGAACATTATAATTTATTATTTTAAAATTCTTTCCAAGGATCAAGGGATACTTAAAATATACAATGTATGTGGAACCAATACTGTGGGCTAGTACATGCAAGGTTGTACGACAAAGTCGCATTTGTGACTATTAGTGATAGTTGTGATTTTTGACTCCAAGCTGATAAAATTTTGTCTTCAAAAAGTGTACAGAATATATTTACATAAAATTCAGCTAGAGCTGTTTTAAACTACATTGTATCTTTACAAGTTGTCTGTAGTATGAGTTGTGCTTAACTATTGGATTTCAAAACTGAGTGTATATTTATTTTTCCATAGGACATTTGTCTGAAAAAAAACTGTTTTAGCATCATAATCTTCCTTATCATCTACACATTCCCACTGAACGCAAGTGTTAACGCCACCCACAAGTCTAACATATCTAAGTAAAAGACGCTCTGTGCTATACCGATCATTCACCAACTGAGCATCGATTATACAAGTCCACATAGTTACTATTAACTACCACAACCACTTTAAAAAAACACCCATGTCTATATATATGTATATATATATATAATAATCCATCAACACTGAACTGGTATAACCCTGTTCAAGATTAACATCTGTTTTTGTATTATAAATCATATAAAAAATTGAGTTGAATTTGCGTTACGCACAAAACGTAAAATCTTTGCACTTGTTTTTCTTCAATAATTACTATGTACATGTACAGACAAAAAAACCATTTTCAATGAAATTTTGTTTTATATTTCAAGAGTTATTTCAAAAATTGGAAGCAATGTGGACACAATAAAAATACATTCTATAGACTTAGTATTATAAAATAGGCATTACATATTTTGTTATAACACATACCTACTCCCAATTCAAGAAAAACACAGCACTTATTTTTGGGACTAAGAAAAATATTACCCTGTTTTGCTTAATGGAAAAATAGCCTAAACTGACTAAAAGTCTAATTTTTATATTTGGAAATTTTTTGGAAAGGGGCTTTTAAAAACATTGCACATTTGCTAACAATTACATTCACATAATTCAAAGACTTGAAACAAGTCAAAGCATTTTTTCTTAATTTTACTATTTCAGGTTAGTTTTTAATAAACTAAAATAGGAGTTTGCTCAAAATTAAGTGCATAGACAGATCATATTAGACTTTGTACAAGTCTTTAGGCTTGATTGTCATAGCACACAAAAAAGAACCATCGCCCTAATTTCCAAAAATTTTTTTACTTTTATTGCCTTTTAGTTCCAACTTGAACTAAAGGGTTACGATTGAGCAGTATCCTAAAAAAAATACTGCTGTGTTTTTCTGGAATCGGGGGTAAGGCTTAAACACTGTGCTGGAACCGAATGATTGTACTTTTTCAAATATCACTGTGGTGTTTTTGTATAATTATTAAAGAGTTGACCTTATTTCAAACAAACGTGTGATCATATTGCTTTACATCTGATTGCTAATTAAAAATAGAAATATATAATTATATATTAAACATATTGAGGGATTTTTTCCCAATTTAGCCAATTAATCATCATAAAATAACTTAATTATTTCATTTGTACACAGAACAGAACTGACACTTACAGATTATTTTACATTCCTTATTTATATGAATATGGGGCTTTTTTTAAAGAGTTCTGCTCTAGGATAAACATCACCAAAATTATTCCTGCATATAATGGACTATTCCAATTGAAATCCATACACCCCCTATGGAAAACATAACCTTAATCTCCCACACAGGGAGTGTGAATTTCAAATGGAGTAATCACCCATTTCATATCAAAATTGGCCTAGAAACGGGGTCATTGATCCCGAAAATAAGACCCATATTTGCGACACATCTCTGTATGGTCAATTGGTCATTTGTACCGAGTACACCCCCAGGCTGCGGCCATACTGTAGTACCCCAATGCAAATGCCTGACGCACAAGCACTTTTATCATCACACTACCGCTTAAGGCGGGTGGCCCAAGTTTGTCACATGGTGTACACTCACTAACATAGAAGCCCCCCCCCCCAAGTTTTGAGTTAAATTGCTCCATTGGTTTAGCACATTAATGTGTATCATAATGGCCCATATAACAGTACAACAGGCTATTCCAATCGAATTCCATACATACAGGTAACTCCATTTCAAATACATACACACTGCATGGAAGATTAAGCTCAAGTCTTCCTTCCATAAGGGGTGTATGGATTTCAAATGGAATAGCCTGATGGTCTTGGGGTGGTACACCACGCTGACACATTCTTGTAAACATCATATTCCAGGTCTTATACTGGGGTAGTGGGGTTATGAGAAAAATTTAAATTTTGATTTGATGAGATAAATTGGGATGATCAGTATGTCAATTGGGTCACCCTGAGAAGGTATCTTACAATTCCCAGAATCCTTTGCAACATGACACATCACCTCATTACATCCAATGACACTCCTGTTACTTGTGTACAGGTTCCCTTTGTTTTCATGTTGAGTATATATTGGCTAAAAAACATGGGCTGATAGTAAAGAAAGATCTGGATGTGCTCTGTACTATTGAGGTACTTTTGTCACTTATGACCCATGTTACACTAGATAACAAATCAGTACAGAAAATTGAAATGGAAGAAATGTATTGTGGGAAGTGTAAGATACGTTCTTTGTGAGTCACCCACCTTTAAAAGAGAATTGTCACCACTTGAGTGGAGCTAGATATATAGACAAAAAATATTTGAATCAGTTTCAAGGGTACCTAATTTTCACTATTCACAAAGCTAATTCACACAGTGAATTCGACCATGGAACTTGGTGCTACCTGCAATACATAGATGTGAGGTTTTACAGGCGCATAGCATTGCAGGTAGGAAATTCGGTACAACTCAACAAATGATAATAAAAATTAAATGACGTTCAATTTGTGTCAGTCCCATTTGCACCTAATTGCATTGGCATGTTTGAAATATACTTATTTATTAGCAGGCCTCGAGGGCCCTTGGCCCCCAAATTCGGGACCACAAAAATTTGCGAGGGCCCTCAAACATTTAAGATCGAGGGCCCAAATGGCCCTCGGAGATTCTGGTTTATTTCGAGGCCTGTTTATAAGGAGTATTCAATTATCTCAATTTGTTAGTTTGGTCCTTTTGCCATGGTAGGGCAGTATAGTGCATGTATTGACTGATCTTATGTATTGAAATTCAAAAATTTACTCCGTCATTTGCTAGATCCTAGCCACAACAGCTTGAGAAAATCTGAGCATCTAATTTTGAGTTGCACCGGAATTATTGCCCACAGTGCGCATCAGTAAACTTCAAAACTGTGTATTGATCCGGACCCTTAAATGTACAGACTGACATAATAGCAAACCTGACAATGGTAGCGATTCCTGTAGCATGTAGACTTGATGGTCTCACTCATCCAGACTATGGGAGAAGTTTGGACTAGTGCGACCAGCCATGCCGACTACTTGTGTGTGTGTGCGGGCCTGCCGAGAGTAGAGCGCCCTCTAACAACTGCTACCTCTGCTCTCTAGCTGCGCCGCAAAGGCTGCTTACCACCTACAAGTATACTTAATACAAAATGTACACATTAAGGCATACACACCCGTTTGTTATGTTTGTACATATGTGACTTGCTCCCAGGTAATGCGCATAAATAACATCGCAAGTTGATAGTTTCGAGACCTTGAATGAGTTGATGTTCTTTATTGAAGAACACCTGTACAAGCCAGTAGTATGTCTCTGTGAATGTGGCATTCTGCAAACCAGTTTGTCCTTGGTGAATGAGGCATATGGACATTCATTCACAAAGGACATACTAGTACTGACTGGCTTGTACAGGTACAGGTCAAACAAAGAACATCAACTCAGGAGCCAGAAAGTCTCAAAACTACCAACTTCAGACTTGACGCTCATTTCCTGGGAGCAGGTCACATTTTTGACAAAAAAAAAAAAAAAACCATTCTACAGGCTTATTGCTGATGCAATTAAACCTTTTTTTGGCTGTACTGAATTGATTTTTTAACCGAGTTTTTACAAAAAATTCAGACAATGTTTGCAAAAAGGTTTTTATATTTTTGAAGCTTTCACTTCAGTGATTTTTTTTAACTCTTAAAGAAAAACAAATCTTACCTGAACGATCGTCTGTAGAACAGGGATAATTATTTTTATCGACTTGACTAATTTATTTTGGGGGGTATTTTTTTGTTGCCTACAAGAAGCAAATGTAGCAACAAAAAAGAGCAAAACCATGTTTTGCTGCATTTTGACACTATTTGTAAGGAAAAAATATTTTACTTTTTTTTTAAAGACAAATTGTGCCTAAGATGTCGTGTTCAAAGTGCAAAAATAAGTGCAAAATAAACAAAATTTGCTTAAATCAAAAAACCCTAAAATTTGATTGGTGAGATGGTTGATTTTAAAAACAGTACACATTTTTTTCCAAACTAAAGAAGCTAAATACAAATATGTTGTATTTTCCCTCTGTAACTTCCACTGTTTGTAGTAATTCCAAAGAGGGAAGTCCCAAATAATGGTGCTAATTCCGCGAATTCATCCAAATATTGTACTTTCCATTGAAGTTCATTTTTCCCCTGTTAATCCTCAAAAGCGGTTAATCCAGTTGAAATCCATACCCCCCCTACCCCCCCATAGAAGACATGACCTTAGTCTCCCACACGGGGAGTACATATTCTCAAATGTATTTCAAATTGAGTTACCTGAATGGGCAACTCCATTTAAAATTCACACTCCCTGTGTAGAAGATGAAGGTTATATCTTCAATATGGGGTGTATGAACTTCAACTGAAATAGCCCAATGGGTTATTCCATTTTAAAACCACAACCCCCTTACAGACAATTTTGGGAGTTCAAACCAAATTCAACAGTCCCCCGTTCTAGATTTTCGTCCAAAAACAGTGGTATAGTTGTGGAAGATTTTGGAATTTCAAATTTCCCAAATACTAGGGGCAAAATTATACCACACTTAACTTTCTTCAGCTGAATTTTAAACATGTATGAAAATCCACCTGGATCGACCAGATAGATAATAAAATTGCTATAGCAGTGTCATCTTCCAGAGGGGGTTTGGATTTCAAATGGAATAGCCCATCTTCCAGAGGGGGTGTCACCGGGTGTGGATTTCAAACAGAATAGCCCAGTGTCAAAAATAAGTGCAAATTCTTTTACTTAATATTCTAGAATCTGGAGACAGCACGAGTGTCCTTGTGCTTTCCATACATGGTCTGAAAATTAAATTTACATTTTGGAACAAGTTCATATATTCAAGAGCTTAATAAAGCACTAGTTAGTATATTATGAAGATTCTAAGAAATTGTTAATAAAACCATCATGAGTTGCATGATAATCATTTATTAGAAAAAAAAGTACCTCTTGGACACAGTAAACTTAAGGTTCTGGATATGCACTGAAAGAATAAGAGCTCAATATTTCATAAAAGTTTGATGTGCTTCAAGGACCGTAAGTATACCAGTTCCAGTTTCCATTTTTGTCTCTCTCTCTCTTCAAAATTACTTCAATTAACATTTTCAAACTACCAGTCCAAGCAAGACAAATCAAAGACAACAACCAAATTCCCTCATCACAACATTTCTAGTGGATTCCAGAAGCTAACACAATAACAAGTTAGAAGCAAAGCCATATTAGACGCAGTAAGTTCAGCAAAAATCAATCACAACGAAATCAAATCACATCATAAGTGCTCTCTACGTTTTGCAAATCCACACATATTTTCTCTCGTATTTCCATGTGATCTGAAATTACTCATCTAAACCCCATCCGAATCCTTGGTTCATCTCAAAATCATCAGCACACAAAACAGACAGCATAGAACAGCCCCACAGAATTGCTTGCCGATGTAATATCAATATCGCTCATGTTACAACTTGTGAATGATCCAGTCATCCACTGAACAACTTGCCGAATCAAACACCTTTAAACCAATCCACCCTTTCTTAAAATATCAGGCTAATTCAGTTGAAATCCATACACCCCCTATGCAAGACATGACCTTATCCTTCCACACAGGGAGTGTGAATTTCAAATGGGATTACCTGAATGGGCAACTCCCACTTGAAATTCATACCCCCAGTGTGACAGATTAAGATTGTGTCTTCCATATGGGGTGTATGGATTTCAACCAGAATAGGCCATTCTCACCTTATTTTCCAGTCATTTAATGGGCACCTTGTTTATATAAAAGACAAGGGCTATTTCAAAATTATCACACTGCTGCACTGAAACTTCTTGCCGCAACAAAACTGCATTGCACTCCCAATTTCACTTTTGGAGTGCAAATTTTGAAACACAAACATATTTCAAGGTCTGGTTGATGAAATAATTTGATAAATCTGTTAATCCTCAATAAATTCTGAACTCAAACCTTACCTTTTCTTTCTTCACCACAGTACTGAATCCATTTGGAGGAAAAGAACAATGTTGTTGGACAGGAAAAACCTGAACATGTTTAAAACAAAACTGCCAACAGATGACATAGGGAGGTTTTACTTTACACATGTTCAGTGGCCAAGGACACAAAGGAGGTTTTTCCTGCCAAACGACGACAATTTATTGATCATGAAGTTTGCAAAAATGCTCAAAATTTAAAAGGAAATTAGTGCAAGGCAATCCATTTGCAATAGCTGCCTGGTGTCATATTTTTAGATAAATGTACAATATAGAATGGAGAAATTGCCAAATGTCTACAGGGCAGCTATTGCACTAATACTCATGGCACCCTGCATGGAAAACACAAGAGACACTGGTGCTGTAGTCCAACATCTTATTTCATTCACCTTTTCACAACTTCTTTAAGAATCTGTAAAATCTAATCATTTTCTACTTTTGTACGAATCCAATGGGCTAATCCACTTAAAGTCAACACTCCCCCTGTAGAAAATTTTGGAAGTATCTTCCACAGGGGGAGTATGAATTTCAAATGGAATTAGCTGGTAACCAATTCTATTCCTCCCTCTGTGGAAGATTCAAATTCAGGTTGAATCTTTCTCAGAGAATAATACAACTTATAAATAATCAAGTGTCTGGAATTCTCTTAATTTTAGTCAGTGTAACTATGGCCAAAATGTTTGCATTAAAATTTGGTTCATAATCCTTTAGTAATAAAATATTGTCCTTATTTTTTTCTCTTCTCTTTCTAAATGATTTTTTTTTCTATAAAGTTTTCTCCCCTTCTGGCACTACTGGCAATTTTTTTTCACTTAAATATTGTTTTTCATAATGAGTTGTGCAGTATAAAATTTTGATAATTTCAGTGTTATAATTGTAAAGGGGAGAAATTGGACCATACAGTTGATGTTGACCCATCTTTGTGAAGCTCTACCACATGCAAAAATCAATGTACAGTAGTTCGCCAAGTCCTTTTTAGCAATTACCAACATGCATGCATGGTCTGATTACTATGTGAAAGGAACCACGAACCATGCCAGGATCACATAGCCAGGATCACATAGCGAGACTTAGCGAGGAACTGATATTTCATGAAGTAACTCAATATGTAGCTTAGCTTGCACAGGTTTTGCATTGATCAATAAGTGCGACAGAACACTGGTTCATGAGGCTTCAGATGCATGCTAACATGATAGTCAGATTGAAATTTGCATTGCTTGTACTTGTTCTTCTACAATTTGAAAAAAAAAAAAGTTAAATCTTCAATTTGGCACTTATCCTCTTGTCTAAAAATCACTGGGACAACGATATTGAGAAATGTACTTATCCTCTGAACCACTATATTTTACCTCTTAAATATGACGCATTTTTGGGACAACCAAAATGTTTTGAAGACAATCAGAATTTATGCTTTAGTTGTCCTTGGGACAACCTCCATATTTTCCTTATTTCGGACACTGCTTGAAAATCTAGTTGAAGTTACCTCTTCCCCCTACCCACATGTCAAGCACTTGTTAGCCACTTCCATATACTGAGTGCAATCAGGCATGATATGCACCTGTTACAACACAAAGATTGGTCAACTTCAAACTGACATTTCAAAATACACCTGTCAAATTATACCTTCAGTGGTCAACTAAACAGGTACATTTTGAAACAACTTCATTCCCACGAATCTATAATATATCGGCCAGCCCAATCAAACATCAGACTACCCCGAGAACCCCGGGAAAGGAAGGAAAGAAGAGTCGTTACCGCTGCTTCCGTTGGTACTGCGCTGCATCTGAAGATCACCGGCCGACTGGATGGCGCTGGTGATCAGATCCGTGTCCAGGATCAGATCGTCGTCCTCTTGCATCTCAGCAAAGTCTGCGGACATCTGCAGATGGATAAAGGGAATATGAAAAATAAAACCCCTTTCAACTAGGGCCAGACTGCGGGCAAGTATAGACTTTGAAATCGTACATGCAAGTATTATATCTCGAATTTCAAAAAATTATAAGTTATATATAATTTGATATCAGGACGTTCCTCGTATAAATGAATGCAATTCGATATGTCTGATGTGCTCTCAGGTCCCAAAAAAATACTGTGCATATTTTGCTATCCGATTCCTTAATGGAAGGAATCTGGTCATTTTGCAAGCAGCCTGCATGCCAACGGTTAAAGAATCCTTTTAATGACACTCGGAATTTGTATGCTACATACCCTTGTACTACAACAAGGTTATCTGCGACTGCAAATCAGTTAAAAAGGAATTCTCAAGCCCAATTCATGAAACTATGCAGGAGCTATTATGTAACCGACTCTCACTAAAATTCTAGACCTGAAATCTGAAAATCATTCAAAATACCTCGGTTATTGATGGCTTTTTCGCTTTCGGTTCCTTCTTTGTATTTCCTCCGTTGGTGATATGTCTCTTTTTGTCGCGCCTTCGTCGTGGCTTGGCAACAACTTCCCCTGACGAAGCTGCTGCTGGGGCAGGAGGAGCGGCACTAGCTGGCACTCTCGTGGAAGTGGCGGGAGGAGGTTTGGATGGTTTGCCTGAGGTGTTGGTCTGCTGTGTAGGTCTGGTTTCCCCGTCTTCTTCTGCCTCATCCAGCTGCTTGGAAACAAGGAGCATCACAAAAATGGGTGAATTCAAAGAACTGCATTTTATCCATACATGTACATACTTGGCAGTGTGGTTTGACCCCCACCCTTTTTATTTTACCCCCACCCTTTTTATTGAGGCACCCTTTATATTGAAAATTCCTGACCCCCACGCTTTATACTGAGGCACCCTTTACACTGAAAATTCCATACCCCCACCACTTTTTGCTTTTTCCCCTATTTGTATACATTATTGATGAAGTCACAAAGTAAATCAAGTACGCCAAATTCTGCACCTATCATCACACGATAGCCTAGTGGATGTAAACATGCATCAAATGGAATTTTATCTTGCGATATGGTTTGCTAGCAGTGGTTTGGCACTTTTTGTGGTTTGGCACTTTTTGTGGTTTGGCACTTATTCTTGGAAACTAGGATGATTTTATCATTCAATAAAAATATATTGTAAGCTGTCACTCCCACCCTTTTTATTTTACTCCCACCCTTTATATCAATCCACCTTTTTACCAACAAAGTTTAAACCCCCACCCTTTTAAGGATTTTCCAAATTTCAAGTGGCACCCTTTAAAAGGGTGCCCTGCCAAACAGTGTGTATTAGAGTTGGCTGACTATCACTTTTTTCCTAGTCGACAGCAAATAGTCACGACTACGACTATAGTCGCGACTATCTGTGGTCAATATTGGACCAAAAAATCGGGTGAAAGATTGGTGCAAATTTACCATAAAAAGTCAACAAAACCAATTTAATGATGATTTATGGACTTTATGATTATGCGTTGGTTATTTTTACTATTGGTAAGACGTTTGTTAACGTTTTTATCACATTTTCACGGTTTATATGTTAGTATTTGGTTGGTTTTGGTGCGGATATCTGACGCGTATAACACTGATTTTTTAACATAAAAATATAGTTGTGTTAGTCGACTTTTGGTTTTTAATAGTCGTAGTCGACTTAGTCGCCCAAGCCTAATGTATATGTTGAATATGTTGAATGTTTCTAAAAGGTCAAATTCTGTTGTTTTTTCCTTTTCTAAAAAATCTGTTAAATTCACCAAGGGAATTTTGTCAACTTTATAGAACCACTATTTTCTTTTCTCTTTTCTAAAAAAAAATCCGATCAAATTCACCAATCTAGTGAATTTTGTCAACATTCTAGAACCGCTGTGACACAAAGTAACAAAATGGCGCCTTGGCAGAAGTCTCAAAAAATAGTTAATTAAATCACCCTCTATTTAAATATGGTTTGGCGAGTTGTGAGCTACCCGACAATGTACATATTTCTTAGTTTGAAAGTGGAAAAATAAGCATATTTTTAACTGTCTAAAAAACCTTGTTAAAAACAGAACAAAGCCACATCTGCAGAAACTCACTTTGAGAGCTTTCTTGTGTTTCGGCGAGAACCCCAGGTTCTCCAAATCGGCCTCCTGCAGCTTCTTGGAAGGTCTTGTCTCGCGCCTTGATCTCTTCAAAGGCATGTCTCCTGCTGGCGATGACTCCTGGACTTTCCTTTTCTTCACTAAAGCAAGAATGAAAAGGAAATTGATATGAATACACTTCAAAAATACCTGCATGATTTTCTTTTCCCCAAAATTTGTTATCTCTCCCCGTCTCTAAACATCCCAATAACAGGCGGCAGGGGTAGCGCTGATACAAAGCGCTCCAGAGTCTGCAGGGACCCCGAACTTGCAGAAAATCTGAAAGTGGGGGGTCCGTAGTAGAGTTTGGTGAGTCAGAGTTGTACAAATGCAGCATTTATAAATAGTACGTCTGCGGCAGCGCTAGATTGAAAAGCTGGGGGTCTGCAGAAACCCCTGAACTTGCAGAGGGTCCGAACTGTATTTTGTCCGGGACCCCAAAATGCAGCCTAGCGCTACCCCTGACAGCTGGCCCTGACATATGCTATTCCGTATTTCAGTTAAAATCCATACACCCCCTATGGAAGACATGACCTTAAATCTCCCACACAGGGGGTTTAGATTTCAAATGGAGTCGCCCATTTAGGTAATTCCATTTGAAATTCACACTCCCTATGTAGAAGATCATGGTCGTTTCTTCCATTGGGGGTGTATAGATTAGCCCAATCCAGTGGTGTATTTCACCAACATTTGCAATGTATTGCAAGTCCTTCATGCCGTTAAAATATAACAGAAATCCACAAAACTTCTGTACAAGCCCTCAGCAAAATACGTTGCATGTGCATACTGCCGGGCAAACAATGAAAACTGCTGACCATCACATTTCATTTCAATTCAGTGACATAGCCAGGGAAGCAAGGGGCAGCTACCCCCTTCAGGGCCTTTTTTTGCCCATTTTGGACAATTTTCGTCAAATTTTGCCCTCTTTGAAAGTTGGCTACGTTACTGTCTCAAATATAATTATAGGTTGAGTTTAAATTGTCTTTTTTTTAAATTGTGAGTCATGCATCAAGTGTACATGAGCGTGAACACAGAAACAATCACTCTGATTGGCTGATCAGCAACAATCATGACAACAAAACACTGGTCTAGATGTGTTTGTTGTAGCAGCACTGACAAGTTATCGAGCACGGTTATCGAGCACATAGACGGGTGGAGATTTTGCCTCTACTACATGCTCGTTTGCTCGATGTTCATCATAGCCAGTACACTGAAGAATAAGGAAATTTATTTTAGGACTTGCGATACATCGTAAACATTAGTAAAATGCAACCCAGACCTCAGAAATCTTTTTACAAAATAATTACTATGCCTTCGGGCAAATCCACCCAGAAATCCAATTGCCCTAGAAAATGTAAAAATGTCAGTTTTGAGACCTTTATACACCATGAACTTTACGATAATTACCAGATAAAGAAATAACATGCAGTGTGGGTTTATTTTAAAACTTACTTGCCCGTCAGGCCGACATGTTGGTGTTTTTAGTTACCAGACACAAACAAATTTGGCTGTGCCAGGCTGCTGGGCAGGATGATTTTTACAAGACCTGCCCCATACCAACCTAAACACTCTATATAGGAATCCAAATTTTCCCAACCTTTGGGCCCCATCATAAGTTAGCAGTCGCTGGGATCGCAAAATTGGCGAGTAGATCAAATGCTGGCGATTTGATAATGGCCAAAATTGCGCAGAGACTTGCACAACAGGCCTTTTCAGCAGCTGTTCGAAATATTGGAAACAAGTTCAGAGCGAAATTGTGTGCGGTACACAATAACACCACCACGACCAATCACGCACTTGCGACAGAATGTTTGATGAGCGCCTCGTGTGGACTGTGTGGTATGATTGTTCATGTACCACATTTACGGGTGGTCGAATACACCTTCAAATCGGCAGAAATTGATTGGTTGACTATACGTTTTGATAGTCGCGTATAATCACATTTTTTGTAAAAGTAGTCCTGAAAAGGTCTGCTGACTTGCCTCGAGTGCAAGCGTAACCTATTCCTTGCTGGATCTAGTCTCGGTCCCAGCTGATTTGTGCTCCTTCATAACTAAACAAACCGTCTGGCGACAACCTCATAGTCAATTAGTCATAGTACGTTTTTTCTGATTGGCTGAACATCAACTCTGAGGCAACAATTGGTTGTCAATCAAGCGCTGGGCTTCAGCGCATGCAGCGACTGATGGACAGCCATGCAGTGATAAGAATCCACACAATGCAAGTCGCTGACATGAAAGAGAAAGGCGATATCAGACAATTGGCGCCTCTGTGGCTGCCGCTATAGCTAGCGTACATTCTGCGTTTGTGGTATCTACGAATATGATGTTTAGTGTCACTTCTACACAAGTCACGTACTAATTCAGCAGTCACATGGTTCCATAGCCAATTGAAAGGCTTTTTATTTGGAAATTCATTAACCAATCAGTGATCGCCATTTCACGGGTTGTCGCCAGACGGTTTGTTTAGTGACGGAGGAACACAAACCGGCTGGGACCAAGACAATGCTGGATAATGCTAGCTAGCTGGCAAACGTCAACAAAGGTAATGCCGGTGCTAATAGTGCAATCAAAACCACCAAGTGCTCCCCAAAACAAATATTGACTACCTGTCAACAAGGAATGGAGAAACTGTCTTTGAAATATATGATCGCCTCTAGACTGACGTCTTTCCGGGTGTTCTTCTGCTGCGACAGACGTTGTGCTTTCAGTTTTCCGCTGCAAGGAAGGTTGTCGGCTACGATTTTCCAAAACTAATTTGCTTTATTCTCTTCTTTCTTGATGTTTTCTGCAGCGGAAATCTCCACTGTGTCTGTCGCAAATGGAAGAAACGCCCATAAGACATCAACCTATATCTCGGCATTATTCTTGGGTATACTTTAAGCCTGAGACTTCCTGTCATTAGTAAATTGCCTTTTACAGGACAGCTTTTCCACCATTCCTTACATAGGTAGTCAAAATTGGGCTATTCCATTTGATATTCATACCCCCTGGAAGACATGCCCTTAATCTCCCAAACATGGGGTGTAGATTTCAAATGGAGTCACCCATTGAGGTAACCCCATTTGAAATTCACACTCCCTGTGTGGAAGATTTAAAGGTTATGTCTTCCATAGGGGGTGTATGGATTTCAACTGGAACAGCCCACTGAACACATACCCCTTCTTTCACTTGGCGGTGTTGCTCCTTTCTTCATATATTTGAGCTTTTCGTCTTCGGGCAGTTCTTCCCATTTCTTTTCAATTGCCACAAATAAGTCTCTCTTAGTCATTGATGGATTCTCCTTCAGAAATTCTGGTTTCTGTTCCTCGCAAAATGCCAAAAACTGATCCGACTTGCGCCCTCTCTTCCCCGGCGACGCATTAGGATCCATATTTCTCCGCCTTGGCGGCGATGGTTTCACTTCCGGCACATATTTGGCTTTTTCTTCCTCTGGCAAATGTTCCCACTGCTCTTCCAATGTCACATAAACCTCCCTCTTTTTTAAAGCTGGATTTTCGGCCATCATCTCGGCCTGTTTCTGTTCGGCATAAAGCAAAAACTGCGCCGTTTTGCGCCCTCGTTTTCGTATCACTTTTGGCGATTCACTTTCAGCAGGTCCCTCTTCCTCGCCTTCTTTCTTACGCCTTCTGTACTTTCTCTTTATCCTCGGTACATCTTCCGACTCCAGCGCACTTTTTTCACCACTTGAACTTGCCGTTGTTGGATTATCACTTGCGGCTCCGACGGCGGGAGGCATCGCAATCGATGGAATAGTGTTCGTAGCTGCTGCCTCATCATCCTGCAACTTCTTATACGCTCTTTTAGCTTTCATCTTTGGTGAATCGCCAAGCGAAACAACATCTATATGCTCCGCCTGTATTGCTCCTGTCGCCCCTTTCGGTAGTTCGTACTTAAAAGTAAAATTCAACTTTCTTTCATGCCTACTCATAGGTAACGCCCTTTGGCATTCTACTACGGCAATATCCCACGCTTTTTGCCTGCTGGATTTCACCGCTAATTTGGCGGCAAGTCGTGTCCTTTCAGATTTCTTGACTTTGGAGACCATTTCCTGAACTAGTTCATCGTACTGTTCACGGCCGGTAAACTTTCGCATACTGCTCCCGCTCACCCACCCCCTCTCGGGGACTTCGCCAAAGAACTGAACATGGTACATTCTGTAATTTTTCCCAATTGAACCTGCAAGAAAATTAAAAAGACAAGTTACAAATAGAAGAAAAATTAAATTGATTTAGTAGAAACAAGAAATTTCCTCTGCTTCCTTCCTTTCTTTATATGTCATCATTAGCATTTCTTGGGAGTGGGCTGCTCTAATCTACATGAATAACGGGCATTAACGGCATACGGTGCTTGTAATGTTTATCTATTTTTATTTCTTTTATTACAGGTCTCCTAAGCACTACTATTGTATTCATATCAATCATTTTATTCCACTGTTAGGATTTGAATTGATTGTCCTAAGCACACTGTTCAAACAAGAATCAATACCTATATGTACATGAATTTCAAACTACAAATTGAGGACATGCAATCATACCCGAGTTAGGTCCACAAGCACTAATCAGTAATTACCTAAATGCTAATGGATACTTAGACAAGCTTAAAATCATGCCAGTATGAGTTATGATCGCCAACTTCCTGTGTAAACATAGTTACATACTCCTGGTTCGTTCTACTGCTCATTTCAGGTCAACTTTGGGAGGTAATTTTCGACTTTCCGATGACAACATGATCATACGGTAAGCTTATTTGGACAAAATAGCATGGAAATTCCATTTTTTCCCCTTTTGATAGTCGTAAAAGTGTCGAAAAGGGCAGTTTATTCTGACATGTCGGATTTAGGGTCATGTTGAGGATAATACGACACATACGACAATCAATAACACCTTTATAGTAAATTGAGATGACAAGAATTGATGTTGAAAATATGACTCCATATGTCTGATGATCTTCATGATCTGTATTATAGCTACAAATTAAATTGAATGTAAACTCACCTTTCATTTTTGTATAGATCCCCAAATTAGGATCATATGCTACCATGCAAGGCCACCACGGATGACCGCTGACCTTTGACCACACCAGGTCACCAACTAACCACTCGCAAGGTTTCTCATCATATGCATTATTAGGAGGTGGTTTGGAACCAGCAACCATGGCAACGGGTGCCTTGGACAACCCCACTGCCTTGACAGCTTTGACGTTCAACTTTTTCTCCGCTACCGTCAACGGTTTCCCAACACCCGGACTCGGCTGGCCAGTTTCTGATGGGCTGGTGGATTCCTGAGTTGACGACGAAGAATCGTCTTCACCTTTATCACTGTCTTTGCTTTTGTCGCCCGCCTCCCCACTGCACAACGACGATGTCAATTTTGCTTTACCAGAGTTTGTAAAGGTTTTTTTGATTTTCAGTTTGATTGCATTTTCTGGCGAGCCCGTACTGGCATCCTCTGCTTCCGCCGGCGACGACATCTCCGCTGTGGTTTTAGGCGCTACCTGTATGTTATCGTCTATGTTAGTAGTAGTGGTTTGTTGTATGACCCCTTGGTATGTTGGGGCAGTAGCATTTTGCGATGACTGCATGGTTGCTGCTGTTAGCTGTTGCTGTTGAGGTGAAAGGTCAGCTTGCTGCTGTTGCTGTGAGTAAGGTGTTATTCCTTGTGTGATGGGTGAGGATGATTTGGGCAAAGCGGATGGATCAGGCTGAAGCTGGGATGATATCGGCTGCTGAGGTACCGCTGTTTGCTGCTGTTGGGCAGATATCCCTTGATCAGAGTCTTGCTGATACGACGACCGCTGGTACCCTGTGTCGTATTTCTGTGGCGAGAATTGTGATTGATTTGCGGTAGTGGTGGGTGGTTGCGGGGAATGTTGCTGATATGGAACGTGCTGGGGCATAAACTGCTGAGACATAGAATGCATGGGGTTGTTATAGGACTGTTGTGGATAGCCCGATTGCGGACTGTAGAACTGCTGTTGTGGATAGGACTGTGTATAAGGCTGCTGTTGTGCTGCTGCTGCTGCTGACTGTACCCTTGCTGAGAATACTGCTGGTACAATGACGAAGAGGAACTTGAGGGCGCCTGCTGCCTGACGGGCTCTGCTATCTTATGATAGGGCGGGCCGGGCATAGGATTAAGAGGAATATGACTGTAAGCTTGCGTGGACGAACCATAAGGCATTGATTGCATCGCCGACGATGATGTACTGTAGCTTGGTCTACTCGGAGTTTCCGAGTCACTGTAGAGTGGGGGCACCGGGGGCAATATATTGCGTTGGTCTGGATTCATGATCTGGGTGCTGGTCACCACCAGCACCAGGTGTTTCCACTGGTCAGTGGGGTATCGGTCGATTCGATACCCTTTTCCTTCTGGTAAAGATGCTCCCAAAAAGGTTTACACGGAATTGAGGCACACGTTTCCTGCAAAATAATAAGACACAGTAAAATGAATTAATGATGTAGTGACCGAAATGCAGAAACTTTCATGCCATATCAAGTGAGTAAGCTTAAAACTGGCAACACTTCAACTCTATCCAGTTCATTGCCAAATTATCAGCATTTCAAGTAAAATCACATTTTTGCTTGATGCACAATACCAGTATCATCGCGGTCTATGTGATTTGGTTGGTGTTCACATCGACTGCCATTTTACACATTTTAACCTGAGAGCAAGTCATATTTTTAGCTTACATGTTTTGTTTCTCATGTTTTTTTCATTAAAAATTTATAGCCAATACTATTAAGGGTGTGAGTGAGTCCCGGGAATTCGAGTCCCGCCTGATAATCCTATTACCCGGGCAGGAAATTCCCTGACATGAAAACTATGTATCAATTTTCATATTAAAAACACAAAACAATGTGCAAATTTTTTTTTTTTTTTTGCAATTTGGTACCGAAAAATGTGCAGTACCCGGACACAAAATTACCGAAAATCACACCCTAAATACTATACATGTACATGCATTGTTGTATGGTCATGGTATTACAATATCATCCATAAATTCTACTGTTTTTACACAGCTTACTCTTAGCCCTTACTTCGTGAGAAAGGAAATTGGAATGAAACTGGAGCATGTGTGGAGAAGTCCAACAATCACTTGCAACAAAAGTCAAGCTTTGTACTTGTACATGTAGTCGCCTGCTTCAAAGCCGAATGAAATGAATGAACAATATTAGATTCCGAATGCGAACGAACAAATTGGCAGACGTTATTGCGTGGTGCTGAGTGGAAACCCAATAAGGCCCTTCGCACTTGATTATTAGTTTCCTGTTAAAGATTTTGAAAAAGAGACGAGGTGACTTTTAATTATTAATTATTAATTATCTTTTATTTTCTTTATTTAGTTTAAACTATTATTAGCAACTATTGACTCGTTTTGACTAGAGCGGGCATTTAATTATTTCACAACAATATTTGATTTTATAAATAAGTGAAGTTGGAGTTGTACTCTTTGTTCATTCATCATCATTAAAGTCAGAAAATGGCAAGTAGAAGTAGTTGAAAGTTATTTTAAAGGAGAAAATTAGAAATAAAAATAAAATAATTAATTATTTTGAGATTTTCAATTTTGGACGCGGGCGGTAAACAGGAAACTAATAATCAAATGCGAAGGGCCTAACCAGATAGCCAACCAATTATCTGCACTATAAAATAAGCCCACACAACAAACACAGCCAAAAATACAGTTCACTCTTGTTGAAATTAATTTATGCGATGATAGAAATGAGTGCATACAAATATACCCCGCCCCCCTAACTCGACACAAAAGTTGTTAACCATGAGAGTTACCAAATCTTTCATCAAAAGACCCCCTTTGCAATGATTTTTGATCAAATTTACCCCCATTTTTCATGCAAAATTGAGGACAAAATTTCACCAAAAACCAGAATATTTCAAACACCCCTTTTCAATGACACTAAATATTGACATAAAATTTGTACCCTTTTCCAAATTTCATAGATAGTGCAAATTAAACAAGCATGAGAATACATTTCAATGAAAAAAAAAGGAAAATCCTGGAATTGAAGGCGGATAAATTATGGCAAAAATGGGCTAAAAAGAAATAAAAACGCAAAAATTTGGGCAAAAAAAAAAGGAATTGCTTTTTAAAAAGGGAAATTCTCAAGCCTGATTAAATACCCCCTATATTGCTGAATCCGAGAATCAATCAAGAATTCAAGATTCTCGTAAACAGATTTGTGTGAATCCTACATGTAGTTGACTCTCGCAAACTTTGCTTTGGGGGTTAAACACAGAAGTTGATTTGCAAGAAGCAAATGATTTTATACGCAAATGTATTCTACAAAAATCAAGATTGATTCTCGCACTGCAAAATGAAATTCTGACCATTCTCAAAAGATGTGATTGCGTTGCATAGTATGCTCAACGCAAATATCTGTGCGTACGCAAGTCATACAATTGCAATTGGCTCTCATTTATCATGATCGAGAATTAAGATATTTCGCCAGGGACTGCCTTTTGACTTTGAGGAGAGCGAGAGCAATCTCTTTTTTCTCTATTTTTAATATGCATAAAAAAGACAAACAAAATACATGATGTACGTAGCACAAATCAGCATGACCATCAACAAGACCAGTGCAGCTTAAAAAATGTAATAATAGTCAAATCCTTTTTACAAAGTAAGCGAAAAGCGGCCACATTATTATTTATTGCAAAAGAATATTTGGCAAAACATTTATCAACTTGTAATTTACAAAATGTACGTGTACACGACGTCTCATGCATGTCATTGGCATGTAGAATGATGATAGACCTAGAATTTAAGAAGAATTAAGGAATTATTATTATATAAAAGACACACACAAGTTTTATAAATGCATGCTGAATCATGGTAAAACAATAAATGGTGTAATTTGTGGATTGCTGCAGCTTGCTGATATGCATGCATATTAAATCATGCAAAATTTATTACACAATTGAGCAACAAAATTACTGGGAAATAGAAACCAGCATCAGAAATTAAACCAAAATGCTCTCATAATAGAGCAGTATTATTTTGTAACACATACATCACAACAAAATAGCTTAATACAAGATACTTCAAGAAATCTACAAAATAATTCCATGCAAATAATTTTCAAATGTCATGAAATACAGATTCATTTCAATCAATCAATAACATGTGACAAATTTACCCCAATTTTTTTCCTATGAATATTTCTGATACATACTACACGCAGTAACATTGCTACAATATCTTAGAATTCAGACCTGCAAGTTAAATATATTTTGTATGCCTAGAAAGTATAATAATGATAATTATTACAGCAATATTTTATGAATTCAGGTCAAACATGTTTGTATCAATGAATGGCCGACACACATTTTAAATCATGAAATAAAAATGCTACGGTAAAAAGCTTGTTTTCTGAGACACTGCGTCAAATTCTTCCCCAATATGTTTACTATCAAATATCATTTTATATTGTCTACAACAGATCGGGGTTTAATTATTTAAAACTCTTTGATTTATCACAAAATGCGAACCTTTTTTAATCGACTGGTATCTTCTTTCCGGATTATTTTTTCACCACACAAGCCTCGATGGCTGAAAATTAGTCAACTACACAAGCCGAGGATTACCGAAGTGCTAGAGCGCCAAATACGGACGCGGTGATTGGATGACGGAAATTGACGAGGAAAGACGGGTGTCAGCGGAAAAGGCCGAGCGTGTGATGCATGTCAGAAGCGCTTTCCTTCCTTTGTCCAATGTTTTTTGCATGTTTTAGCTTCTTTTGCAAACCTACTGTGATTTTTCGTCAAGTTTATTATTACCTAATATCTCAAATGTTCTCAGCTCCCAGTTGTAGACTGGTTTGGTCTCTAAATATGGGCCAGTATGCTTAAAAATATAAACATTGAACGATTCTGCCATAAAAAATTTTAATTTTGGAGTTAGGTCAAAGGTTACAAATTATAACGGGCCTCTTTTGCATGACCGTGCCCATTTAAATGTTGCCAAATGTAATAAATTTAGGGATTTCGTTTGATGAAAGCTGACAAGGCCTAAAAAATTGGCGTAACATAAAAAAAAATAGGGTAGGTAGGTCAGGATCTTTTTTTTTTTTTTTTACTTCTAAAGCTGTACTTTCCTAAATTGCGTTTGATGAAGGCCTTGGAACTTTTTTCTCCTTTTTTTGTTATGTATTTTTTTTAATTTAATTCAATTTTGAGCATGTTTTCAGCAACTTCAGACAGTTTTGAAAAAAGGTTAAGCAACTTTGTGAAACTTTAAACAACTTTTGAGAAACTTTATACTATTTTGACAACTTAAGGCAATTGTCCCTGTGACATGGGGCCTTTTAACTTTATCAAATCATTATTTTAGCCTTTTTCATATCTTCCAAAAATCCATTGCTAGTAGTTTACCCACTTTTCGAGAAAAACACGATTTTTTGAATTTGTGTGATTCCATAAATGTGAAGGCCAATATAGCAAAATGCAGAATGGTGGAACCTCATTACACATTTTAAGCATATTTACATGTACATGAAAATATCCCAAAGATTTATTATTTTTATGTTGCTATAATTATCAATATGCATTTATAAAATGACATACTTTGGATTTGGTTGAAAATCAGAAAAGATAATGAAAATTTAACAAAAATGTGAAAAATAGGTAATTTTTTGCCTTTTTATTGTGACATAAAAAGACAGGTGATTATGATAACCTGTACCTCTTTCATTTTTTATATTTATATGTTCCTTTCTGGTTTATCTTGTTACCAAAATGTACTAAATTAAAAATAAAATCACTATTTGGATTCATATTAACACATTGTCAAAATACAGGCTTTTTGACAAAAAGGTTTCACGTGTAAATTTTGGTGTCTCACTTTTTACGCGTGAAACCATGCAATTAAAAATTATACTTGTACTTTCCTTGAAACTGATAGATTTAAACTTGTTACTTTAATCAAATGTTAGGTATTGGCAACATGTTGATTTTCAAAGCATTAAATGATTATAGAAGTTAAAAAAATTAGCAAAATTGCATGATTTATCTCATTACGAAGCCCTTTTGTATCCCACCAGAACTCTTGCCCCCCAAGAAAAACCCAAAATTACGAAAAATTCCACTTTTGCGGTAATTTTGCGCAAAATTTTTGATTTTGCCCAGCGGGATTTTGCCCCCCTGAAATTCACTTTGCCCCTAATGCCCCCGAAAAAAAAAAATTGAATGGGGGTTTCAATTTTGTCAATTCTGCTGTTTTCTTCGTTTTTTGCCATAAGTTTTCATTTAAAATATACCAAATGACAATTTGAATGACTTATCCTTCACTTTTAAGCAATTTATAAACAATTTTTTTACACTTTAGCTGGGACCAGTGAATGGGGGTCTTTTATGTAATTTTTGAGTATGCAAAAGTACAATTGTAATTGATTTTTTTAATACACAGAAGAAAGTACAATAGAAGAGTATCGAATCAAGTAAATTTTCTTCAAAATATGTTTCAGAACTTCATGGTTTACGGCAACAAAAAAAAAAAAAAAAAAAAGGAAAAAAAAGAGAGAAATAAAAAAAAGAATAAAGGGAAATAAAAAATTAATTTGCTGTTTCAGCTGACATGGACGCGCTAAGAAAAAAGATTTTTTTTTAGCTTGTAGGCCTATCCATTTCGGAGAAAAAACTATCCCCGGCTATTAAAAATTCATTGTTTCGGACTTTTTTTTAAAGAACCTATTCATTTTGACAAGAACCTATTCATTTTTTAAATGACAAGGCAATCTTATGAATAAATGATGCAAGTCTGATACAGTCGGGTGGCGGGAAACTTGCCATGGAAAACATGGAAACATGAAACTGCACATAGACTTTCTTTTCGCCGGGCTGGGATCCGTGAGGGAATCAGGGAAACTCTTTTTAGGTTTATTTGAACAAAAACTGGCAACTCTGTTTATTATTTGCACAACATTTTCTCTGACAACATGCTCGGGCAACCTGAATGATCACATTGAACTATGTCATGCGCCGGTTTATGTCGATGTTTTACCCTAACACGGGCAAATAAGATCGTTTCTTACAATACTATAGGTTGGCAACAAGGTAAGTATTCCATAGACTCATCATCACATTCATTCCATTTAAGTGTCATTGTATAAAACGACAGAAACTACTGCATGATTTCCAGCCATTCATTGCATGCATGTGGTCATAACAAACGTACTTTCACGCAAAGGTTTTCAATGTGTGCATGTACATGTACATAACTGTACGAAATTCATATTGCAACACCGTGTCTGACGTACAATGTCATGAATGACGAATGTGTATGTAACTAAAATGGTAAATGTCATAATCATCATTTATCATGTAATCAGGGCAAGGGGACGACAGGGACGTGATCATTGATTCAGTTTGATATGTGAGTTGACCTGCAGCCGGCCGGAACAGCCAGGTCGGAGTTTTCTTTAAAATTTGCTCCCCATACTTTGTTTCTAAAATTTTTGTTGACTTAAAATTTCTGCTCAGATGCCCTGCTGGTGATGATTTCAGCAGTTTGTCTTACATGGATCGAATCCATGGGTTCCTAGGCTACAGTCACCCATGGAAAACTAGTTCACCACGTAAACTTGTATGGCTCAAAATTCGGACCGCTTTAATACCCTGATTTTCATCAGTACCCACTACCCATCTTCTTTTTTTTGTTGCAAATTTATAAAGTATATAAATATGTTCATCATCTCATGTCCTGAACTTATAAAATATCTCTACATAAAAAGTGGTTTTAAACCATTTTAGAAAATCATTTTAGCCCTATATATTTTTTTGTTTACTGTATCCTGGTAACTGAGATATTTGTTTCATAACAAACCATAATTTATTCTATTGAACATGTCCAAGTAGAATACATGAATAGAATACATTAAATCCTTTGTTAGGCCACATAAAATTAATGTTTTGGTTCTCGTCCCCGCCCGCCTCGGTTTGGGTTTTTGTGTTTTTTGGAAAAAACCAGAAAAAAATCGTTTTTTTCGCGGATTTTTTCCCCCTCAATTTTTTTTACTTTTCTATTTTCGTGTCTGATGCTGCCTGGGGCCTCTTTAAAACTACCTCTCTTAACAGACCTGGCAGACCGTGTTTGATGCTCCATACACAAATTACATATTCAGCCAATCACATCGGCTTATACATTATCTGGTTACTAGAAGTCTGATTTCATTTTCTCGATTGGTCAGAGAAATACCTTCAACATACTATCGACCAATCAGAAACGCTGTTAGTAACTATAGCGTCCTTGACCTCGTGTCGTGAACAAAATCTGAGCGCTGGGCAAATCAATTGTTCTCTCGATTATCAAACATTGACTTCCCATTGCAAACCGATGGCGATACCCTTCCGGTATCGTCTTATCTTGTACATGTGAGCCCATCTCTAGATATGTTTTGCACAAAATAGTTTTTATCCGGCGAATTTGATCAATATTATTACCAAAGTTACAGCTGTTTCATCGCTACATTTCGAGTCAGTTTTGCAGCTCAGAACTAGGGATCGCAAAATTTAAGTAAAAAGCAGGTTTTTTTTAAGCAATCAGGTTAGTTTTAGTGTAAAGTTGAGAGTCGAATTTTACTTTGGTGCAGGGGTAGCGCTAGAACTAAACACTCCGGTGTCTGCAGGGACCCCTGAACTTGCAGAAAATTAAAAAGTAGGGGGTCCGGAGTAGAGTTTGGTGAGTCTGAGTTGCATAAATACAGCATAAATAGTCTGCAACAGCGCTAGGTTGAAAAACTGGGGGTCTGCAGGGACCCCTGAACTTGCAGAAAATTTCAAAACAGGGGGTCCGAACTCTATTCTAGTGGGTCCGGGACCCCAAAAAGCAACCTAGCGCTACCCTAGCTTTGGTGTCGAATTCAGCTGACGGTAATTCATCTATTCGCTTTTGAAAAATTGCCTTGGTGCCCTTCTCAAATTTTCAACAGTTGCCTTGATGCCCTTTTGAAATATTACAAATTGCCGTGCTGCCTTGCCTTTTCAGTGAAAATCCACGGCAATTATCAACTTGCCCTAAAAAAGTTGCCGTGCCCCTTCAGATCCTTAATTCGAGGGCTGGAGGGAGGTCCCAAATATATGGGGGGGGGGCATTGGGCATATATTGCAGTTACTGGATGCACAGCCAACACTAGCAAAAATCCAACTCCGCTTGCTCCCCCCAAAAAAAAAAAAAAAAAAAAAAAAAAACACCTCCCTCCCTCGTCAAATCCTGAAAATCCTCCGGACGAGAACCAAAACATTAATTTTACGCGGCCTTATACTATCTATAGAAATATACTCACTGATTATAACACCAGTTGAATAAATTAAATAGGCCTAAATAATCTCTTCCACATAGACAATTTAATACTACACCATGTATGTATCTATATGTTGTTAGGAAAAGAGATTAAAAAAGGCTATAAGGTCATCAAAGGTCAGGTTATAGGTCAATTGGTTCAGGTCAATTTCAGGCATCAATTTTGAATACATGTGATAGTCTGTGATATCATACATGTCATAATGAGGCATCAATTTTGATATTTTGTCTGTTACTGGATATATAATGGAAATGTGTGAGGTGGATATACTAAAATACCTTGGGATGTAAATGGTGAGTACAATTTAGATTGCCTAGTTGAGTTGGATTGGGCAAATAAATATAAAATAGTTACCAAAATGAAAATCACAAAAATGAAGCTTACGGAAAACTACCTAATATGGTGGTATAGGTGACAAAAATACAATCTTTTTCAACATTGCTGTAGTGTGGTTGTGGTAACCTGTTACCTATGGTTTAATTAAGTTTCAGTGACATAGTGTTGCAAGTTCAAAATACAAAATATAGCTCGACATTGAAAATAGAAGCATTTTAACCGGTTCGTTTTTTTGATAGTTGTGGAGCACCAAGTTCATGAAGTCATAAAAGAAATCAGGGACCACTTATTCCCATTTTACATATCAACATTATTTCCCTAATGTGTTAGCAACACATATCCAAAACTTTAACGAAATCCGTTGATAGTAAGCTTTCCAAAATGAAGTGAATTTAAATCATCAGTGATGTACCTCCTTTTGGCTTCTATCTTCAAAAGCATGTAAGCTACATTGATACCGATGCCACCAATAAAACGAGAAGATTTGCCCTTCATTTTGCATACCACTTTGTCCAATTTTTTTTGTAATTTCTTCACAAAATGCAAAAAATGCAAAAAAAAATCAATGGGTGTAGTACCCCCTTAAAGGCCCTTTCAGTGATTTCACAGGAACATTAAAAAAAATGGAAATTTGTCAGAGTTGCTTAGAAATAAAGAATAAGTCTACAGAATTTCATTAAACCACTTTTCCCTGAATACATCGACAAATTAGTCAAAAACAGAAGTTTTAGAAAGGTTTTCTACTTCAACTCAGATCGACTCGAGAAAATCGAGATTTTTAGTACAGTGCGCCCAATTAATCGACTGGAAAACTTCCTAGTCCAGTGTTTCTAACACGGGGAAGTAGAGTCTAAATTGATTTAAAACAGGCGCTTAATTTTTGTAGTAGAAAACAAAATAAGCAATTAAAGGTCACCGAGGCAAACTAACGGTCAATTCAAATATGAAAACAGTTAAAATTGTGTATTTTGTTTAAAATAGTAGCTACTGATGTAATAAGTAGTAGAAACAATACACAACGCGTGTTGGTACGGTGGAGTCGATCTCGAGTCGGGCTTTTTGTACTGTCAGTATCAAAAGTCCAGAATCATGCAAATGCTTTATTTTGTCTAAAATACACGGCTTTCGACCGAACCACTAGCAGGCTATGTTAGCACATCTATGCCAATTACAAAGGTACCAAAATCTGAATTTTGATGATTTTTACGATCGTCCGGATGAGCAAATCACTGAATGGGCCTTTAAGTTTACTGCTTTCTGTGTTTTGAAATTTGTTGATGTTTTAATGATCCCCGATTTCCGGTCGATTATTTTAGCTGTGTCACGTCACATGCATGACGCTAGTTGGTACCAGCCAAACTTCAGAAAAAAAAAATCATGATCGCCGATAACGATGTGATGGGACTTACATAGGATTACACAGACAGAGATATTTCTTGCCAAAATTTGACCATTTCTAGGTAGCTTGGCCCTACTTTGTCTGTGTTCAATAATGAAAAAGGACAGTCTTTAAGTAAGTAAATGTGCAAGGCTTTTGATGTTTTGATGTTTTGGGAGACTGGGAGGGATAAGAAAAAAAAAAATGATGGAGCCTATTCTTGACTGTGTAATATTCCTTCAACCAGCTGCCGTGCGGTAACAGTCTTATACGATGGACAGATAGTATCAGTTTGTGAATGAGGACATCGTATAAGTTCCTTGTACTAATGGAAAACAGGGTACTGAAAACCAGTACACCATGTTCATGATGATATGGCTTTATGGGCCATGAGTTAGTTTGTTTACATTGGTCATTGCAGTAATTCCCTCAGAATAGTCAATACAGATTCCAAACAGATAAAACTTACCTCAAATCAGTTTTAGTTGCCCTTAATAACTCCAAATTGACATGCACATGACAATTTTATTTGCTCAATTTCATACCAAAATCAAGGAAAACATGGTTTTGTTATTGCAAAATAACATGGAAATCGCACAGGGTCATATCTGGTCACTACACTACAGTCTACAGTAGGCCACTTGAGGTAATCAATATTGGTACTTGTGACTCAGTAACTTTCTGCTCATTGTAAGACTAAGTGTTGTAAACTTGATTGCATAACATTAAAATTGCCAAATGATATCCTTTATTTACTAATTCGGTACCCTCAAACGTAAATAAAATATTTTCTATACCGCCCTCGCCCTCCCCGTATTTGCCCCTCCCCTTTTAACTAAAAGGAACATAAACAGTAATAAGACTATAGCCAAAATAATAAATTCTCAATCATGAGAGGATGTACCTTCTGCGTCAGCGTATTTTTCATAGAATAACACGATTGCGCAACCTGCATGACCGAACCTTGACCTTGCCTTGTGATTGGTCAATTCTCAAAAGCTGTGTTTGTGCCGTAAGCGCCGGTCTTTGCGTAGTACGCTCGGCGCAAATAACTGTGCGTTCCCAAATTGGCTCTCATGATCGAGAATTTATTATTTTGGCTATAGGGGAACACCGTTCTTCGACGAGGCAATGGACATCTCCATGTTCCCTAATCTCAATGCCTGTGTTCGTTTAACCCGCCTTACTCTTACGTAACAATCACCAATGTTATGCAAATAGGGTTCCTGGCTCATAACAGAAAATTCATTTGTATTTGAGTTGTCAGTTGATGTTATTAGAACTGTCATTAAAGTAAACATTAAAAAAAATATCAACAACATGCTACTGCAGAACTCTGTGACTATGTGTGTGTCTGAGGGCCGATGACCGGGCCGATGACACACATTCGATACAAGTTCCATATTTGAATTCCTCTCAGTCAGAGCTTTTTATACACGTACATAATAATATCATAGGGTTCAATAAAATTAAAATGATTTTGTGCCAGTCTCTTTGTAGGCATATTTTCCCATTGACTTCAATGTGTAAACCCGTAACTGTATCTTTCGTAGCTCTCTACAAGCAAATTAAATTACCTGGAATATGATTGTATGGTGTTTAAGTATGTAGTTTAAAGTGAATTGTAAAAATATGAAAAAAGAAACATTTGGACCTCTTGCCTCATATAACCCCTGGGGATCACTTTTATTAAATTTGCTCCTCCTGATCCTCCTCCTCCTGATCAGACACCCCACACATTATGATAGATGCTAATTATTCAAATGTTAATAACTTTTTACAACATTTATTATGTTTATTGTATCAATTGGACTCATCACAAGCTTTAATTTGACACCAAATTTAACTACATTTGTATAGGCTGCATATATTAACTGAGAAAATGAGAAAGATGAATGCCAAAATGTCGCGCGCATGTTACATCTCCACCTATTTACTGGCCCAACTCAAAACGCATGGCCGGCACACGCTACAGTTACATTGCCATTCAAACCGCCTTACATTGATGCAGAAAATAGTCACCGGTCAGGTCGCCATAACCGGGCAAATATTTCTCACACCAGTCGCCCGCCACACTCGTAGAATTAACACAAAGGCATTCAACAGACCGCAAGCCACCAAGAGTTGTTACAAGAGTCTTTCATTCCCAAGACCATCAGCGAGTGGAACAACTAGTCAACCTAACTGCAACAGAAACCTTCAAAGACCAAGTAACAAGCCACCTAAGAAAGACACAACAACGCTGCTAGTAATTAACCACCCGCGCCCTCACATCCCTTCACGCTTGGCTTCTACAGAAGCGTTGTGGAGTACACCTTCAAAGTAGGGTGGTCACATGAAAATTTCAAACCCACCCCTGGAATTACTTTTTCTGTCAGGATTGTTCCTTCTGCAAAATGATTTAAAAAACCTTTTGAATCAACTCAATCGGACAATCCGTTGCAAAGATTCAGTCTTATAAAGATTCACAAAATTGGCCATTTTTACCCCATTTTTAGGGAAATCCCGATTTTGTCATAAATTTGCATATTCATGAAGCGATAATTGTGGGAATAAAGCCAAAGAAGGCATGAGATGTATTGTTTTTGTTTATTTAATGTTCATTATATGCAAATATTAAAAATCCAGGGTCATAATTGCTATATTTGCTTTTTTACAACATTTTTAAAATGGCTGAAATCACAAAAATAACTCTTTTGCCAGGACTTTTAAGGTAAATATGTGTGATTTTCACCATTGAGGGCGCTATTATATGCCAATTATGACCTTCAAAGGCCTGTATTTCCTAAACTACACAACCAAATTGTCTGATTTTTGCACAGGATTTTGCTCTGAGGGTCTAGATTGTAAAACTGAATATAGCATAATTGTACATCTTTGGGAAAATAGTTTTATTTGATGACAAAAATTTATTTTGTGCGTAACTTTTTTATGCGTGACCGTACAAAAGTGCTATATTCACCTTCATTACGAGCAGAAAATTTTCGATCTAATTAGGTAGTCGGGTTTGCACAGAAGTTACTAGGAGACAAATTATATGAGTTCAAAATGCCCAAAAGTTTCCCAACTGCTGCAGAATCTGTTACAATTTCTACCATACATTTGTGTATGTAGGCAGGGGTACACACAATAGCTAGCATTGTGGCCACCCTATTCAAAGTCAAAGTTCCAAACAAACTTTGTAATTGTGGAAGAAATAACATCCACAATTTAAACGTCAGCTTAAAACCTATTTCGTCAAGCTTTTCCAGATTTACAGAATTAAATTGTTAAATTTTTTGTTTGTTTGTCTTTTTCATGTTTTTGCGCGCTCTGAGTTCCTCAGAAGATTTTGCGCCTTAAACCATTTATTATTACCATAACCACTCGGGTATAAGCACACCCCCCTAGATGGCAGATTTCACTTCAAAAATGGGGGTGGGCTTATAACCGGGGAGGGGCTAGTACATGTACTTGAATTTAGAAAAAAGAAAAATCATCCCCATTGTATATGCCCAATGTACCACCAGTAATTTCTTTCATCTATGTTAATTTCTTAAAATTCTAAGTGTGGAATGTTAATTAACAACTGATATTTTTTTATATTTGTTCTTAAATGTGAGAGAAAAGCATTGATTTGATTTAAGAACTTGGCCAAAATTTAGTACTGGGCTTATAGCCAAGTGCACCCGTGTTCCAAGAATGTTTTGAAAAGTAGGGGGTGGGCTTAATACCTGAAGGTGGGCTTATACCCGGGTGGTTACGGTATTATGTAATATAATTAATGCTGAATATGATTAATTCCTTTCCTTCAGGTACAAGATGTATAGCCACCAGTCCCAATGTTGCCAGGAAATATCACTTAGAAAGAGATAATACACAGGTCCTAGATAGGTGAGTCACACAATGAGGTGTTGCCAAAAGGCATCTTAACTGCACTCTTATATTCACTTTACGGATTTACTCTTAAGGCTCTCACCAAATTTTCGGGCGGGGATCCGCCATCCGGGTACCCGAAAAAATACTGTTTTTGCAATGTCCAGCCATCTGTGCTTCCGGCCGGGTGCTGTATCTTGTGAATGGATGGGCGGATTAACTTCAGATTTTCAGGATGTGGGTCATTTTTGGACAGACCAGTGCAGGGACTGCCTTTTGAGGAGAGCGAGAGCAATCACTCTCTACTGCTCTCCTCAAATCTGATATAGGAGAGTGATTTTTAGCTCTCCTTAGTTCTCCTTTCTCTCCTTATGTATGTTCTATGGTAAATGCTATAAACAGCTCCCCTTTAAGGCTCCAGAAGAGCTATTTAATGCTCTCCTGCAAATTCTAAAAGACAGTCCCTGCCAGTGGATTCAAGGTTCGCAAAGTCTTTTAAAACCCCAATCCTATCAAAAGGCTACAGCACAAAGCAAACTGCAAAGCGCAAGTATCCCATGTGATCCGATATCATCATGCCGACACACATATGGGCACGGAAAGCTTGGTTGGCCAAGATACACCCCCTGTTGGGCGTTATCCCCAGACAGGTGTCCAGCTCCCGTGGAGTCTGTTGTTCAAAATGCACCAGAGAAAGCAGGTTTTCTTTTCCATCTCCTTCCTTCCTTCCTTCCTTCCTTCCTTCCTTCCTTCCTTCCTTCCTTCCTTCCTTCCTTCCTTCCTTCCTTCCTTCCTTCATTCTTTCCTCCAATCTTCTCTCCCTCCCTACTTTCCTTCCTCCATCCCTCCTTCCCTCCCCTTTCAAAAAGCCTTCAGTATGTTAGGGTTAATATAGATAGGCAAATTTATTTCTGAGTTCTGACTTGTGTGTCAGCTTATGCCACAGGCCTACATTTGTTCTTAACTAAAAAATAAAAAATCTTTTCACTTGTAATTCCAACAGGTACAGAAATAGTTTACTATATAGGAGGTCCTATTCGAGTTTATCATCATCATCATCGGTTTTTGGTTATAATAGTGGTAGTCATGGTATTACTACAGAGGACTGGTTGCACATCACAAAAACTTTAAGCACACCTTCATGGGGCGTTTGTCAGCCATGTTTGTCTGTACGTCAGAGACACCCGCTATCGACGTCGTCCGCAAGATGGGTGCACTCCACATCCAGGCACCGGAAAGAACTTGCAGAGTCCGACACAAAGATCGAATCCACCGTAAAACATTTGAAAGAAATCAAAAAAGAGGAAGAGGTGAAGAAAGGAGCGACTGCCGCGGTGTCTCCTGATGTGGCGGAACCGTCAAAGACGGTGGTATTGCCGAAGAAATCAATCATGACGAGAATTAAAGATGAGATTCTCCATTACTGGCATGGATTTCGACTTCTGGGATTGGACCTCAAAGTGGCCTTCAAGTTGCTGTGGAGGGTACTGAATGGAAAAGTGTTGACGAGACGAGAATATAGACAGGTAAATTGGCTTTAAGTGTGCCCGCATTAGTAAAATTGCCCGCTTTTTGCACATTCATTATTCAGGTTTTTTTCTGTTTTATTGATTTATTTTCAAATCCACCGCACTAAAATCTCATGTCTGATATCGCCAGACGTCAAAATAGCCTAAATCGTAAATCACAATAAAATTCTTCATCTTGACCACAGTGAAACCTCCTTGAGATATGAAAAGGTGGTCTATTCTTGAAGCTTGTCCCACAGAAAAAAAAAAATTGAAAATTAAAAAAAAACCTCTAAAAAATGAATTAACTGCATTAGGTTTTTAACTTGGCTTTGAGACGAACTAGTAACTAGCCCTGGGAACAGATTGTACAACATTAATATTATATGAATTTTTTAATTATTGCGATTTTTTTCGGATTTGGGGAGTCCCTGTTGATTTATAAAAGTTTGGTGAAAAAATTTGTATCTAAAAGGGACCCCGACCATGAGGTGCTGCGCTCCGTTTGCTATGCTCTCTGTGGCTTGCAATTGTCCATATTATATTCAGATTTTTTTTTTGGGGGGGGGGGGGGCAGTGTCTTAGCCAGAAATCAGAAACCACCCGTCCAAGCAGATACCAAAATTTGACCTTCAAATATAAAACAACTTGTCTATACCCATGGAAGGGTCACTGGGGTCAAATATGTCCTGATTTGGCCTTTACATGTCACTCTGAATTAGTCTCAAGTTCATAGAATCTTAAAATCATCTGTTTTAGAGCTATCACATCTGTAAAATCCATTAAATCCACCCGTCTAAAATTAGATTAGCCAGTCTTAAAGACAGGTGGACGCATGGCTGGCTAAGACCTTGGGGGGGGGCAAGTCACTGGCATCTCTGTAAATTACTAGACCTGTAAAACAGAATTTTACCAATTATGACCTGTTAACACTTATTTCATCACAGTTCATCAGGACAGTTGTCGACATGATGCGTCTAGTACCGTTTCTAGTGTTCATCCTCATCCCGTTCATGGAGTTCCTCCTCCCAGTTGCTGTCAAGCTCTTCCCAAACATGCTGCCAAGCACGTTTGAAGACAAGTCTAAGAGGGAGGATAAGCTAATGAGAGAACTCAAGTTGAAGATCGAGATGGCCAAATTTATTCAGGACAGCATCGAGGATATGCCGCTGGTGACGCGGACGTCGAAAGATGTGAAGAGGGCGCAAGAATTTGCTAATTTCATAACAAGGGTAAGGGGGTTAATAAAGGGGAAATGAAGTAGTAAAGGGGGGGATATGTGTAGCTTTGATTCAGCCTAATTAGGGCACAATGGATTATCGGATCGGATTCTGGTAAAAAAAAAAAAAAAACCTTAAGGGCTCTGGTTTGAGCGTTTCGACAGTATTTTTTGTGGGACATGAGAGCACATCAGACATATCAAATTGCATTCTGAATATTTAAAAAAATAAAAATTCTTACCGATATCAGATCGAATATTGGCCGATATTAGACAAATGCCATATCGGTTGAGCCCTACTACTAATAATTATGGGGTTTACTACAGGGACCCTTCGTAAAGTTACGTCTAGCATTGGGTATTCATAAGTTTATGAACTGTTACTTGAGTTACGAAGGGTTAAAAGTTGAGTGAAATGGACCCCTAGACTTTGAAATTATACTACTGGTATATTAGAACATCATCACCAACATTCAAGATAGTAGTGGTACTGGAGATCGGATAATTGTGTAAACAAGCGTAACAATTCAAAATACTGCCATTATTTCGACCCCTGATTAAAAAGTTGGCGAAATATTAGGTAAAAGTTGAGAGTTAGCACTGAATTTTGTCGAAAGAACATTGCAAATGGTCAATAATTTGAGTGAAATTTAGCTAATTTTTTTCAGTTCCATTTAGTATTTTCTATGTACTTTGTCATTTTCTATGCATCTTTTGTATGGCATGACGAAAGGATGTAGAAACACCAAAATTAACTGAAAAAGCTTTGCTTTTTTGTATTACCAGATTCGCACAAGTGGTGAGCAAGCCACAAACGAGGAAATCGTCAAGTTCTCCAAGTTATTCGAGAACGAGTTGACATTAGACAATCTGAGCAGGGACCAGCTCATCGCCCTCTGTCGGCTATTGAGACTGAAGCCTTTTGGCACCAACGACTTCCTGCGCCTCCAGCTACGAATGCAATTAAGGAACCTGATGCTTGACGATAAGGTAAATTCAAAGTCAAATAATGATGACTTGATATTGTATTGTTGCGACTCGTAATTTTCCTGGGCCTGTGGTGTGGCAGTGCAAAGGAGAGCATGGTGATGCAGCTGCAGAAGTTTCGACTCATAATCATGAGGTGGTTGTGGGTTTGAATCCCTGCAGCGCCAACGTGTTACGCACTTGTGGAAAGTACTTTACCTTGCCTGCCTCATTCCACCCTTGTGAAATAGGGAGCTGTAAGGTGATAATTAAAATGTAAAGCTGAATTTATACTCGATCACTTTTGCAGAAAAGCGATTCTCACGCATGCTCCGTGTTTACTTACATTTCCAGAGCGTCTAGCCGATCAATCGATTCAAATCGCTGAGGCTAAAACGATGTCGCTTTTGCGAGTTGAAGAAATCTCAACTTCCCTTCCCAGCGATATCGTTTGACACATGAATTCGTCAACTAATCATATACAACCAACTGGATCTATTATTTTGCTAATTAATTTACCTTTCTAGATTATTAACATTTGGTGATGAATTAATTCAAACCAATAATTATTGACAGCAACTGATGTTTTAAAAATGTATTTTGTGGCATTTAGAATATTTTAATTGTCGTCTGCAATCGCTATCGCCGTGATTAGTATAAATACAAAAGCGACGAGCGATGCATCGCAAAATTCGGCGATTGCCCATCGCTTTCCGAAAGCGTTTAATCGCAATCGCTCGGCGATCAAGTATAAATTCAGCTTAAGTGCTAAGAGGAGCTGCACAATCTTTATGATATAGGCATAAATTGTTGAAGTGTTATCCAAATGTTTGATATTTTTACAATTACATATTAATGGCCAGTTGATTTACAAGCTGCTTGTGAAGCATGTGTTATGCAGTAGTGTAGCCAAGGGGCATCTTTGATTGTTTGCGGCAGCAATTGTTGTTCCAGGAAGTATAATTTCTAGTAACTGCAGTTTTGTCAATAGGTGGCGCACCAACACATGTCACAGATGGGTATTTTCTGGAAAATTGCAGCAAAATTTGATTGTGTAAATAATCAGAAGAACATATTTGTAGCAATACTTCTGATATGTTGTGTTCAATCCATCAGGTACATGATTTAAGAAAAAAAGTTATTTTTTTGTAAAATCTAAAAATTGCCTTCTTGTATTCAGAATCTGAACCCAATATTTGGATGTTCTTAGGCCAAAAAAAAAAAAAAGGTTTGTCTCAAAGCTCACAAGAAATTTAAAACAAATGCGAAATGCGATTTTTTTAATATTTTTTTATTCCGACTTTTTTTTCATGGTATTTTGAGAAAAAAGTCTGATTTTCGCCGATTTTTTTCTGGAAAAAACTAAAAAATTTTTTTTTTTTTAATAAAAAAATTTCCGCATTTGTTTTTTGTCAAATCATGGGATTTTACAAAAGCGCGTGCAAGCTTTGAGACGAACCTTTTTTTTTTTTTGGCCTTACCATTACAGATGATCGCCAAGGAAGGTGTAGACTCTTTGACAACCCCTGAGTTGCAGACAGCTTGTCAAGCGCGTGGTATGAGGGCTATTGGCGTGCCTGTGGAGAGACTAGAATCACAACTACAACAGGTGAGCAAGCAATTGGGCTATTCCATTTAAAATCCACACTACCCCTGTGGAAGATTAGCTAAAGTCTTCCACAGAGGGAGTATGAGTTTGGAATAGAATAGACAATTGGGTAACTTCTATTTGAAATACTCACTCCAGTTGTGGAAGATATAGGTGAACCCATAATACAGGGGGTGTATGGGTTTCAAAATGATGAACCCTGACCAATTACATTTGAAAAACATACTCCCCCTGTGGAATATATTTCCAAAATCTTCCACGGGGATTTTAAATGGAATAGCCCAATTGAACGTTTTTGATGACATGTACGTGCAGAATGGGAAAGAGAAGCCATCTTTTCATGGTCAAGATAAACTGTTATTGGAAAACTACACCTACCCTATTGTTCCTACTAAATGAAATTGCGAAATTGACAACAAGACTTCTGCAGGATATAACAAGACTTCTGCAGGACATGGGTAATCGGTGCAGAATTTGGCATACTTGATTTACCTTGAACCGAATTGAGTGTGACTTCAATGCATGCAAATGGCGGAAAAAGAACAAAGTCGTAGGGGTCCTGACTTTGTAAATAAAAAGGGTGCTTTTGTAAAAAGCGTGCCACAAAAATAAAAAGCTTGGGCATTTGACCCCACTGCCAACTATGCTCTTCAAATATTTAGAGAATAAAAGATAGGATTTTGTCTTTTGCCTATCCAATATCGTGTCATAATGGATTGGCTGGCCAATATTTTGATAAACTTATTCAGTTTTAATGTAATTTTTGCGAGAAAAACTGCCTTTTTCCAGAAAAAATAAAGTTACTTTTGTGAGGACATCCCTGTTGTTTTAAATGAACGAAACCATCACGAACATCTAAGCAGCCGAATCGCGTTTTAGTTCTCACACGTGTATTACGCGAACGCATTATCGCGCGATCATTGAGGAGCAACAAGCGTGGCGGTGATGCGTGACTAATATCACTATCAACTATTGTGAGATATTATACACCAGAAAACCAATCAAATTACGTGAATTCTTTACAAGACGCACCCATTGAATAAGAATGATTGTTGTTTTTGTGTCTACTCTAGTGGTTGGACCTTCATCTGAACGAGCAGATTCCGACGTCTTTACTATTGCTGTCGAGGGCGCTCTATCTCCCGGACAATCTACCTGTAACAGACCAGCTGAAAGTTACTATTGCATCACTGCCAGAGAAAACGGTGAGCTGGAACAAAATGTGCACACATTTTCAAAACAAATATTATGTGATGCGATCAAGCAAAATCAGTCGGAACTCAGGAAATATTGATTCTGAGATAAACCAAACAAAGGAAATATTTCCTTTTGTTTCCTCTTTATTTGGAAACTCGTATCTTTGAAACTGGCTGCTCAATTTCAATGGGGATTTCTGGTTGCAGCTTTGTAAATGCTTTTTACTATCCTATAAGAAACTGAAAATTTCCAAGTTCCGATTGATTTTGCTTGATCGCATCACATAATTTATGTAGAATTTAATGATCTGATTTCAGAAAAATACAAAGCTATTTTTTACTGTGTTGAAACCAAGCAATTAAAAGAGAACAAGAAATCCATCCTGGTCAGTTGATCTTGACACGGTGAAGTTTGCACTATATTATGGAAGGAAGGAAGGAAATACGCATCATTTTCTGATAAACTATGAACTACTTATTTCTACTGATCAACTTCTTATTGGTCTTAGCTGGTCTGAATGACCAAAAGCAAATTATTCAAACAAAAAAGACAGTGCAGGGCAGGATAACTGTCTATTTCTGTGATAAATCACAAATAAAAAATCTTGTGTGCAAAAAAAGTGGAACCTTTTAGTGCCTTTTGGTGCTCTCAAGTTGTGTAAAATTAAAATTGCGCAACAAATGTGTATGGTCATAAATTTAGGTACCGCATTTACTCTATTAAACACCAACATTTTCGGAAGAAGGGGCTTTTAATTATTAGATGTCTTTTTTACATTGCTAATTCCTGAAAAAAAATTTGTTAAAAAAAACTTAAACATCACGCTGAAATGACAAACTATGAACTTAGGATCATTGACTCCCATTCACTTCCGGGTTTGCGATGTCATTTTCAGCAAGTAAAGATCATGTGTAAACCTTGGTAAAGTTGCTTACACAAGATAACATGGAAATTTCCACCTTTTGTAAACATTTTGGTTGAATATATTGATGGGGGGCATTTAAAAGAGTAAACACGGTATGCGCACAACCCCTTGACCTACTTGGTTGCAAAGTTCATTTTCTTATGTTTAAATTGTATTTTTGCTCAATGTTTTTACACCTATATCTCAATTTCATTATTGCTTACTTTGGTCTAATTGGATCAGATCATGTCACCTAATTAACATGGGCCTGTTTTATATGTTCAAGGTTCTTCATTTGCAACCTTTTTCTTTGATATATTTTTTACGATTGAATAATCATTATTAACATTGTTTTATCAGGCTTCTGAAGCAAAGATCAAACTGTCAGAACTCGCTGGTGAGAAGGTGTCCAATACCGAACGTCTTGCCGTCATCAAGGAGGAAGATGAGGTGATCCACAAGGAGAGAGAAATGAGGAGAGCAGAGGAGAGAGAAGACCTGGAAAAGAAGAGGGTAAGTAGCCTGAGTCTTTATTGCCAGGGGGTGCAAGGCGCTGAAAAGGAAACAGGAGAACATGGAAAAAAGGGAGACGGACTGGAAACAACTAGAGTCTCTCTCGTCTCATGTTGAGAGTAACGTGATGTTGGATTTTACAGTGACAGAATCAAATTGTACTTGCTAAATTAATCCTGTGGGATTTGTCTGTTCACTGGCGACGTAACTATGTAAACATACTGATTTGAGTCTGCCACTACAAAATCCATTGTGGTATTACTCTCAAATTGGGACGAGACGCACTATAGTTGATGTATCAAAACTGATATTATGTTGGAGTTTATTACCAAGACAGGCAGATTTTTCCATAAGCAAGACTGAGAGAGGCTGCAGTGGAAAAGCTGCGTTTGCAGGAAGTCGTCTGCCAAGCAAAGAATGGAGTATGAAGAAGAGTTCTGGATTAGGAGATGGAATAAGAGTAGCTTGGAGAGAGACTTGTATGTGAAGATCATTTTATTATTGAAATTTTGTTTTGTTGGCAAAATTAATTTAGCTGACCAACATAGCTTTCTGGCTCTTCAACACCTGAAAATGTCACTTAAAGTTACTATTTACTAACCGATTTCTTTCCTTTCTTTCCATCACGCCTGTCACATTTTACCTGTTTGGGATTGCGAATTAATTATCCAACATATAATACAGGTAGAAGCAGAGGCTGCTCTTGAAGCAGAAGCTGCTCTTGATGCCAAAACACAGGAAATAGCTGAACAGGTGACTTGACAACTATATATAACTTTATATTTTTATCCCTCCCCCCCCACCCTGAATACAGGCATCGCAACTTCTAACTTTCCTCTAACGTTGAAGTCAGTGTATGGTCTCATGCACATCCTTTTTGTCTCTAATTCTTCAATACTTTTTGTTCAACTTTTTGCACAACAATACAGAACACATTTGTGACCAGCTCCAACAAAACCCGGAACAAGTTGGCAGACATGTTTTTAAGTTATAGGCCTTAAAAGATGACATTTCCACAAAAAAAAAATGAAATTTTGGAATTCTTAATTTCATGGTATTTGACTGTGGGACTAAGTGGACTTTCAAATCCTTGAAAGTACTTATAAAAAGAGGTTTATTTTCAATAAATAACAGTCTAACTATGATAATCCCTATTCAATTCTGTGTAAGGCAGGAAACTAATTGGCCCATTACTCAGAATAGCAATTTGGCAAAAATATCAAGGTATTGTTTACAAAATTATCCATAGCTTGAAGAGTATTGATGCTATTTATATAATTTTTGTACCATTCTAAAGCTTAATATTGTTTAGTGCTGACATTGTTATTCAAATCATGAAATGTCAAAAAATGTGACTTGTTCCTGGTTTTGACATTTTGGCTACTCTTTGAATTTAAATCAAGTACATGTTTTCAAGATCATGACTTGTTTTAAAAACATGTTGCAGGAAATTTAGAGGTTTTAATGCCTGTTTCTCTTTAATCTTGTAAAAGTATGATTTAGGCTTGCATTCTCACCAGGAAAAGGAATTATATAGTGACCTTAGTGCTGTTATCAATACACTTAGTATGTTGGAAGAAAATACTTTTAGGGTGCACACCAGTAAATAGTCCCCATTGACTTTGTGTACAAACAGGGTCCGGGAAAACATCATTTTCTTGACTCCAGAGCGACTCAGTTCTTCAAAACTTACCCTTTCTGCAAGTCGAAATTCAGATGAAGACATCTATTGTAGAAATTATATACAGAGTCCAGCATTTTTTTCCAGAAAAATGCCAACTAGATCACCCTATAGCCATACAGCATACGCCACCTCACGAATAGCTTGGTGTTTTTGAAATGTAACACATTTTGAAAGTTTAGCCAAATTGTCATAAAAAGTCAGATCCTGCTCATTTTTCACAGCCAATCTATTTCCCAGGCCTAAATGAGGATTAAATATGACGCAGGGCCTAATAGTTGGGTTTTAAGCCTTTTCTAATGGATTTAATGAAGTCGTATTGCATGTTTCCTCGTTTGATTTTTTCCTCCTAGAGTGTAGGAGACTTGTATTTACTGGTGTGCACTCTTTAACCTGACATCAATTGTTGACAGTCATGTCAGCGTAGTCTTGAAGTTGTAATTATAGGATATTTCTCAACGGTTATTTTAATTAAAATATATTTGTTATTTGTATGAAGCTGAGGTATGGCTCTAAATTTTTATGGTTTAAAGAGTGATTATTGTGGAAAGGAAGGGTATTGTGTGACAATTTTAGTATAAAAGGGTGCCTGGATAAAAAGGGTGGAGCAAAAATAATAAGGGTTGAGTCTGACCCTATTGTACAATATGCACTTTGGATAAGGCCTAAAAAAATTTTTTGATTGGCGTAACATGAAAAAAAAATTAGGGTAGGTCGGTCGACATTTTTTTTTTTTTTTAAATTTTTTTTACACGCATTTTAAGCTGAAAATCATTTAATTTTTTCTTTTTTGCAAACAAATAAGAAAAAAGTCTAGGGTCAGGCCTATTTTTAGGGTCAGTCGGGTTATGCCAATCAAACAATTTTTTAGGCCTAATGGATAACAGCACTAAGGGACCTAACACTCCACTGCTTTATTATAGTGACCTAACACTGCTTATTTTATTGCTTGCATTTGTTTGCTTTTATTGAGAATCGCCCATCCACAGCTAGACTTCAACCATTCTTGCAAGTCAGTTCTTTGTCTAATTAATTTCCTATTTATTTTTTGCTTGTGCTTTTCATGATTATGTTATGTAACAGGAATGGAAAGCACTGTGTTCCAGACTTTCAAGTCTTATTTTTACTTACCTGAATTATCATTTGCTTTTGTGTACTGTAAAAGTGGTTATTTTCGCGAGGGTTTTATTTTCGCGAATCTCGCGAACGGATGTGATAGCGCGAAAATAACAACACGCGAAAATATACATTTTATATGGAGTGACATTATATTTGACAACAATCTGCGAAATTAACAACTCGCGCAAATTTCCAAAAACTTCAAAATCGCGAAAATAACTGTACGCGAAAATAACCACTTTTACAGTATTGGGCTATTCCATTTAAAATCCACACTCCCCATGTGGAAGATTTTGGAAATATCTTCCACAGGGGGAGTATGAATTTCAAATGGAATTAACACATTAGCAGCTCCATTTGAAACTCATCCTCCTTTGTGGAAGATTCAGGTTGAATCTTTCTCAGAGGGTGTATGAAATTCAAATGGAGCTGCTAATTCCATTTAAAATTCACACTCCCTCTGTGGAACATGTTTCTGAAATCTTCCACATGGTAGTGTGGGTTTCAAATGGAATAGCCCATTCCGGCTTCACCTTGCTTTCACCATTTACACAAAATTTAACGTCAAGCTACACTCCATAAAGCGATCTGTGGGTCCAAGCTTCACCATGCACCATAATAAGGTTTTCCATTGTCTCACAATTCATGCGTTCAATTTTTAATATTGTTTCACCATAACACTTTAAAGCTTAGACGTCAAGCTTCACTTTGACCAGTATTTTATTAGTTCAAGCTTTGAGAAAGTCGTTTTCTTAAGTCCAACTTTTACCACCAGTAAGACGGCAAAGCTTTTGATGTGGCTTGCAGAGTGTGAATGCATAAGTTGATGTTTGTAAATGTTATTGTAAATTATGAACAAGATGGTGAATGGGATGCTGTAGGTCAATTTTGGAATAATAAATCTGTAAGAAACAGAAATTTACTCTTTTCAAAGGAATAGGGAGAAAGCAAGGCTCTGTACATTGTATATAGCTCCATGCTATATCAGACTCCATATATAATATATAGTCGGAGCTGGAAATAAAGAAACAAATTTGCGTCTGACGATCAACTCCCCACAGCCTGTGATTGGTTAGTAGTGGGTAAAAGGAAGGTTGATTCATCTGGTGCCTTCATTGGAGAAAAGGAATTGCAGAAAATGGTGAACAATGTCGGTACTTTTATCAAGCAAAAAGCAACTTATCCAGGCATTGTTGATGTTGTGCCGTCAAGAAAGGACATTTTCACCTAAATTTTGAGACAGTTTATGTTTGAAGGTGCAAAATTAACCATAGGGCATGCTGTTTTACCACTACATTAAGCAATTTCAATCATCACAACAAATCAAATCGTAAACTAACCATTCCTTGAGTTTGATTGACAGGTGACGTCACACACAAACTAGTTTCTTTATCTCTGGCTCTGATTATAGCTCCATGCTTTAAGCTATTTGAACATCAGCTATATTGGATTGTTACTTCAAGGGCCAAAAATAGTGTACCTCTGGTATTTTTAAGTGAGGGAGCACAAACAAAGTGCAAAGTACAAAGTTAAGTGCATAAACATTCAAGTTTGCTGGGTACATGGCAAACTAATCAGAAGAACACTATTTCTGACCTGCTCAAACGCAATGAGTTAAATCACAAGTTGATAGTTTCAAGACCTTCTGGATGCTGAGTTGATGTTCTTTATTTGACGCACACCTGTACAATCAACTCAGTGGGCCAGAATGTCTTGAAATTACCAACTTGCTATTTTACGCTCATTTTGTGGGAGCGGGTCACATTTTTCCCTCCATGAGCAACATCATGCTAACTTGCAAACATTAGGTCGGACAAAATATTGATGTGTTTCTGGTCACATGACTGTCCCTCTCAAATCTCAAAATAGTTTTCAGTGATGGAACACAAATATTTGATCAATTCTGGCTCCCCGATCGACCCAAAATGGATACCCGAGTCAAAACATTATTTTTTAAGCTTATGTAACACGTAAAAACTTGGTGTAGGAGAATTAAATGATCTAGTTCTATGTTTGATTATAATGTCAAAAATGAATACTGCTTAAATACCTGCTATACATTATCAACTCAAAGTAACTACTAGTAGTAAGAGTGTCAAGCTATCCTTGGTAGTGGCTCTTTTGTTTAGTATTGACTCAGTTCTGAGGGTGTCAGAGCTGCTTTAACAGGACCTTGACAACTTTACTCGTCTGACAGCTTATTTTTTGTGTGCTTTATACCCTGTAGCATGCATTAATGTAGTGAATTCTCTGTATTCACAATACATGCAATGACAATGGTTGCTCTTGCCAGTCCAAATTTTGACCTCCGGTGTCCACCAGTGGAGTTTCACAACATTATATTGATATTTCATTGTTGGGCCAGGAAAAAACCTCCTATGTGTCATTGGAGACTGAACATGTTTAAAGCAGAACCCTTTATGTAACTGGTTGGCAGTTTTGTTTTTAAACATGTTCAGGGGCCACAAACACATAGGAGGTTTTTCCTGCCCAACGACATTTTATTATTTAAAAACACACAATGACATGTGTTCTTGTGTTGTACTTGTATTACACATGCTTTGGATGTTGGCTTTATCCATGATGCAATGCATATTTTGGCCTTTCCCCAGCACCCGCTAGTGGCATATCGTATTGTGAATACTAAGAATTGTGTAGTTCTTCACCGACTCTTAATTTTTCAAAGTTGTTTCAAAAGCATGTTGATCCATTGTTGTATGTTATGCTTGTAGCAATATATTTTGACAGTGTAGTAGATAGATACCGTATTTAGTCAAATAGTCGCCCCCCCCCCCCCGCCCCCCCCTCAAATAAACGCCCCACCACTTTTTTCAACCAAGATGTTTCAAAAATGCCTATATTTCCATGCTATCTTGTGTAGTAAGCTTACCAAGTTGCGCACATGGTCGATAATAGCGTCAATAATTGGCGAAAATCTGGATCAGAAACCCGGAAGTGAGCCAGAAGTCAGTGTTTCTAGTTCATAGTTCGTCATTTTAGCGTGTGTTTTAGTTTACCTAATGATTTTAACGGGAATTATCGTTCTAAAATTGACCTTGAATAAACGCCCCCCCCCCCTTGGGAAAATGTAACGCCCCCGGGGGCGTTTATTTGACGAAATACGGTAGGTGGACTTCAGGTGAACTGTAAAACTCTTTTTTTTGTTTTGAAAAGTGATCACAGAAATAATGGAAAGATTAATAGAAGTTTTTTTCTGAACAGCTACTTAGTGCTGATGCTGCATCCAACAAGCCTAGGCATTGCATTCACAGAGTTCTAAATTAGGATATGTGCAATAGCAGTGGAATTAGACTCCCCACCAGGTCTAGACAGACAATCAATGTGAAGTCTGTGTTAGAGACTAGAAGGTAGCTGCATTGTATTGTGGAATGCTTGAAGGATATAGTATTAGTATGTAATTCCTGAGTTCAGCTCTTTAGATGCACAAGACGCAGCGATGGGTAACCTTTCATCTCAACGATTGACAATTTTCTGGGGTAATGTGCAACTATACCAGAACCAAGCTCTTCACTAACTTTCAGTCTTGTTGGTATATCTTTATCCTACAGATGGCAGAAGCTCAAGCTAAAGTCGCTGCAGAGATTGCTGCTGCTAGGGAGATTTTGATAGACACAGCGCCAATCATCCAACAAGAGCCTGTGATCTTGCAGTACGCCAAGAAACCAGATATAGTGGTAAGAAAAAGAATTTTGTGTTTGTTTATTTTGTTGTTTGCTTAAAAATGTTTAAAAAAAATGTTGGCATTGATACAGCGCCTTTCACATGTGTACATGTACCAAAGCGCTTTACATTTATTCCGCTGTCATTAGAATATGTCAGCTGTCATACCTTTGGGCGGCGCTCAGTGGACAATATTCGTAACAGCTCCCCATTTCACTCCTGGGTAGAGAGAGGCAAGTAAGGTAAAGCGCCTTGCCCAAGAGCACAACACGATGGCACCGCCGGAGCTCGAACTCGCAATCCACCGATTACAACGTGCCCCCACTTAAGGGGGTACTACATCTCTTGATAAATTTGTGACTATTCTTGCATTTTTCTCAAAAAATAATAACACACTGGTAACTAAAGTTATGTATATTATAGGGGCAAGGAATCCTGTTACCTCACAGGAATTTCAGTGACTCAAGACAAGTGGTACGTTATTTATGATAAGAAAAGAGGTACCGCTAGAATGTACCTCATTTCTTAACATATGAACCACTTGAATCACTGAAATTTCAGTGAAGTAATTGGATTTGTTGCCCCTATAATATACATAACCTTTGTTACCAGTGTGTTATTATTTTTTGAGAAAAATGCAAAAATAAGTCACAAATTTATCAAGGGGTGTAGTATCCCCTTAATTGTTTTACCCATTCAGGTAACCCCATTTGAATAGTGCTGTAATCGATTGTCGTAAGTATCGATAGTCGGAAAATACATAGACTTCCGACATGTCGAAACACTCAATGTCAGTATCGATACACAAACGACATGGCACACATGCTTAGATTATCTCAAATCAGGTCTCAAATTACCGTCAAATACTCAAATTACCGTCTCCCAATTCCAAGGTGAGCTTTACATCTAGAATACATGCATCATGTCGTCTTCACGATCTCCAGCCCCTCCAGTATTGGTAAACTCAAATCCGTGTTTCAAACTGCGTGAGTATCGATAATAGTATCGACATGTCGGATGTTTGCCTCCCGACATATCGATACCCAGAAAGCTTATCGATTACATCACTACATTTGAATGTCTTCCATGGGGGTGACGGATTTTAAGTGGAACATTGATTTGGAAGGGAAGGGGGGAAAAGTTTACACGTTAGCGCTTGGAAACTGGGGGATTTGCTAGCGGCAAGTATGTAGCATGTTGTGCATAATAGCTGATCATGCAGCACACACAGTACACAAAAAGTTGTGAGAAGTTTGTGACAGTTTCATTCCTTTCAGTGGCATAGCAAAGGGTGGCAGTTGTCCCCATCATGGAAAGGCCCCTCCCCCGATGCTGATGGCCTTCATATTTGAGATTTGTATGCTTTTTTGTACTTTTAAGCCCATTTTTGACCATTTTCATCAAATGTATTTTTTGAAAGCCCACTCACAGACTTAAGACATCTTTTATTCTCTGATTTTTTTTCATTTAACAGGATGATGTCAGTAAGGAGGACATCAATGAGCTGAAAGAGGTCATAGGTCAAATAGCCCATGAAAAGGCTGCCTTACTGAAGGAGAAAGAACAAGTGGAAGAGCTGAAAGAAGACATCTCTGAATACAAAGAGGTAGGTACAGGCATGGCAGAAAGCTGAATCTTGGTCAGCAATCCAGTTACCCTGATGGGAATTGCTTTATTCCATGTGGTTGTAACTTGATTTTTGACCAAGATTCTGATTGCTGCACGGGCATGGAGTGAATTAGTGAGGAACATCCCAACATTGTGTCCTTTATCACACGCAAGGGTAATATTATTTATAACAACTTCGCAACCAGGACGCACTTTTGAAAAAAGGCGAGTCCCGGTTCACCTGAATTTATCTGGAACCAGGACTCAATTTGGTCTTACCAGGATATTTTTTAACGATTTTAAGAAAATGATAAAATTTGAGAAAAAAATCTTGAAAGACCATCGCTAAAATTCAAGATTCAAGATGGGCGTCTTCAACGCGATCGAGAAATGTACACCAGGAAACAAGGCAAAATACTGCCAAATTATGGCCCGTGGAGGGAAATAATAAGAAAAGTTGGCGACATATAAAGTAAAAAAATAGGATTTGGCGCTGCATTTTGTTGAAAATACATTGGTAATTGCCAATATTTTGAGTGGAAATGAGCTTGCCTTTTCACAGGTACCATGTAGTGTTTTCTGTTTAATTTACGTATGGCAGTGATGGTCGACACTTTGGGACAAAAATCGTCACCTGGTTCTGTGTAGGCCACAGTGTAATGAAATGCAACATCACATTTTAGTTAGGTGAACTATTTTCACTCTTCTCTGTGCGGTATAAGGTGGAATATGACCTACGACAAAATGCATGAATCTTACAAAATGGGGCAAGGGTCATGTTGCCAACTTACGGTAGAACATACTTTAGTTGTTACAGTAGCCGCAGTTTATGGGCCTCACAAACTTAACAAGCGCGTAGTGCGAGCAACTGTATGTGCAAGGTGTTCAACCATGCACTTTAGCGTGAGGATGCAACCTCTCTGGGTAATATAACAGAGTCCAAAAGTAGTGCTATGTTACAGATCATTTTAGTGAAAGATGGAATCTGACTTTGGACAGGGTGTATGAGATAACAAAGGTTAACACTCTCCATGCGGGTGTTGACTGCAAACCCGGACTGCAGACGACAAGCTCCAAATTTTCTTTAAAAATTCAAAAATTTCAGAATTTTTCATTTGAATATAATGTGGAATCAGCATGAAAAATGCATTAAAATGAGTACAAACAAGCCCTGTATTGCTTCAGTGGTTCTTACGATAGTTCTTGATATTTTGAGAAAATATCTCAAAACTTGGGCTTTACATGTTGAAGCCTATGGCCAGCAGACAAAGCATTAGTGGATGTGGGTCATATTCCCGCAAATCCTGAGAGATTATAATAATCTTTGGTACAATTACCGAATAGGGTGCAACTTGCTAGACTTGAGTCCAGTCCTCGTTTACGGAGTTTAGGGTTAGGGTTTAGGGTTGGGGTAGGGCAGTCTTGTAATAAGACTAGTAGAGTTGCACCCTATTCGGCAATCGCTCCTAATCTTTGTATCATATCTTTTTGTCAGGATCTTGAGGAACTACGCGCAGAGTCTGAAGACTTCAAAGATGCGCTACGCATCAAGGAATCCACGCCTTCCACAATACTGGGCAAACAAGTCGGCCGCCTTCTGAACAGGGTAGACACGATCGTGGAAGAAATGGAGAAAGAGAAAGACTTTTTGAAGAAAAAGGAGGTGTCGATGACGGCCGATTTGAGGATACAGCAGGAAGGTCTGCACGAGGATAGGGACCACAAGAAGGAGCAGAAAATGGAGGATGCTATTGATACAATGAGGTAGGGAAGCAATTTTAGGAGAGTGGATTTTAAATGTTCATGGAAGCTTGGCACACTAGTGAAGGTCTTTACCTTTGGTGGGAGAGATCCCAGGTTCAAATTCTATGCAGGACAAAAAATCAAATCAAATCATTCTGCTCTCTCTGTTGCTCATCTGATTAAGACCTTGACCTTGTTACAGTAGGTTTGGATCAGTGTAATATCTGAGTGTTGGCTACACTGGCCTGTCCTGCAAAAATACCCCAACCTGCTGTCTATGTCAACTCCTTCACCATGTTAAGGTTGGTCTTAACCCTGGAATTATGGAAACCTTTGGGCCTCATAACTGCTAAATTATTGGTCTGAAGTATATAAAAGAAAGTAACATATTTAGAATAGCAAAGACTTGACAAATCCATCTGTGAGGTCAAACTTGGGCCAAAATGCTCAGTTTTTGGAGAAAATCTTCCCAGATTTATGTATTTCCCCTTAAGCCTAGTGTTACTGATATATTTTTCCTATGGTTTGCTTGTACTTCCAGGCAGGACATCATTGGTGTAGAGGAATTAATGGAATCGATCAATAAAGTCAGCAAGGTGACGGACGAGGTGAAGCTACGAAACATCCTCAAAGAAATGGACGTTAACGAGGACGGAAAAATTGATATGGGTGAAGTCATTAAGGTAAGTTTTGAATGAACACGTTTCCTGAAAATTATTAATTTAAACTTCAACACTACTTGTTTATTTCGCTTACCGGGAGCGCTTTTGAGGAACGGCTAGAGACCAACCTGATCAGGTGACATCACTTGATGACGTTACCGAAGTTGGAAGTTTCCTGCCGCTGGGTTTGATCAGGTTGTCCCACACAGGATCAAGTTCCAATCCTGTATCTCGGTTTAATGAAGGTCCCTGCTTCTTGATCTGGATAGCTTCCAGGACCCTCCTGGGAAATTCTTTTTTGTTTCTTTCTCCAATACTTTTACGTTGTCCCAGTCTATTTGGTGCGTGTTTTTGCTCGCTTTTACATGTTCTCGTACAGCCGATTTAGAGCCAGCCGCTTTCGACTTATGTTCTGCAAGTCGCTTTTCTAGCTTCCTGCCCCACTCTCCGATGTATGTGGCGTGACAATCAGCACATGGAATTTTGTAGACTGTTCCCGACTGTTTCAACTTGTCTACCTTGTGTTTCGGGAAGACCAAGGTCTGACGTAATGTCTGATGTTGAACGCTCTACGTAGACGTTCAGAGGTACCTTCAATGTAAGGCAAGGTGACAGTGGACACAGTTTCCTGTGGGTTGGATTTATCTTTCTTTTCATGAGCGCGTAAGAAGGTCTAATCTCTGTATCCGCAACTACAGAGCGCTGACTTAATGTGTGATACCTCCTCTTCCTTTATGGATCCATCACTATTTCACTTCTGTGAATCAACGTTCTGACCACGCTTAATTTGTGTTCCAGTTTGTTTTTAGATTGTTCGTAGGCAAGCCTCGAAATAAGCCAGAATTTCTGGGGGCCATTTGGGCCCTTGATCTTAAATGTTTGAGGGCTCTCCCACATTTTTGTGGGCCCGAATTTGAGCCGTTGGTTTTAACCTATGAACCCCACAAAAAGTGAGCAAATTGCCACAAATTTTGCAGGCCATTGGGGCTCGCCAGATGTGTCTTTTGTGGGCCCTCACTGATTTTTTGGGGCCGAGGCCCTCCATATTTTGAGCCCTGTTCGTAGGAGAAGCCTTATGGCATCACGAGCTGTGTCTATCCATCCGTCAATGGGGGTGGATGTGTTTGTGTCAACTGTATGTCAGACATGTGGTGTAGAATTTGGTCACATATGAGCAGTTCAAATCCTCTTGCAACCAAACTCGGGTCAAAACTGCACTATTGGGAACTTTCTTGTATTGTTGATGTTCAAGGTCACATACTGAGGTCAAACTTGTAAAATAGACTGAAAATGCACTGCTTGGTTACCACTTGAACATTCAAATCCAATTGCAACAAAACTTTATCATAGCTGCACTATTTGTTGAAGATTTGTGAGAGATTAAGGTTATGACAACCATAGGGATGTAATATGTAGCTGGAATATAGCCCAGTAAACATATCAACATACGCACAAGAAAAATCAAACTTTAACTTTGTGGCAGTACCTTGTAATATATAATTCATACAATGATTAAAATTGTCCTAATTAAGGGGGTACTACACCCCTGCCTAATTTTGTGCCTATTTTTGCATTTTTATCAAAAATTATAGGGCATTGGTGACAAGTAAGATATGTATATTATAGGGGCAAGGACTACAACTACTGCACTGGAAATTTTATTTCAGCACAGACAACAGTTGTGGAGTTACAGTCAAAAATGAGGGAAACCCAATATGTCAAAAATGAGGAAAACCAATATTTGATCAATAAATCAATAACTACTTGCCTTGAGTTGCTGAATTTTCAGTGCAGTAGTTGTAGTCTTTGCCCCTATAATAAACATATCTTACCTGTCGCCAATACGCTATAATTTTTGAGAAAAATGCAAAAATAGGCACAAAATTGGCCAGGGGTGTAGTACCCCCTTAAAATATTCATACCATTCAATATTTATATCTATAACATGTATTTATATGATCCGTTCACAGGCTCTCGACACAATATCCAAAGAGAAAGTTGCCCTCAATACCAAGCAAATTGGAGATCTCATGGACATTCTATCCAAAGAAGAAGCAATAGAAGAGCTGGAGAAAACATTAACTGACCTCAAGCAAGAACTTGAGAATGGCTTTAAGCCTGTTGGTGCTGCTGCTGCAACCCCAAAAGGGGACGGTTCTTCCATACCACCAAACCTGCCATCATCGCCACCACCGCCGTCATCAGGAGCAAGGCCACCTCCACCAGTTTCAGACGTTAAGAAGACTGAAGAGATGAAGCAGTGAGGAGGATGTATTGTTACGGGTATTCAGTATGTCTAGTGATACAAATATGATATTGAATGAGAAAAATGTATCCCATAGCCATCGCAAATGAATTGGGCAAGTTAATTTGGCAGGCATGATTGTGCATTTGGATGCATATTAAAGCTTTGTAACTGATCTTTTGCATCCTAGACAGGGGTAGAATTTCGGCTTGATTCAGCAAATTGCTTCACACCAAAATTTGTAAACAGATTTTTGTGAGTCAAATTGATTCCGATGAACTATTGGGCTATTCCAGTTGAAGTCCTTACACCTATGGAATTCATGATCTTATATCTTCCACACAGGGGATGTAGATTTCAAATAGGGTTACCTGAATATGTGAGTCCATTTGCAATATACCCCCCTCCCATTGTGTGGGAGATTAAGGTCATGTCTCTCATGGGGGTGTATGGATTTCAACTGGAATAGCCCAAAATACCAAACTGTATGACAGATGCAGATATGAGTTATGACCAAAGTTTGGAGCTCACATGTCAAGAAGAATCAAAGAGAGATACTGAATTTAAGTACCACTTTTCATTGTACACTGGTAATTGAGAGTGATGTGCAATCATGTTTTGCTTTAGCTATGCAATGCTAAGATATAAAAGCTACCTCTAATAACCGTACATGCAGTGGCATGGCCAAAGGGGAAAAGGGAGGCAGCTTTCCCTAGTGGGACATTCTGCCCCCCCCCTCCCAGCTCCTACTACTGTGGTATACTGGCTACCATGATACAGTTTACATGTACTCCCTGTCATAAAAATGTGAATCCTCAATACTGGTCTATTCATATATGTGGTGTAGGCAAAGGGGTATGTTGTTTATACCAGCTATAACACTAACACATTTAAATTCATCATGAGAAAGGAATGAAACATAACCGTGCACAGTAAAATATAATGATTTGTAGTGCACAATGGCAAACCCACAAGGCTCAGTTGTGATTTCTAAATTACATGATCTTGTTATTGTGTGCTGGGGTTTTGCCTGTTTATTAAACCCACAATGTACGTTGTGCTCACAGGAACGCCCTCAATTTTTCTTGATTTTCTACTTGTTGCACGATTGTAATACGCAGTGAATACTGTATGAAAGGCGAAGCCTGAAATGCTTAATTACTGTAGAATTCGGGCGTATTTATAATAAAACCAGGATCCTGGTTCACCAATGCATTGATACACTCAGTGGATGATATAGGCACTAGAATGAAGCAGCAGTTTTCTCTGTTTTACTTCATTTGTTCAGCCTGGAGTTAAGGGATCCAAAATGAGCGTTTATTGCGTTTCGACAGTATTTTTGTGGGACATGAGAGCACCTCAGACCTATCGAATTGCATTCTGAATCTGAAGCATGTTTTTCTGATATCAAATAATTTTCATTTTTTTAAAATCACAATATACCGTACTGACGCGAGTATAGTCCCACCTTCGAGTAAAGTCCCACCCCAAATTTTCGAAAAATTTCAGAAATTAAAAAAAAAAAAAAAAAATTTTTTTTTTTTTTTTTTTTTTTAAGTTATTTATTTTTTCGGCTTTGGAGTGTCCCAGGACCTAGACCTAAATGCTAGGATCATTCATGGTTGAACCTAAAAAAAAAAATTTAAAAAAAAAATTTCAAGATGTTTTGTATTTTAATATGAAAATTGATACTTTGTATTCATGTCATACTCTATTAATGATTTCAAAATGCATTCAAATTCAATGGATTTTGAAATCATTAATAGACTATGACATGAATACAAATTATCAATTTTCATATTAAAAATACAAAACATCTTGAAATTTTTTGTTTTTGGTTTTTTAGGTCAACCATGAATGATCCTTGCATTAGATCTAGGTCCAGTGACACCAAAAACCTAAAAAAACTTTAAAAAAAAAAAAAAATTTTTGTTTTTTTTTTTTTTTGAAATTGAGTATAGTCCCACCCCCAATTTTGAAAAATGTTCACCCAAAAACGGGGTGGGACTATACTCATAAATCAGTATCTGATAATACAAATTTTATGACAAATTATAAAAATTTGATATTTTTCAAATTTTTGATATATAACAGTCCTCAAAAGTAAATTATATAAATCTAATGATATATTCTTAAAGTGTATGTAGCAGGGAGGAAAAGCCGACGGTCAATTGAAAATTTTGACCTTTCATATTGAAGATATGGATTTTTTCCCAAAAAGACCTAATTTTTTTGGTGTTTTGGGAAAAAAATCCATATATTCAATACGAAAGGTCAAAATTGTCAATTGATCGTCGGCTTTTCATCCCACCTACATACACTTTAAGTATAAATCATCAGATTTATAAAGTTTACTTCAAGTACTGTTTTAAATATCAAAAATATCAATTTTTAATGATTTGCCATAAAATGTGTATTAAATTGCGAATTTCAAAAAATCAAAATTATTTGATATCAGAATGACATTCTTCATATTCAGAATGCAATTCGATATGTCTGATGTGCTCTAATGTCCCAAAATAAATACTGTCCAAACGTTCATACCCCAGCCCTTAAAAGAGGACATAAAAGTGAAAACCAATAATATTTGGGAAAAAATTAAAATTTTATTTTAATGAAATGTTATTGCTTTAAGCAATAAAAACAACAAAAACTTTGAGTCATTTCCTGAACTTGACTGAAATTTTATCAAATTTTATGTAAATTTTATTTTAAAGACAAAAAATTTATTAGAAAAAAAAGAAAATTATAACCACTGAAATGTCAATGGCATTCATAAGTTATTTCATGACTAAGTTGTAGTCACCGGCTGCAGTGTTTACTCAGAGGCTGCATGTCGTGATTTCGGCCCAGGGATAGCTAGATTTGGCAATTCTGTATGACAATTAAGTCAATTTGAAAAGTTTTGAGCCTAAATTTGGCCAGTTTGGGAAAAATTGCTTTCATTTGGCACACCAAATTTGCAGAGAAAGTTAACTGCCTGGATGTACAGGATGCTGGTTACACTTGTAAATGATAAAGCAATAAATTTTGTTAATTTTATGCTGTTGAACAGATATTTTTCATTCAAAAAAACCTTTGTTTAAGTAAGGAAAAATATGTTTTTGAACTTGGAACATTTTTGTGGTGTACTGTATCGCAAAAGTTGTGACAATTTATAAATTCAAAATATTTTGCTCAACGGTACTAGAATAATCACAAGTTATCCATTGAGCTGAGTAAGAAGTTAGGTTGTTTATAAATTGCTTACAAAAATGAGCCCATAATGCTTTCGCAGACTACAACAAGAGGGCGCATGTTACGTTGATGACCATGAGGTTAAGAGTGTACATAAGATGTTTAATTTATTGATGATCTATAATATGTGTTCTTAAAACAACTAATTGGGCCTGATGTTTGAACAATTTCAGCCAGTGCTACCCTTCCAATCAAAAATACAAGGAAGGAGTTTTCTAATTTTTTTTTTTAGAATTTTTGGAAAGACCAGAGAAGAAATTTTACATTTCCTACAATGCATTAATGCAATGCCTCAATTGGAAAAACTGGATGAGCTCTGTTAATTAAAGTATTTTTTGTGACTATCAATCCATGTTGCACTGCATAGCAAATCAGTACAGGGAAGAAATGCATTGTGGTATTAACCCTTTGAACCCTGGCCTACCACATAGTCCCGTACATCCAACCCTGAGCTTCCTAAGGCACTCGAAAATCGCCTCAGCATTTTGCCAGTCACGCCAAAAGAAAAGGTCTCTGACCCCTGAACCCCGGTTTTCCAGATAGCCAAAGGAGTCCGATGTAAACAAAACATATTGCAATTGATGTTACGTGAGCCGCTTTAGCGACTCTTCAGGTTTTTGACACACCGTGGTAGAAGCCTCTATAGCGGCTCATTGGGACTACATGTATGGTACAGGTTACCGTGCCGCTATGGAGGCTCGTCGGGTTCAAAGGGTTAAGTGTAAGATATCTTCTGCAGAAATACAAATATATACATTTATAATGCTCCTGAGTTCAGAGTTGAGCCATGTTATATGTGCAGCTTGTTTTCTAACAACTCATGTAAATTGCGTAGTGGAATGGATTGAAAAAATAAGTGTATTCGCTGCTGTAGTGCATGTTAGTAACCATTGGTTACTGGTTCAAGCCTGGGCTCATACACCTGCTCCGAATTATGATATGCCATAGCAACGGTCATATTTTAACATGTACTACAACAGCAAATTGGCCGTGTACAGAAATCTAATGTGTGGGTAGAAATTGAGTAGTATCTGATTTGTAAAAAAGAGAGAAGAAATTAACTATTTCTGTTGAAATCCATATACCCCCTATGGAAGACATGATCTTAATCTCCCACACAGGGAGTGTGAGTGGGGTTACCTGAATGGGTGACTCCATTTGAAATCATGACTTCCATAGGGGGTGTAAGGATTTCAACTGGAATAGCACAACAGAGATTTTGTGTGTATATGATGATGGCATTATCATTCTTCAATATGTAATTGCAGCTGAATATGATTTTATTGCTGCAACTGATTGATTTATTGATTGATTGATTGATTGATAATGATTGGTATTGATCTTGTACCTGAAAATTGAGATCTGCAGAATTAAAACCAGAGAACCAGGACTCTCTATACTGCCACATGCAATAGCACGATTAGTCATGGGCACAAATTGGGAGTATTTGGTGCTAATCACACTATAAATAGTGGTGGGTTAAAGAATGACGTTTCACATTTCTTAGAGAACCCGCTTATTTGATGCAGTATGATCTGAGCATTTTAACACCTTTTTCATCCATATCGGCCAAAAAATGAGTAGGTGCCTGCAAAACAAGTATTTGGGATCTGAAAATCAATATTTTCATCAACAATCATTATTATATGCCTGATTCTGTTAAAGTTGGTATTGGTTTATGTAATTAATGTCTAGATTTCCATTTTTGAAAGTAGCATAAAAATTAGGAGTTTCTTGTTCCATGCATGTTTTAAGATGGCGGACGAGTCCTGGGTCTCTGGGTTTTATTCTGTGGATCTGCTATGGAGGTGGGTTTGTTAGTGATGTTGTTGTGTATTTCGCTACTCAGAGTATCGAATCGTGTGCGATATCCTAATTCTGCAGATCATATACACACACATATAAGTTGGTTTTGTTGCCATGTTTTCAGCTCAATTGCATAAAGACACTTACGTCACTCACTACCAAATTTGAGGTGCAATGAAGTTCAGCTGAACAAAATGTATATACCAGTGCACTAGCTTGCGCACAATATGTAATTGAATGGAATGTAATTGAATGGACGAAAGCTTGACAGTTCTCAAGTTGTCCGACGGCGAACCCGCTAAAAACCCACTAATTGTTATGAATTCCCGTCGTAAAAGCCTATCCCACAATTTGAATGGATTGTACCTTGATAGCTTAATTTGCACCTGACTGAAATGAAAATACTATGCTGAAATGAGATGTATGTATTGGTTGGACATTAGGTGGTCCTAGTATTATGCATAGTAGGTCCAGAATAAGGCAGCTAGCAGTGTGACTAACTGAAGGTAGTAAGGCAGAATAATATTTTAATATTGATTATTATTCATTTTTGGTTGCACACTCACTTGCAAACTAACATATTATCAATGAATTTATGCATGGTGCTTGATATTATTGTACATGTTACCATGCACAAAATATTGTTTTTTAATTATTTTTTTGAAATATGACGAGAACAATGACTATATAGAATGACTTGGCTTGTCAAGACAAATTGATGAATGGTCAAAATTATAATTTTGTGTAATTTTGCTTTGAATTTTACAATAATCAAGTTAATCAGTAAATAAACTACTGTGAAGTTATTTATTTTTGCTAGTACTTAATTCGCTATCCAATGACCACCATTATCGTTAGTATTTAATCTCGCAAAATCCAGCAATTCATGTTTACAATTCAATGTAAAACTGTCAAATTTGCGGGTATTTAATTTAGCGAATTAAGGCTTCTGTTGAAATTAGGGAAATTAGATACCAAGTCCTAGCGAAATTAAGTAGTTTTACAGTATTTGAAGAGTGTGGAACTTAAGGGTTGCCTGTAAAATACCGGGCGAGGAAAACCAGGCAGAAATACCAATGTTAATTGCTGGTACTACTGATCAAAGACATTTTGGTCAGTGTGGTAAATTGTGGGAATATTAGGAAATAATCGTAATTCGGATGCTATCTTTGATCAAGTATGGATTGAGAGAGAAGTTGCAGGTATTTTATTTTATAGTTTTACATGTATGTTACCTGGTTACATAGAACTTGGTATTTACAGAACAAAATTAGTATATTTTAGTAAAATTTAGCTACGCAACTGTTACCTGTCAAATATATAATTATTTTTTATACCTTAGCTGTTTGGTTATTAAAAGCTTCCTTCATCTAATGGAATTTTGGGAGCTGCAATGCAGAGATTAAATCGGTAGATGTTGCAATCTATAAGTGCGGATAGGTTTGTGCTGGGTTTGGCTGCGATCTGATTGTGATGATTCACCTGTACGTGGCAGCGAAATTACATCGCTTTGAATCCTTTGGAAAACGTTCTAGATATAAATCAAAAATTCGCTCCATGGGCCACTCAGAATCCGATATTTAGATTTAATCCCATGGTTACTACTACCTTCCTTACAGAGCCCCTGATTGGTTCATTACATGGCATATTTATCTGAGTAGCCAATCAAAATAGAGTTTTTAGATCTCTTAGCAAATCCTGTTCAATCCTACTCACTATTCTTACCACATCTCTGATTGGCTCAATACATGATACAGGCCTTTTTGTAACCAAAATAGTTCTTAGAAGGTGGTAGATGGGGATTAAGTACCTTTTATCTTAATTTGATTAAAGTATGTTATTGTTTTGTAAATAGAAATTCTATTATGTAATCTGCTTGATACATATGGTTGTAAACTGTTAAATTGTATAAAATAATATATGTACAGTATTATTGTAGAAAAATATAGGTGAATAGTAAAATGGCAGCCTATGCAGAATAAACCTGCATAATACAGCGTTGCCATCATGTTTAGGTGCGATTCCCCTTTTGATATGGAGTCTTTGCATCGGATGCCACAGTGATTTTAATCCCATAATTTGAGTATGAGTGTTCAAAATCTGCAGTCATACCATCGTCTGCTTCACACACTGTCGTATCTCAAAAGGCTGCCTTATGTGAGTTTTCCCTAATTGTGTTGAGATACACTGCAATATAATACAACAATGATTATAAAAATCACACAAGGCAGCATTTTGATTTTGAGATACGACATAATGTTATGCAGACAATGATATGCAATATAAACGGGCTATTCCAGTTGCAATCTATACACCCCCTATGGAACATATGACCTTACTTTCACATAGGGAGTGTGAATTTCAAATGGAGTTGCCTGAATGGGTGACTCCATTTGAAATCTGCACCCCCTGTCTGGGAGATTAAGGTCATGTCTTCCATAGGGGGTGTAATGATTTCAACTGGAATAGCCCAGTGGTATTGCTATCCTCAATAAGGAGTAAAAATAATCACTGCAACTGGAATCAACCCAATAAATGGTGCGTTAAATACTATTGTCCGAGTACAGGGATTTAGTTGACAAGAGGTATTTGCAAAGACTTTTGCCATCTCCCATACTGGGATAAATAGTGATAGCTGTCACACACGGTGTGAAACTACTTCAATATATAACCTATTGCAAGGTTCCTTTTATGTGTTAACCATCACATATATGCACGCAACATCGAGCGTGTGAGTAGGACCTTGTGGAAAATAATACGCACTGGACGGTTAGCAGTACGCTTAATTTAAGGTATTCTGCAAAATATTATGATAGGGTGATATGAATCAATCAGTTAGTCTGGAACACTGGGTTTGATTGATTCATCTGATGCAATTGTGTTCATATCTAAAGGTGAACCACGCCTAACCAACCCATAATTTATGAGGAGATCCCAAAAATATGGTTTGTTTTTCTGTACAGTGATATCATGTGTAATAAAATAATGTTAATAGTAGGCTGTTTCAGTTGAAATCCATACACCCCCTATGGATGACATGACCTTAATATCCCACACAGGGGGTGTAGATTTCAAATGGAGTCGCCCATTTGAAATTCACACTCCCTGTATGGTAGATTCGGGTCATGTCTTCCATAGGGGGTGTATGGATTTCAACTGGAATAGCCGCAATGTCAAATGAAGCACAAAGAGCAGTTATGTTCAAGAGGCATTTTCTTTTTTATCAATGTTTGTCAGTTGTTAATTTATCAGGGCTATGCCGGAGATATTAGAATGAGAGAAGACACTCTGTAGTTAATGCCATAGAAACTTGAGGACAAAAAAGTAGCCTCATCCGCTACTGGTTTGATTCGGTTCACACCAAATCAAACTGGCTGCGGAGGAGACTAACACAAAATGGCCACACAGAGACGACTTCTGATCGGCTAGTATCGAGATTTAGAACAGTGCCACAGATTTGGACCATTTGTGCCGTCACATTTTTGTACCATCGACATAGTCTCGGACCCAGCCTGCATGTAGCTCAATTGGAAATATTGCAGAAACTGGCTGTCTGTGAGATTAGGTTGATGGTACAAGAATGTGGTAGTGCAATGTCTAAATTTGTGGTGTTGTTCATGTTGACCTCCAACAGAGTGCTGCGGGCCTGGATATGTTATCATTTTTTAAGTAACACTGATCCATCCACTTTCATTGGCATAATGCACCAAGTGCTGAATGTAGCCATGGTATAAAATGGCATTATGATCCACAACATGCTCATCTATCGGGGGCACAGTTCTTTAACCACAATACATTTGTACATTCGTTCAATTCATTGAATGATCTTTGAAAATTTGGGTATTAAAACTGATACTTTGCAACTTCAGATCAAATTTTCCACTATGATTGTTTAATTGAGGTTATTGAACTATGCCATTGGGATGAGGCCATTGTGGTCCATAGTGTGGGTGAAATGCAATAACAGCGCCCTCATTGTTTGCTCATTATTATCCAGACAATGACTTGTATTATACATATTTCTTACAGAATATTGTTTTTACTATTGTCTATCGCGTCATAGATGATATAGACATGCTTTTATACCCCTCCTGCTGGTCAATATGAAATCATTAAACACCTTGTTGAAATCTGCTGTACAGCTTTTGATAAATACATGTGTTGTGCTCCTAGCACATTGTGCTCCTGGCATGTGTTGTGCTCCTAGCTTCAAAAAGCAACCCAACGTTGATTGGTGGAGACAGGATTAGAAATAGGTTCATGAAAGATATTGAGCTGCGGGCAATCTTAGGGTTCCCACGGTCTTTGAAAATCCTTGAATTTGAAAACACCTTTTCAAGGCCTTGAAAGTCCTGGAAATTTGCACATGGTCCTTGAAAGTCCTTGAAAATTGGAATTTTACCTAAAGTATAATTTTGACAAAATTTGGGGAGCTGTCACTTTCATTAATACGCAGCTTTTTGTGTTGTGGCAAGTCCTTGAAAATCATGCTTTTGGGTCTTGAAAGTCCTTGATGAAAAAGTCACCGAGTAAACCTGCACAGCTCATAACAGTTGTGTTTATTCCGTAAGCTGGAGGTCGGTGTCTCGTGATGACATCACAGATGGCGAAACATGAAATTCCTGAGCTCCCATAGTAAATTGGCATGATTTTGACTTTTTGGTTTAATGCACAATCGTTACCAGTGTTTGTGCATAGCGACAAAGTTGCCTTCAGGTCAACTGCTTATGATTTGATGCTACGGCATGCTAGCGACTTATCGATCAGATATCGGCAATCGTTTTTTTCGAAAAGTAATGGATGTTACACTCCGACATCGCCCGGTTAATAATTACATTATGCAGCAGAGGCACTGAAATGAATACCCGGGATCGATACATGTGAATGTGCTATGCACGATTTGATATTCAGGCGATAAATCTTTGGATACCGGGTAGAAAATGATGAATATCTCCGTAATTGATTTAGTCTAAAGAAGCCAGATTTTGTTCCTTGCACTTATATATACGTGTTCAACGGATATGATAGTCGTTAGCTTGCGTCTTGAGAACTCTTGAGCTCAAAAACTGACAAAAATATTCTGATTTTATATGTGCCCAACTATAGTGCAGCGTAAGCTACCTGCACTCACTCGTGCAAGCAGTCTAAAAGCATATGACCATTGACCTCATCAATGGCGTAAACATGCTCACTCACACACAGAGAGGTCAATTACCAGGCTATTGTCAGTAGCCTTAGTCTGATGTCCCTCGGCTCATGCGTCTCAAAGTTCGGAACAAAATGGCCATGCGTGGTTGTGGATTCAACCTACCATGGCGATTTCTGCCATGAAGATATCGGGGCGATGACACTGTGCGTTATGCCACAAAAACCGCTACGCTCCTTGTGATTGCCTAGTATATTTTGCTTGCATGAGTACTTATGCCTTATAAAACCATTCTGCAAGAAAAGCATGAAAAACAAAATTCACTAATTATGCCTGCGTTTGTGTGCAAACCTCATTTTGGTAGCAAGATGTCGGATTCATGCCCGGGTTTAAGGGTCAACAGGACCTTCAGTGGGATGCATGTTTATGGTACTCATAATCTATTGGACTATTGGAACTACAGAACACAATGACAGCATCTGTAGATTTCAGGTGACTCCATTTGAAATTCATACTCCCTATGTGAAAAATTAAGATCATGTCTTCCATAGGGGGTGGAAGGATTTCAACTGGAATAGCTCACAGGTACAAGCAAACACACACAATTAAATTGTTCACCACGCAGCACAATATGCAAAGCAGTCCTTATAAAAACCTTTGTCTCTTTATCTTTTTAATATCTGATTTTGTGCCTTGTTCTGAGAAACAATGACATGTTGAAATTGAGCAACTTAATTATAAATATCTAGAATTTGGTTCACCTCAAGTTTGGTAGCGATGTCAATGCTCTTTCGCGTTTGCGCCGCAAGCGTGCTGACAAACCGCCCCTGTGCACGTGCATGTACACTCAGGGCGTTTAACTTTATGCGCGCGATTCGATACTGCGGCGAGCGAAATAAGCACCTACGTCACTACCGAACTTGAGATGAACCACAGTATATGTCTGTGGAATTCTCTATTCTATAAAGATCATATTTCAGATCATACCATAATGATACAGGTTTAAGGTGGTTATGGAGGCATTATAAAAGTGCTCTAAGCATGTGTTAAACAGATGAATTGAGTAGAGCAAAGTACACTGATCAATGTGCCTTTTGTTTGAAGTCAATCGGACATACGGTTTTCAAAATATATTAATTTATATTTTCTTTGTATCTTATTGTTTTGATCAATAATCAATAAAGTTAATGAGCTAAAATGACTGGAGAAGCTCATTAACATATCATTTTTGCCAATATTTTGCTAAAAATCCATGCATAAATGTTCAGGGTACTTTTATTTTGCATAATTTTGCCCTGAAACTTGGTCAAAGTGTTTCTAATATATTCTAATGTATTATATAGTGAAGCCGCCCCCTAATTTGCATATTTGCATAATTGATTAGCATTTATGCAAATTAGCTCATTAATTATGCAAATATGCAAATTAGAGGTGGCTTCACTATATAATACATTAGAACATATTAGAAACACTTTGACCAAGTTTCAGGGCAAAAGTATGCAAAATAAAAGTACCTGAACATTATTTATGCATTGATTTTAGCAACATATTGGCAAAAATTATATTAATGAGCCTTTACAGTCATTTTAGCTCATTAACTCTATTGATTATTGACAAAACAATAGGATACAAAGAAAATATATATTGATGTATTATGGAAACCGTATGTCCGATTTGCTCCAAACAAAAGGCATATTGATCAGTGTACTTTACCCTACTCAATTAACCTGTTTAAAACATGTTTAAAGCATTTTCTAATTTCTAGAAAATGCATCCAATACCACCTTAAGCCCACTCCTAGATGAGCGATTCCACTCAAGGGGCTAGTATTTGAATTTAACAAAATCTTCCCAATTAGCAATATAAAATCATCCTCAGTTAAACCATGTCTCAGTGAAGCCATTAAGAAGATTTGCATCATCTGATCATCGTCAGTGTTAAAACAACTGGGGGTCAACTGTTGAACTATGAAGGTTATTGAACTATGTCATTGAAATTAAGGACATTTTGACTGTTTAGTGCCAGAAGTGGGCAAGTAAAAATAGCTGCCCGTGAACATTTGCCAATTAGCACACAGTATATTGTACTGATTTACACATGGCAGCTACACTTGGCAGCTATTGCACTTACCCACTTCTGGCACTAAGCAGGCGATTTTCCCTCATAGTGATATTATCTGGTGTTTGTAATGTCAATAATCTGTGTAATCATTTGATATTCTCAGGACTGTACAATTTGATGTGTAATTAATAAACTGAACTGAAATTAAAATATTCCACATACACAAAATAATCCTTCTTTTGATTGACTGTTTATTTTACTGTAGCACTATTTGAATTTGGTGGGTAGCTTTTTGTTGTATGATCCAACATTCTCCCAGGCCCCTCCCTCGTAAATAATGAACGGTCCCTAATGCTGAGCTCATTTCCCATCTGTTAGATTCCTTTTTTAATTTTTAGGAGGTGATCCTCCCCAAATCTATTTAGACTATTTCATGTAATTTTTTTATACTCCTCATAAATTCTTATTTAGACTTTAACTGTGACCAGGCACAGTTTTTTTTTAATGCCTTGTTAGGGATTATACCTGGGGCCGAGTTGGCAGTGGGGCCGAGTTGATGTGGGGCCGAGTCGACTGAGGCCGAGTTCACCCCCCTTTGCCCCCCTCCCCCGATGGCTTCGCAGCCATTCAGTGAGTGGCGCTTTGCAGTTTTCTTTTATTTCGTCGTGGCACTTCAATAAAATCTATTTGAGGAAGCCTGATCTAGACCATTTAAAGGTTTGCAAATTGGGATCCCAAAAATTTGGCATGTGTAAAGGGGGAGGTGGGAAGTTTTTTTTGTGGGCCGAGAGGGGGGGCAAGCGATTTTTGGCAGGCTGGGGGCGGGAAAGCGATTTTGGCAGGCCGTTTGGAAATTTACCCCCCCCCCTTAGCCTGAGTCCCTGGCCTCTCACTCGCAAAATGGCGGACAAACATGGCGGCGGCTCGTTCGAGGCCTGAGAACGATCTGTGCATTTTTTTTTTTTTTTTATTTCATGAGCGGCCCTGTATATACAGGGTCGCGCAAAATGCAACTCTAATTGGTACGTTGAAATCTCAGCGCGCCTATTATCCATATATGGCCTTATACAGTCCATATATGAAATATAGCCAGATCAAACAAATCAGCGCCATTTAAGTGAATTTTAAACACCGATGCCAAAATTCAACCACGGCGCCGTGTGTGGAAGACACATTTTGGACAGGATATACCGATTTGTGGAATAATAAATAAGGTATATTAATGAGCGGCAAGTGTTCAAACATCGCTTGGACCAAACTGGAAGTGAAGAAAGAGTTGAACATAATCTGATTTAGAAGAATTTGAGCTAATTTGTGTGGATAGTATTGCGGGAGTGCACTGCATGACCGTGTGCAGTAAAATGTGTACACGATACTTTTACATGTCATGATGGTGATGATGTTCTTTTTTACGTACTGTCTGAGCCCAGCTGAGTGACGACAAATTTAATCAGCTCTATTCTAGTATAAAACAAGTTCATTCTTGCGGCAGTGTGTCTGTCTGTCCGCATCTCAAGTTGCCGTGCAAAATGGACACTCCAATTCATTGAATTCAATGCATCATGCATGCAAACCCGTGCGTGAATATGTCATGGCATACATGGCATCACATTGATTGTACTTCAGTGTAGACCGGCGTAGCCTCGGACTTGGCAAGAGAATACTGCTACCGGACTCCATAATAACGACGCACCGACCGACAGTGTCACTGCAAGCTACTGCAATTCATGCAATGATCAAAACCCTGAGACTTCCATGCAAGATTCTCCATCCTGCCATGCATGCATGTCAATGTCACGAATGTTGTACCAACAAAACATTTAGCGGATAGCCGTAGCATAGCATGGCCTAGGCCCGAGGCAAAGGAGAAATCAGTTGATTTGACATTTGTAGACTGTGCCTGATGTCATGATTGTTGCCTGGGATTGTTGCCTGTCTACTTCCAACATGTCCAAGGTCATGAGGTGTACTCATGGTACTGGCATGGCACTGACTGGAGAGTTTTACGCTGATGTTGACAGTGTTACCATTATTCATGGCCATGTCATATCATTATTATTGACTGTGTATTCTGACTGTGACATTGACAATGAGTACTATAAATTTGCCAAGATCTGACTGAACAAGCACCAATGGCATACCGCATGAGTATACAATGTGTCATCCTGTCAGAAGCTGCAGGCCTACAAAAGAAAAAGCGGTAAGCAAAAAACATGACAACAGTTGTGGCCTAGACTGTTGAACATGATGTCCTCTCCCGTATGAGGTCTGAACTAATTAGGCCCTGCCCTGCGTAGCCCCTGTTGGGCCTAAAATATACTAGCAAGTCATGATTGTAGTATACCATATGTACATGTATACTGTAAAAGTCCTAGCATACACCCCCTCACACCTCCGAGCGTTAGTATGCTAGCATGAGCTGCATCCAGACCATGACATTATTTTCATGAAAAAAAAGTCAACTATTTTATTTTAAAATGGAAATTATCAAAATTAAAATTTAACCTCTCAAAATGCCAGACCGCCCTGCTGTTTGTCTTAGCTAAATGTATTAGGGGATGTCATTTTCTTCGCAGGGGGTCATGAATATGTCGGTGACCGGAGTAAATTTTGTATGACCCCCCTATCGTGGGCAAAATTTTTTTACGACCCCCCTATCTTGGGTCGAAAATTTTTGTGACCCCCTCCCTTCCACCTACACAGACTCAAGACAAAGTATTGCTGGAACAAAGGCGAGGAGCGCACCAAAACTTTAGAGCGAAGAATTGCGCAAATATTTTGAGTCACCAACCCTTAATAATTATATAACCCCCCTATTTTGGGTGTTAACAAATTATAACCCCCTATATTTGGTCTAAAACTGTATGACCACCCAGTATATTCATGACCCCCTTAGGGGGCTGTCATTTTCTACAGAAGGGGTGGGTCATGAATATGTCGGTGACCTGAGTAATTTTTTTCATGACCCCCTATCAAGGGCTAAATTTGTTACAACCCCCCCTATCTCAGGTCAAACATTTTATGCCCCCCCCTTCCGCCTTCACAGACTGACTACAAATTATTCATCACTGGAACTAAGGGGGCTGTCATTTTCTTTGGAAGGGGGAGTCATGAATACATTGTATACTGGGGGTCATAGAATTTTGAGACCAAAATAGGGGGGGGGGGTTATAATATTTTAACAACCAAAATAGGGGGGTTATAGAATTATTAAGGGCTGGCGACTCAAAATTTTTGCGCGCTCCGCGTGCCTTCTTTACACTTACGATCAAAATTTTTAATGCGTTTCACGCACTCTGCTCTAAAATTTGGGCGTGCTCCGCTCCTTTTATCCTTCCGCCGATGAATAATTTGTCTTCAGTCTGTATAGGCGGAAGGGGGGTCATAAAATAGGGGGTCGTAAAAAAAATTAGCCAGCGATAGGGGGTCGTAAAAAAAAATTGACTCCGGTCACCGACATATTCATGACCCCCTCCTGTCAAGAAAATGACATCCCCTAAGGCACGAAGCGCGTTAAAAACTTAAATCGAAGAAAGTGTGTGGAGCGCGTTAAAATTTTGATTGTAAAAGTGTAAAGAAGGTGTGCGGAGCGCGCCTAAATTTTGAATCATATAACTTAAGATTGTGCATACATTTTGATCAAAAGATTACCCGCGCAGCGCGCGAAAATTTTTGGACACCAGCCCTTAATAATTCTATAACCCCCCTTATTTTAATGTAAAAAATTATAACCCCCCTATTTTTGGTAAAAAAATTCTATGACCCCCCTCCCCCAGTACATATTCATAACCCACCGCTTCCAAAGAAAATGACAGCCCCCTAAATAACCCGATAATGTACAAATGATGTACACGAACCTGGTGATTACAAAATATTTCTAATTTCTTTTCAAACTCAGCAAATGATCTTTTTTTTTTCAATCTGTTGCAACGGTCTGATATTAAAATCTACTGTTAAAGAAGGCTAAGCATTTTTCTTGTTTAGACATGGTCTTGACAGGTAGGCCTACCGGTATTGAATGAAATACAATAAAATATTAGATCAAGTCGCATCATCACGCGACAAAAATTATGCGACAGGAATTTAAAACATTTCATTTGACTTTCTATTTTACTGTGGGTGCACCGTAAAACTCGGCTGTACATTCTCTACGGTGGCGGCATATATAAGCGTGGATCGTGTTATAAATATTGTTCACTGCAACTGCAAATATAAGAAACAAGCCTACCATCCATTTTGAAGTAATTAAAAACAACAACAACAACAACAACAACAAAAACACAAAAACAATGGAGCCTTCGGGCAACACACAAGCACTTTATTTGTTTTTCATGTTCGGCGGCTTCGGCCAGGTTAGTTTGGGCTGTAATTGAACCACAAATAAAAATAGGCGTCTTGCGAAATAATTATGATGAAAATAAATTGAACGTAGGCCTAAGTTTAAAGAAAACAAAGCAAAAATATGCCCAATTAAAACCGGACCGACATGACGGCCGAGTGAAAATTGAAGAAGTCAGAGTAATAAACAGAATCAGAATGGTGAAAGGAAAATATAACAATAAAGCAATAGACCTATTTAAAACTAAACAGTATTATACTATTATATAATACTGATAGGCCTAGGAAAGATAGCAATTATTATCATACAAAAGAACAAGTTTAAAATTCATTAAAATTCCTTAAAAACAGTTGTTTTATTCACGGGCGAGTCGGAAGATAATTTACCCGCGGAAATTTCCTTGAATTGCAGTGCGCCATGCGACGGGAAGCGCGCGTAGTCGCACGCGTTTTATTAATGAGCTCAAAAGTCCTCCACGCTCAGAACACGTTTGGTGTTCAGTCCTCGTATACAGCACAGTGTAGCGGCCCCAGACAAACAAGTACCTAGACCTATGACTTTGGTTCGCGTAGTGAAGCCGACACTGCTTAGCAACGACTTTGACAAGGGCGCATACCGGACGCAAGCAAGCAGACATGTTCGCGTCACGGAACATTATTGCATTTGACGCGTGCGATAATGGCGCAACAATCACGCAAACGAGCATAGACATACCACCTAGACCTATTACTGCCCATCCTTTAATACCACAGCGGGAGGTGAAGCCCCGTATCCAAGGTGATATTGTAATTTAAATAAGGTGGAGGATGAATTTCATTTTGTAATGATATGTCCTTTCTATACCAACCCTCGCCAAGATTTATTATCTACAATACATGAAATGTATGATATAGATGGTATGGTAGACACTGACATTTTCAAACTTATAATGAGTGCAAGTGATTTTGACAGTATTACTCCAATAACCAAATTCGTCAAATCAGCTTTTGATTCACGAACGAACATGGACTTATAGATAATAACAAAGTTCCCATTTGGGCTTAGAGCAGCGACCCCCTGTCATATTTTCATTCTATAGGCTCAATGTAACATGGACTTGAGCGCCACTATTAATATTGTCTATTATTATTAAGACTAATTTATATTTCTTCTATAATTGTAAATATTTGTACTTGTAACTTTAATATTGCAATTTCAATTGTAAATATTTGTAGGGCCCTATTTGTAAATATTAACTATACCAGTTTGTTTGGTGAATGTTAATAAAATATATTGAAATATATTGATATTGACGGATTGACGGGGTTACTAGGCGCGGAGAAATATCGCATACATGTTTGACGCGCTAGTTTGCGTGATTACTGCGCCGTTATCGCCTGGCGTCAAATGCAACATGTTCCATAGACGCGAACATGTCTGCTTGTTTGCGTCCGGTATGCGTCCTTGTCAAATTCGTTGCTAAGCAGCGTCGGCTTCACTACGCGAGTCAAAGTCATAGGTCTAGGTTCTCGTTTGTCTGGGCAAACGAGCGCGTTTTCTCTCCAGACATGAACGCTTATTTCTCCGCGTCCGACCACCCGACCAAAATCACCTTGGATACGTGGCTTCACCTCCCGCTGTGGTAAGGGATGGGCAGTAATAGGTCTAGGTGGTATGTCTATGGTAGCGGCCGTGTGTATATTCGAGACTGGAGGATTTAGTCTACCCCCCCTCCCGGGGGGCTCATAATTATATATTGCACAGCCCCTGAACATAGAGTCTATGCCCCTGAATGACGTTGGTAATTAATATTCATATAGTCCAACCAACCGGAAGCCGGAAGTAAGTATATTAGTGCTGCCAAATGAAAACAAACATCTGGATAGGAAATTTATACGGGTGAGTGATTTCTACAGATTTTAATTTTCCTATAATGTACATGATGTAGCAAAGTAAACATTTACAAATATTACCCATCAAAGAATATCAACCACCAAATGTTGTGGCTTCTGTCATTGTAAAAAGAAAGAAGATATTGATGTAAGCTTACCGCTGAGTTGAGCCTTTTTATTAAATTTTAAGCTTACTTCACTTGCAAAATTACACGTCACTGTCATATATGAATATCAATATGATGTTATGCATGTACATGTAACAATCTCTAGCATGAACATAATGTGTAATTAATTTTAAAACTTTTTTGAGTTAAAGGAGGATCTAGGGGTTCATTCATATATTTTCATGACTAAAATAAACGGTTGTTTATGCCCGAGGGCCGCTTGCGGCCCGAGGGCATAAACAACTTTCGTTCATATCTTCGCTATATAACTTGGTAGCGTGATTGGTTGAGAGCCGGGCATAAACAGCGTTTATGCCGGTGTCCCAGATGTGAGATCGCCGGGTAGGGAAAATGCAGGGAAATCGTGTATTTTAATAACGTTTAAATAATTATTTTGATGAAATAAGAATCACAAAATGTTCTGGGATGTATGAGCGGGGTTCATTCATATATTTTCATGACTAAGCGGTTGTTTATGCCTCGGCCGCAAGCGGCCCTCGGGCATAAACAACCGCTTAATCATGAAAATATATGAATGAACCCCCTAATTTAGTCATGAAAATATATAAATGAACCCCGTTCATACATACCAGAACATTTTGTGATTCTTATTTTATCAAAATATTAACAAAAAATAACAAGAAACATCTTGGCATTAAAAACCATGAATTTCGTTCGTTCTCCCTACCACTGCAATCGCACATCCGGGCCACCGGGCATAAACGCTGTTTATGCCCGGCTCTCGACCAATCACGCGCGCCGTTATATAGCGTGTATGTATGAATTCGTGATCATAGCATCCTCTTTTTAATGACAGTTTGTAATTATTCCCAAAATTTCAGTTGAACTTGATTCCGATTTTGCGTTTGCGAGTTTACATGATTATTGATAAGTGTATTTATACACTGCTGCTCCATTGCCCCATAGGACACTGTTGTAATTTCATTCTGGTATACCAGAACGAAAATTCAATTTTGACGTTATTTTTGCTAAACGAATTAATTTGCAAGAATTTTTTTGTTCATAAACATGTAGCCACAGGTGTGGTATAAAAAAAAAATTGAGAAAAGTGGGGGGATGAGGCTGTGGATCCATCGGATAGCGTTGGCATTTTTTGCAACATGCAACGGATGTAAGTTAAAGCCTTAATGTACGATTTCCGTCAAATTTTGATTTTGTTAATATCTTTATTCAAAATTTTGAAATAATATTAGTAATAACTGACGAGAAGGGTTGCTGTCCATTTTAGGTTAAACTAACAAGGTAAAAGTGAAAGAAACCCCACTGGTTATTTTGGGCATTTAACACGTACTGTAGTTCTATGGGAGGACATATCATAATTTTTAAATTATGATAATATGTCAAACTTTGCTCTGTTGACCTACAAAGACAACAAATTTGGCCGATTCCATTTAGGTGCAAGTTGGGACATGTGTAAACATTAAAAAAATGCACAAAAATCTGGTTTGAAAAAATTAACCAATTTCATATTATAAGATCGTACATTAATGGCTTTAATGTAGGTATGAAAGGCAAACCTTAGTTAACATTTGCTAGTCGGCCAAATTGGCCTAAACCGGGGCCCAAACAATACATATTTACATAGAAAAGATTTGTCAAGGAAACCTACATAAATATGTTGTCTATACTTGACGTTGCCTTGACCCAAATATAGGATTTATTTTATCGTAATTAAATTGGAGATACATAGTGTGCGGTTTCTGTGAGAACAAATAATTCTGGGCTTAAAAATTACAAACAGTTTGAAAAACTGACTCCTTTGGTATAACCAACCCTGAAAACCAAATGGTCAGTTGGTGTCAGACAACAATAAGAAGAAGGCTAAAAATATTGAACCATATCAGTTTCAATCAGTATTCACACCGGAGAATATTACCAACATGCCAAAGATAATCAAAAGTATACACGTACGCCAGATAAACTTCACTGTTACAGGTGGGGGGAAGTTGTTGACCGACCTTAACCCCGGAAAAGCGACAGGACCCGACGGCTTGCAGGTACGCATTCTAAAGATGGGGGCTGTTGAAATCACTCTGGCAACCTTGACCACCATCTTTAGATATTCTCTTGAGACAGGCAATCTGCCTGCAGATCGGAGATTCGCAAACATATCTCCAATCTTCAAGGAAGGGGGCCGTACAAAACCTTCCAACTATAGACCGGTTTCCCTGCCGTCTACAATGTATTTGTTACAAGGTAATAGACCATGTACTTGATTCGAACATCATGCTCCATTTAGACCAGCATGATATTTTGACCGGCTTCCAACACGGGGGCAAGTTGATAATTGCCTTGGATTTTCACTGAAAAGGCAAGGCAGCACGGCAGTTTGTAATATTTCAAGAGGGCATCGCGGCAACTGTTTAAGGCACCAAGGCAATTTCTCAAAAGCGAAGAAAACACACACAAATAAAAAATAAATGTTGGTATTTATACAGCGCCTTTCACATGTGAACATGTACCAAAGCGCTTTATATTTATTCCGCCGTCGTTAGAATATGTCAGCTGCCATACAATGCCCAAGGCATGCTCATACCTTTAGGCGGCGCTCAATGGACAGTATTCATAACAGCTCCCCATTTCACACCTGGGTGGAGAGGAGTAATCGAGATAAAGTGCCTTACTCAAGGGCACAACACGTAATCCGTTCCGCTCGGCCACCGTGTTCCCGCATAATAGTCTGATAGATGATTTTATAATGAAGGGACAGGGCTGGGGCACCGATGGCAACTTCATTAGAGGACACGGCAAGTGACTGCCTTGGGTCAAGGACATATTTTTAGGGCATTACGGCAGTGGGGTTGGGCACCCACGGCATTATGCCATGGGTGCCGTGGGTTAATTTGAGGATTGTATGGAATTTGGAAATTTACACCACCTTTGTCAAAGATTAAGGGAGTAGGGGGTGTATGAATTTCAACTGGAATATCCCACATTTGTATGAATTTCGACTGGAATATCCAAAATTTGTGCAAAATTTGAGTCCTTGTCAGTATGATGTGAAAACAAACAAAAAACAATATATGTTTTTTTTATCCACACAGAGAATTGTAATTTTTTTCTTGTATTTTTTCATATTTCAGGTGCAGAGCATTGATATATGATGGAACATGCGCAGTAGTGTGTAATTTGGTAGTATCAACTATTTACAGACATTGACTATATATCTGGTATGAACTTTCATGTACACATAAGTAGGCCAATCATACGACCTTTGACCTGCAGCTGTATCAGAACACTCTGTAGTGTATATGAGGGTATAGTGCCATCATGGGCTGTTACTGTACCAAGGAAACCATAGAGATCAATGGCAGAAGGTTCTATGTGCAGAAAAGACTGGGAGAAGGGTAAGATGTTTCTAGTATCTATACTGGACGTATATCGTCATAACCTTGTAACTTTAATAGCTGCTATGTGTTAAATATATACATACGATATATCATATTGTACATATTTAACACATGGCAGCTATTGGAGTTAGGAGGTTTTGTGCAAACGGTGCCAATATGTGACTTGCTACCATGAAATGAGCATGAGCATGAAGTCGCAAATTGCTAGTTTTGAGACGCCCTGGCTACTGCATTGATGTTCTTTGTTTCTTACGCACATGTTCAAGCCAGTACTATATCTGTATGTCCTTTGTGAATAGGGCACAATGGGATCCCATTCACACAGGACATGGCTTGTATATGTGTGCGGCAAACAAAGAACATTAACTCAGTCAACCAAGATATCTTGAAACTACCAACTTGTGACTAATTTACGCTCATTTCGTGGTAGCAGGTCACATACTGAATGCTGTCTCGCTCTTTCATGTTTTTTATATCTCTTGCTTTCTCTCACTCTCTTAAATGTGGTATTCTTGTTAAATCCATACATGTACATTGTACACCCTCTATGGAAGACTTCAAATGCAGTCACCTGTTCAGATAACTCCATTTGAAATTCACACCACCTGTGTGGAATATTAAGATCATGTCTTCCATATGGGGGGGGGGGGTGTACTGATTCCAACTGGAATGGCCCAGCCCAGTGATGATTCTCCTAAGTTCATTTCTCTCCTCCATTATTTCCTTTCTCTACTTTCTCTTTCATCTCTTTTTTTTTCTCCTCTACTTCATTCACCATTCTATTTACTCTTAACTTTCTCTTCCCCTCTTCTACCTCTCCTCTCTCTCACTCTCTCTCTCTCTCTCTTTCAACTCTCCTCTCCCTCTTTCTCTCCTCTTTTCTATTTTGCTTTCCCCTCTATTTTCTCTCCTTTCCTCCATTATCCTCATCCTAATTCTCTTTCTCCCTCTCAGCGTATATCTCCTCCATTTTCTCCCCCATGATCTGTCCCCCTTCCCCTCTTCTCTACCATTGTCTCAAATTTCTCACTCCCCACTTTAGTATGGAAATGTCATAGAAATGTGAGTTAAATACCATCATTTTTCTTATGAACTGTTCAATATTAACAAATCCCCAGTTGAAATTAACATTCTTAATGAAAGAGAAACAAATTGTGTCTATGAACTTTTCCTTTTCAGCAACACCCTGAATATATATAATAAATATTACTATAATGTATGTTATTATTTATGATATTTTATGCATGCAGTGGATTCAGTGTTGTCGATTTGGTGGAAGATGAAACGGGCAAAACATTTGCCATGAAAAGAATACTATGTCATGCCACAGAAGATGAACAAATGGCTAGACAAGAGGCAGAATTCCACCAGAATTTTAACCACACAAATCTCATCCCTCTAGAAGAATGGAAGATGCTGAAATATTCTGGCAGGGTTCCAGAGGTAGTACTGGTGCTTCCATATTATAGGGTAAGTTTATTAAAGGCACATGGGTCGCATAATAAAAAGTCTGCGCATCCAGGGACTCCTTATTTTTTTTATTTAGGCCAGTTTGGACTCCTTAAATCACAAGTTGAAAGTGACCAAAGGGTCCGTTAAAAACTGTATGGACCCCATAATTTTATGATGCATGGAGGCGTAAATCGGTATAAAAATCGTCAATTAAAAAAAAAGAAAAGATATATCAGCAAATCTTCCAAATCGTCACAGGCCAGCGAAACTAAATATTTGACCAGTTCCAAAGTTTAGAATTTCGGACAAATGGACTTCTTTAAATTCTCATTGGACTCCTTAAATATTGGTTTTGCAGGTACCAAAGGGTTCAGAAAAATTAAGTTGGAACCTTTGATTTTTTGTGCTTGTAAAGGCCTATTCAGGGATTTGCTCATCCAGAAGATTGACCCCCCATGAAAAGACTTTCATTAATAGGACATCATTAAACTTTTTATTTGTTCTCTTACCCAACCATGACTCTTATCTGGCCTCTGGCGTTAGGGTTAAGTCAGAGCAAAGTAGGAAATTTTCAAGATGCAGTTATTTCCATTACTAACATATACTCAGTTATAACCTGTTACACTTGGGTGCAAAGTTATGACCATTTCATATGTCCATTTTCTTATGGTTTTCATTATTGATTTTAGCTCTGTATAATTTGTACCAATTAACTTTGATATTGCTGACTTTGGAGTGATTCAATCAGATTGGTGTCACAAATAGTGATAATAAATTCTAGGAACTGCAAAATTGTAATTTTGTCCTCAATTTATTCCCCATACAGGGTGGTACTTTACAAGATGAGGTAGAAAGATTAGCCAAGCAAGGAGAACACATGTCTGAGCAGAGGCTGATGCGCATCTTTAAAGGAATATGCGAAGGTGTGAGGGCGCTTCACAGTGCATCACCAGAACCACTATCACACAGGTTGGTGTAACAATGTATTATTATTGTTCAAATTTTAATATCAAATCATTGTCGTCGAGCTTCTCATATCTGAGTATTCATAATCTTTCTGGTGAAGTTTCTCCACTCATGTTGATCTTGCGCTTTGATGTAACAGCTGTAAATTGACAGTTCAGTTAATTAAAAGTGAAAGCCCCACTTTTGGTTCAAGTTCCTTATGGAATTAATCAAGGTCAAAATTTATCCATGTAAATTCTGTTCTGTCTGTGATCAAAGTAACAGTGTAAGTCCGTTCTTCTGTGGAGAACTGCAGCCAAGCGGGGCTTCCTGTTTAAAGAAATAGTCCTGTCTGTCCACCTGAGACTCTGTCTTCCTCTGCTTCTTTTCCCCTCAAATTTTCCGAACATAACCACTTTATCTAGATTGATTCCTTCTCGTCTGGCAACAAAATACTGTATTTTCTGTTTCATCACTGAGTTTAAGAGTGAGTCTTTCTCCCCTATTTCATGCCAAACACTCTCATTTGTCCTTTTGGCAGTCCATGGGATGCACAGAAGCATTCTCCAGCATATGCTTCAATCCAAAAATTACCACTTTTACAGTATATTTTTGATATTTAGTCATCAGTATTCTGTTTTTTATTTTGCAGAGACATGAAACCAGGCAATGTAATGCTTGATGATAGAGGGACACCTGTCATTATGGATTTTGGCTCCATGGCCGTAGCGAAAATTGAGATCAAAGGACGGTCACAAGCTGTAGCATTACAGGTAACGGCAGTCAATTATCATAATATTTTTAAAGTACTTTTTCTTTGTACTCTGCATCAAGGCAAGCAAATAGCCTTTTCGAAGTATGGCATAAACAAAAGGAGGGCAGTCTGGGCTGGTTTTGAATCTTTAAGATGCTAATGACCCTAAATAATCTCTGAAAGCTTAAAAAATGTTTGGCAAACATTTTGAAAATTTTTTTCTTCAAAAAATCAATCCACTTCCAAAAAACTTGAAAAAAAACCACCCAAAAGCACAAAATTTGGGTTGGTTGGGCCCATTACTTCATTGCCTATATAAAATTAGAATAATGTTTTGTTTGTTTATTGGATACAGGACACAGCAGCTGAGAAGTGCAGTATGTTATTTAGAGCACCCGAGCTCTTTCATGTAGAAAGTCATTGTATTATTGATGAAAAGGTTGATATATGGGTAAGTTGACAAAAATTGCATGATTAAATTAATTATGCTATGTAAAAATATTAAAATTAAAAAATAATGTAGCATGAAAATTCACATTGCAAAGGTAAAAGCACATAGGAAATGTCAAGGAGAGTTATACAATCAGGAACAGAAGTGTAGCCAGGACTCTTTCAGGGGGCAGGGCAATATCTAGGAGGGGGCAAACTTAAATGGACAAAAATGTACTAAAAATCAAAAAAGACATAAAAATCTTAAATATCAGGGCATTCATGATATGCTAATCTATATTGTGTTGATCTATGGATGGCTCTGTATGTGTTCTACACACTGTCATTCAATTCTTTATCACTTGATGAACTGGATGAATAGAAATGACGATGGACATCGAGGTCACATCACTGAACTTCATGAATAGACTACTTATGCAATACCAGGGGCGTAGCAAGAGCATCAGGGGCCCATGGACAAGGAGAAGTACGGGCCCTTTTAACCAGGGCGGGATTTAGCCTACCTTATGGGGCCCTGGACTCAGGCCCCGAACTCACGTGCCGAGGAAGGCATGTGCATTCATGTCAGTGGTCAAGTTTTGGTTTAACTAAAGTGGGACTAACATATTTTGTTCAATTCAATTTCAGACTATTTTGGCCCCAGATCAACATGAATTCTGCCATATGAATTTGCGCGTAGCGCGGAAAATTTTAAAATTTTGCCATTATATTGACCAAAAAACATGTTATTATTGGGGTTAAAAGAAAGATGCATAGGGCAATTTTGGGGCCCCCAAATTTTTGGGGCCCTGGACCCGGCCCATCTGGCCCAATGGTATAAAAATCCGGCCCTGCTCTCCATTATCAGCCCTTATTTAATTCTCGCTTTTGTGCTCGGGGCCCCTGAACCCTCTGGGCCCATGGACTTCGTCCGCCCTGCCCCCCCCCCCCCTTGCTACGCGCCTGTGCAATACGTTTTTGTGTCAGTGTTTGACAAATGGTGCTCCAGCTGAAATATTGCAAAAAATGTCAGATTGTAAATTTGCAAACCTGTTATTTCAGATAGCGTATCTCGAGCCAAACAGTGCTAGAAACATATTAGGTTCTGTTATTCTTTTAGTTGCTATAAAACTCTGGGGGGGTGGTACTCAAGTTTGGTTTGGGTAGGGATGTGCTGCTGAGAATTTGAAAGTGGACCCATCTGTATACCAATTTTTCAAAAAATCGGGACCCATCACTATACCAAAAGTCCATCATTTTTGCTTAATTCAAAGCAAATTGCCAACAAAAATTTCAGAAGAACTATTTTTCAGAACAAATTGTGAACATTCTGAAAAAAATACCCATCCATATACCAAATTTGGCCAAATGGGGATGCACCACAAACATGGGTCTCATTTTCTACTACTTAGTAGAAAATGAGACCCATGTTTGTGGTACATCCCCATTTGGTAACTGAGTGAATGTTCTTAGTGATTCAGTAGTTTTAAAGAAAGTTTTGGAATTAAATCAAATACTAGAGCTTGCTTTTTGCTACTTTGCGATGTTGCGTCTGGAACCACCAGACTTCATCAGGCAACTGACCCGCTGGATTGGTCACGTGATCATTAGGCTATTCCAGTGGAAATCCACACTACCCCTGTGGAAGATTCTGGAAATATCTTCAACAGAGGGAGTATGTTTTTCAAATGTAATTGGTCAGGGTTAATCATTTTGAAACCCACACTCTCTCTGTATTATAGCTTTCCCTATATCTTCCATCTGGAGTGAGTACTTCAAATGGAAGTTACCCAATTGTCTCTTGTATTCAAAACTCATACTCCCTCTGTAGAAATCTTTGGCTAAATCTTCCACAGGGGTAGTGTTGATTTTAAATGGAATAGCCCATTTATAATGAGTACCCCCTGGGTAAACCTCATCTGCCAGATCTTCCATTTATCCTGGTTGTTTTGTTTTCTTACCATGCAGTCATTAGGTTGTGTGCTATATACATTAGCATTTCTTCAGTCACCGTTTGAACCAGTCTACCAGAGGGGAGACAGTCTACATTTAGCGGTCTTGGGGAGGAATTTCAAATTTCCAGAAAATTCTCGGTAAGATTGGTTTTGTTGGTGTATACAGGCTGTAATGATTGTAAACTGCAGGGGTGTGATTTTTCCGGATTTTTCCGGATTTCCGGATTTTGGGATTAAAAAAAAAAAAAAATCCGGATTTTCAAAAAAAAAAAAAAATTTTTTTTTTTTTTTTTTTTTTTTTTTTTTTGCTTTTGGAGTGGCCCTGGACCAAGAGCTAAATGCTTAACAGAGATGTCACATTTCGAATTTTCAGTTCGGATATGAGAAAATCTCCAATTTTAAAATGAAAATTCCTTAGAACCCTGACTGGATGATTTATAGACACACTGTACTGTGCAAAAAAATGGTGATGCAATTTCTCATGTGTATGTGAATGATATGATACTGGAAGTATGTATTCACAGATAATAAATGTTTTATACTATAAAGTGAAGTATTTTAACAGTTTCTCATTCTTACATTTTACCCCATGAAATTGCATCTCCAGTGGTGCTCAAGTGTGTAAAACCCTCTGGCCGAGGGGCATCGCCCTTCGACCCCACCAGGCGTTGCCCCTGGACCCCACCAGGGGCCCTTGAGCGAGCCCTGGACCCCCCGCCTAGCGGGCGAGAGCTCGCTTCGCCCGCTCGCTCCGCCGCAATTTCGTTGCCTTGGGGGTTTTTTCAGAAAGCACCAATCACACCCCTGAAACTGTCCCACAGTCTCGGTTCCATCTCTGGGTAAATAATTATTATTTTAATTATTTATTATTATTATTTATTATTAATTAGAGCTAAAGCCACCTTCTCCTTCACTCCAAAGATTAAAACCAACACACCATTAAGCCCTAACTAATGGCAACACAGTTATAGTGCTCCTGGAGCACTGTGTGTCGACGAAAACTCAATTAATCTACAAACCAACTTGTTTATTTTTTTATAACAGCTCTCCTAATCCGAGACTGTTCCGCTTTGATAGTAAATTGACTTCCAAATAATTATCAAGCTATGTAACGTGACTGAAGCGTCAATTATGATAGCCCTGCCCCATTATTAATTCAAATATGGTAGGCACATAACATGCATGACCCAGTTCTATTGTAATTTTGCGCGCGCGTGAATATGATCAACAGACTATTAATGAAAACTCATTTCAAATATCGCCTTGCTTGCTGAGCTCTACATTGATTGGTCAGGCTGAGTAGCCGCTTACACAAACGGCAAGACAGTGAGACCACGGATGTGATATATAGAAAACTCGTCTGACCCAGGATCGGGAAAAGTGAAATGCTGGGAACTGGAAGGCAATTTGCCTACAGATTGGGAGGGTCCATGTATCGGGTTTATTTAATGTTATATGATCTACATTACCAGTCGTTCTCCATGGACCCGAGGGAGGGTCTATAATGATTGGTACTCAGCAATTTTGATGTTTATTGAAAAGCCTGTCTCTTCCAAATATTAATGCAACATTGGATACTCTTGAAATGTCCAAGTCAATTCTTGCAAGGTGAACTGAAATTTTACCCTGCCGGCCAAGTTGTACAATCAAGAATGCAGCCCACAATCAAACAATAAAACAACCAAAAGATTTGAAGTTGGGAGTGGTCTATCATATTGATATTGTACATATTTGACTCTAGAAATGAAAATCTTCCCACCTTTATCAAAACTAATTTTTCATTTTTGTTCTTTTGTCCTGTTTTTGTTTATGTTTGTACCTCTCCTAAATGTTATCATTATGTTCACATTTGGTGTTTGTTTGTTTGTCTGTCATTTCACCTGAAACACAAAGGTATTCATTCCAGTTTGGTGCTCTGGTTTCATCTATGTTAAAGATAAACCCCAAAGACAGACCTGATATATTTGGAGTCCTGGACATGATTGATCATGGGGTCATTACCTCGGGGCAAGAATCGGATACCAGTTCAGATTCATATTCTGTCGACTCTCCCGTAATGTGAATGGTGGTTTCAAACCAGATTACACAGACACGGTCGATAGTGATGATTCTGTATTTGATGATTAAAGAAACATATAGGGTCTTGACGGGCAGAGTGTCCCCTTCTTCTCATTTGAGTGTTTTTGTATTATAAACACAGCACAAGAAAATTGTGGGGAGTTTGTGTGGTTTTGTGTGCTGTTTGTATGGTGTGTATAATGGGAGTTAATAATTTATGTCATATATCATCTTGTGCTTTTTGTAATGGAAAAAAGTGAAATGAAAGGTTGATTCTTGGAGAGTAGTAGTTGTGCTGTGCCTGCCCAGTCAAATATTTCATTATTGGGTGTGCATAACACACTGTTATCCTCTGCTCCATTCTAAGAATTAATGGTTTCAGCTCTATAGATGAATTTGAAGGGGTTGTCATCCATAATTATCATGCTGTGAGTTTATCATTCTGAATATTTGAAAGGCTATTAAAATCCATTTTCTTTGTTGGTTTGCATGCTTGGCAGGTATTCGGAGGGGCTACATGACCTTGTATCCTCAATGTTGGTGGTGGAACCCATGGAAAGACCAAGTATATCCTGGGTTATGGACAGAGTGGACAATCTTTTACAAGACTTGGAGAATAGAGTCTAGAAACACTTGATGCATATAGGCCTCATAACCATAGGTGGTGAGTCCTTGGAAAGACCCAGTGTATAAATCTTGAGGAGGTGGACTGATGGGATAATCTCATACAAGAATAGAGTCTCCAAATAGAGAAACATTCAACATATAGCGATAGGTGGTGAGTCCTTGGAAAGACCTAGTATAATTTGAGATTGACAGCTTGGATGATCTCAAGACTTGGAGAATAGAGTCTAGAAACACTTGACACATAGCAATAGGTGGTGAGGCCTTGAAAAGACCCAGTATAATGTCAGATTGACAGCTTGGATGATCTCAAGACTTGGAGAATAGAGTCTAGAAACACTTGACACATAGCGATAGGTGGTGAGGCCTTGAAAAGACCCAGTATAATGTCAGATTGACAGCTTGGATGATCTCAAGACTTGGAGAATAGAGTCTAGAAACTCTTGACACATAGCGATAGGTGGTGAGGCCTTGGAAAGACCTAGTATAATTTGAGATTGACAGCTTGGATGATCTCAAGACTTGGAGAATAGAGTCTAGAAACTCTTGACACATAGCCATAGGTGGTAAGTCCTTGGAAAGACCCAGTATAATTTGAGATTGACAGCTTGGATGATCTCAAGACTTGGAGAATAGAGTCTAGAAACACTTGACACATAGCAATAGGTGGTGAGGCCTTGGAAAGACCCAGTATAATTTGAGATTGACAGCTTGGATGAACTCAAGACTTGGAGAATAGAGTCTAGAAACACTTGACACATAGCGATAGGTGGTGAGGCCTTGAAAAGACCCAGTATAATGTCAGATTGACAGCTTGGATGATCTCAAGACTTGGAGAATAGAGTCTAGAAACACTTGACACATAGCGATAGGTGGTGAGGCCTTGAAAAGACCCAGTATAATGTCAGATTGACAGCTTGGATGATCTCAAGACTTGGAGAATAGAGTCTAGAAACACTTGACACATAGCGATAGGTGGTGAGGCCTTGAAAAGACCCAGTATAATGTCAGATTGACAGCTTGGATGATCTCAAGACTTGGAGAATAGAGTCTAGAAACACTTGACACATAGCCATAGGTGGTAAGTCCTTGGGAAGAGCCAGTATATTGCAGGTTATGGATAGAGCGGACAATATCTTACAAGACTTGGACAACAGAGTCTAGAAACACATAGCCATAGGTGGTGTAATACATGGAAAGGCCCAGTATATCATGGTGTATGGACAAAGTGGACAGCTCATAAACTCTCATTAAAGACTGGGAAGAAATAGTCTAACACATTGCAATGTAAAAGGCAAGAATCTTTGTACTGCCTTCTCCCCTAACATTATTATAACTTATTGCAATGCAGCATAAAGGGACAGTTTATAGAAACCTGGTATTCACCAGTATGCTGAAATAACAAAAATATCATACAAGATTCAGCAAATAGAAACTAGAAACAGTTGATGCTTAATCATTTGTGGTGACAACCAAATGCCCAATCTTGTGTACATGAATGAGTCTAACCCATGAGGGTAATCTGGTTGCATGCTAAAATTGTGAAATTGTTGGGGAAAGTTGTGCATGCCTGGAGCAGGGGTTATCATTTTGCTAAAATAAAATGTTGTATTGGAGTAAGAACAAGCCTTAAAACTTGATCGCTGCTTCTTGCAGTCAACTAAATCACAAGATGACAAAACAACTTTTGCCAACTCTGAAAAACTCTTTTAAAAAAGTCTAGGATCAGGCCAAATTTTAAGGCAGGGCAGGTTACTCCAATACAACAATTTTTTAGCCATATTACGATAACCAGGTAAGCATACCTGGCGAAGTAATAATCAGATTAACTACCAATAGGGTAAAACAATTTTGGAATATATTGTGCTGCACTATAAGCAGGTTGCACTCATCACCTGTGCATGTCTGCAATTGTAGATTGAATACAATACCATTGTTTTCAAAGATATTAATCTTACAGGTGCGAGTGATCAGCATGATATGGTTCAATGGTTCAAAAATTGTTTTACCCTATTGCTATGGTAGTTAATTAGATTATTACATCACTTTGCCAGCAAGTAGCATATTCACTACAAGATTCATGTCGTGTCCGCCTGCACAGGTACACCATTGCCAAGGTACCTGACTGGTACACACAGAGTACCTACACAGTACCAATGCTGCTACTGCATGGGACCCACCAGAAGTGGTACTGCACCGATAATCCTCTGGTACTGTACAGTAACACTAACAGCCAAGTACCTTGGCGATGGTGTACCTGTGAAGGCGGCTCAAATAGGAATCTTGCATTGTAGTCAGATAATTACACAGTGCTGATGTTGGCTGGCCACATAATCCAGCTGGTGCCAGGTTGCATTGTGGACCAAAATGGCCTCATCCCAATGCCATAGTTCAATAACCTCAATTAAACAATCATAGAGCAAAATTTGACCTCAAGTTGTGAAGTATGAGTTTGTATGTACCCAAATTTTCAAAGGTCATTCAATGAATGTGCAACTGTATTGGGGTTAAAGAGCTGTGCCCTGATAGATGAGCATGTTGTGGATCCTAGTGAAGGCAGTGCTTTGCCTGTGACCTGTGCAACTGTAATGTGCAATCGTAAACTAGGATGTCCTGCAAAATCCCAAAGCCATCCATAACCCGTCCATAAAAATCCCTGATGAGATCATGCAATTTATGGTAGTATTTTCTTTTAAAAGTTCAAATCAACAACTTAAAAGCCTCAAAGGTCTGATTCCTCAAAGCTTAGCTAGTGGTCAGGCTTCCTATAAAGCTAACATGCTAGCCCTACCAAGTGGATCCATTTATTGAATTATCTTTCTAGGTGATGTACAGTGTGAAATTGTACGCACTGGTATATAAAACCAATTGGGCTTAAAGCCCGATGGCTTAGGAAACCTGACCACTAGCCATGCTTCAAGAAACCGTCCCTAAATATAAATATCTATAAAAAGGCTAATTCTGATCAGCTTTATCAATGGTTACAATGTAATGAAGTCTTTTTTGAGAATTTGAAAATTGTTTGGTTGAAATTTGCCGTGAGGAGGACTGGTGGTAACTGTGGTGTACCCATTGGCAGTTTAAATCCCAAGATGGTATGGTCATCAGGTCTGTGGACAGGCAGTGTTTGGATCCTGGCTAAACCTAAATCTCCAACACAGGAGTGTAGATTTCAAATGAAGTCACCCACCCCAAAACTGTGTTTTGGTTTTGATCAAAAGGTTTTTTAAAAATAACATTTAAATGTCGGGTTATATAAAGGTCATCAAAACATTTTTAAAACATTTTATATGGAAAAATAACAACATTTTTAAAATGTTGTCAAAAGGTTCTTGAAAAGTATGTGTTGGCAAACATTTTTGCAAAATATTTTGAAAATACTTATTAAATAAAATTATTTTAGAATATTTGGCAGCTTGTTTTCAAAAATGTTTTTGAATGTTATTTACCGGTAAATGTTTATTCACTTTATACCATTTCTATAACCTGACATTTAAATGTTTTGTGTACAAAGCGTTTTGTGTTTGCTGGGTCTCACCAGGAGCTGAGGGAACAAATGATTTTTTAAAATCAAACAGACATTCAGAGATTTGTCATGATGCATCAAGTCTTCCTCCACACTTTGCTTTTTTTCATGTTTGCAAAAATTTGTGCTTTCTGTTGAGGAAGGGTAAATTGGTAAGGCCTAAAAAAATTGTTTGATTGGCGTAACTCGACCAACCCTAAAAATCGGTCCGACCCTAGACTTTTTTTCTTAATTTTTTGCAAAAAATGGATAAAAAAAGTAAAAAAAGATTAAAATTTTCGTGATTTTCAGCTTAAAATGTGTGTAAAAAAATATTTAAAAAAAAAAAATTCCGACTGACCTTCCCTAATTTTTTTTTTTTTAGGCCTAAGGGCAATACTGTTTGTTTTTCATTTGTTCTTATGGTCAAATTGACCTTAAAAAAGTATTATCATGTTAATTGATCTATTTGTAGAGCAAACAAGATATTTTATTTTTTTGCAGAAATATGTATGTTTATAGAACAGCTCACTCGATCATTCTCACAAAAGTAAGAACATTGTAAAATTTATCGAACTTACCTGTTTGGTAATGCCATAGTTCAATAACCTCAATTAAACAATCATAGAGCAAAATTTGACCTCAAGTTGTGAAGTATGAGTTTGTATGTACCCAAATTTTCAAAGGTCATTCAATGAATGTGCAACTGTATTGGGGTTAAAGAGCTGTGCCCTGATAGATGAGCATGTTGTGGATCCTAGTGAAGGCAGTGCTTTGCCTGTGACCTGTGCAACTGTAATGTGCAATCGTAAACTAGGATGTCCTGCAAAATCCCAAAGCCATCCATAACCCGTCCATAAAAATCCCTGATGAGATCATGCAATTTATGGTAGTATTTTCTTTTAAAAGTTCAAATCAACAACTTAAAAGCCTCAAAGGTCTGATTCCTCAAAGCTTAGCTAGTGGTCAGGCTTCCTATAAAGCTAACATGCTAGCCCTACCAAGTGGATCCATTTATTGAATTATCTTTCTAGGTGATGTACAGTGTGAAATTATACGCACTGGTATATAAAACCAATTGGGCTTAAAGCCCGATGGCTTAGGAAACCTGACCACTAGCCATGCTTCAAGAAACCGTCCCTAAATATAAATATCTATAAAAAGGCTAATTCTGATCAGCTTTATCAATGGTTACAATGTAATGAAGTCTTTTTTGAGAATTTGAAAATTGTTTGGTTGAAATTTGCCGTGAGGAGGACTGGTGGTAACTGTGGTGTACCCATTGGCAGTTTAAATCCCAAGATGGTATGGTCATCAGGTCTGTGGACAGGCAGTGTTTGGATCCTGGCTAAACCTAAATCTCCAACACAGGGAGTGTAGATTTCAAATGAAGTCACCCACCCCAAAACTGTGTTTTGGTTTTGATCAAAAGGTTTTTAAAAATAACATTTAAATGTCGGGTTATATAAAGGTCATCAAAACATTTTTAAAACATTTTATATGGAAAAATAACAACATTTTTAAAATGTTGTCAAAAGGTTCTTGAAAAGTATGTGTTGGCAAACATTTTTGCAAAATATTTTGAAAATACTTATTAAATAAAATTATTTTAGAATATTTGGCAGCTTGTTTTCAAAAATGTTTTTGAATGTTATTTACCGGTAAATGTTTATTCACTTTATACCATTTCTATAACCTGACATTTAAATGTTTTGTGTACAAAGCGTTTTGTGTTTGCTGGGTCTCACCAGGAGCTGAGGGAACAAATGATTTTTTAAAATCAAACAGACATTCAGAGATTTGTCATGATGCATCAAGTCTTCCTCCACACTTTGCTTTTTTTCATGTTTGCAAAAATTTGTGCTTTCTGTTGAGGAAGGGTAAATTGGTAAGGCCTAAAAAAAATTGTTTGATTGGCGTAACCCGACCAACCCTAAAAATCGGTCCGACCCTAGACTTTTTTTCTTAATTTTTTGCAAAAAATGGATACAAAAAGTAAAAAAAGATTAAAATTTTCGTGATTTTCAGCTTAAAATGTGTGTAAAAAAATATTTAAAAAAAAAAAATTCCGACTGACCTTCCCTAATTTTTTTTAGGCCTAAGGGCAATACTGTTTGTTTTTCATTTGTTCTTATGGTCAAATTGACCTTAAAAAAGTATTATCATGTTAATTGATCTATTTGTAGAGCAAACAAGATATTTTATTTTTTGCAGAAATATGTATGTTTATAGAACAGCTCACTCGATCATTCTCACAAAAGTAAGAACATTGTAAAATTTATCGAACTTACCTGTTTGGTATTATCAGTCAAACTGTTACAAAAACCCATGCAAAAAAAGGTCTATCATTGTCAAATTTGTCAAACTTGTGTTTTTGTTATTTTCAGCTTAAAGACTGTATTCTTGGGTTTCAATTTTGGTTTAAAACCAAGGCATGTACTTTAGACAATTAATGCAATGGGTCACAAATGAACTTGTGTACATGAATGAGTCTAACCCTTGAGGGTAATCTGGTTGCATGCTAAAATTGTGAAATTGTTGGGGAAAGTTGTGCATGCCTGGACCAGGGGTTATCATTTGGCTAAAATAAAATGTTGTATTGGAGTAAGAACAAGCCTTAAAACTTGATCGCTGCTTTTTGCAGTCAACTAAATCACAAGATGACAAAACAACTTTTGCCAACTCTGAAAAACTTTTTAAAAAAAGTCTAAGATCAGGCCAAATTTTAGGGCAGGGCAGTTTACTCCAATACAACAATATTTTTTTTTTTGGGGGGGGGGGCAAGCATCCCTACAGCATATTCACTACAAGATTCCTATTGTGGCTGCCTGCACAGGTACATCATCGCCAAAGTACCTGACTTGGACACACAGAGTACCTACACAGTACCAATGCTGCTACTGCACAGGACCCACCAGCAGTGGTACTGCACTGGTACAACACCGATAATCCTCTGGTACTGCACAGTACCAGCCAAGTACATTGGCGATGGTGTACCTGTGAAGGCGGTCCAAATAGGAATCTTGCATTGTAGTCAGAGAATTACACAGTGCTGATGTTGGCTGGTCACATAATCCAGCTGGTGTCAGGTTGGCAAGATAATCATCATTTCAAATTGAATGTAATAACTAAATTGGCCATCACAAAATTCACAATTTTGTCATTTTCAACATGAATTTTTTTATTATGTAGAAAATATAGCTATATGGACTATCAAAATATTTTTCACCTTTTCAAACTTCAGGTTCCTTATTTTCTTGTTCAATTTGACTTCTGGTGCGACATAATGGGATATTCCAGTTGAAATCCATATACACCTAGACGGAAGACGTGACCTTAATCTTCCACACAGGGCGTATCGTATGAATTTCAAATGGGATTACTTGAATGGGTGACTCCATTTGAAATCTACATATAGGGGTGGACATATGTATTTTAACTGGAGTAACAAAATCCTGGTTTTGTGTGAATGGGTTATATTTGCTTCAGAAACAAATGTATAGTGCCAAACGTTAGGAGGTATAAAATCATTCTATGGCTGACTCTTTCATATCATGTAAATATAGCTTAAAAGGGCATTTCATGATCCACAGCATCATCCCCCACTTTTCTCAAAAAAGTTGAGATTTTTATGCCACTGGAAACCTCTGGCTACATAATGTTTATGTACAAACCATTTCTTGCAGATAAATTTGTTTAACAAAAATATTGTGAAATTTGAATTACAACACAGTCTCTTTGGAGCAGTCTAAATCACACAATCATGCAAAATCAGAATCAACTGATATTTTTTGGACATCCTGCTGAAAAATATCATAAAAAGAGGATGCTAGGATCATGAAATACTCCTTTAATTTTGGGAAATTCTCTTTAAACATTGTAAATAAACTGCTGTCTTTTTTGACAAGATGCATCTATATAGGAGTGCAATAGTAAACACCTCATAAAAAGTTAGTCCCTCTTCTTTGCGTGGTCGACATAACTTGAAGCTCAGTTGATGAAAAGCGTATCCTTTCAGGGAGTACAGCCAAAATGGTGGGAATGCGCATGTAAAGGAATCATTATTGGTGATAAATATCCAAAAGTTTCACCAGTCTCCAAGTCATCTTCAGTGCTGCCGACAAGGGGGGTTAAAGGGGTGCGTTACCCCAGGGCCCTGAGTCTTAGGGGCCTGTACAAAATAATAAAGGAAACATACCTAAATGGGCCCATAAAGGCAAAGAAAAAGAGGCCTCAGGGGGCCTGTAAAAAAGGGGCTCCTGACGTTTATTTTACCCCGGGCCCGTAATGGCTCTCGGCGGCACTGGTCATTTTCATGCAGTTCTTTGAAAGCCACATGCGAAATAAGCATTCCATTCAGCACTGCGCCACAACAAACTATCCTTGTTTTAAAAGTAAGAAATTTGCAGTTTGAAAGAATGACGCAATTGAACGTACATTCAAACACTAATTACCAAGCAGCTATGAAATTATTTGCAGACAATTTTCCTGACATCACTCCGCCTATACACTGATCAGCTCGTATCAGACGGGCCTCATAACATTACGCGAACTGCACTTTGCGTATTGCGTGACTGACGCATGCTTTTGTGAGTTTACGCGGGCGTAAGTTGAGCCTTTGTAGAGCTGATCATAGTATAGCTTCACTAAAGGTGTAGCGAGAGCTTCAAGCTGAAATCCAGTCCTTTAAACTAGTAAGGACCTTTGGATAAGGAACCGGTGTTAAGTGGGGACTTTCTTTTTTGAGGTGTTTATAACAACTTTTGTGACCAAATATGGCAGGAAACTACAAAAACCAAATAACCATAAAAGTACTTTATTTCTAGTATTTACTTCCCACAAATTAACAAAAAAGGTCTTCTAACAATTTTGGAAGTGGTATGGACTACATCTGCTAATTTTCTTCCGCCAAGGTTACATTAAATCTATAGGATCCACACCTTGTAAGTTCCCCCCTAATACTTTTTAGAATAAGTCAAAAAATATTTTACGAAATGTAAAAAGATACATTTAGCCCTATCTATTTTACACTTGTGGACCAATTTATAGCATCATACGTCATTGCGTCCAGTCACAATGGCTAATTGTGTAAGAAAAGAGGCTGTTTTAAAAGTTACACCTGAGTCTATTATAGCAGTCAGGATTTCTTTAAAAAACACATGAATAGACCTGGCCTACTGTATTGTTTGAGAGCTGAATCATATGGACTCAGATGCAACTTTTAACACTGTTTAAAACTGTCTCTTTTTTTTACATAATGAACCATTGTGACTGAACGCAATGACGTGTGACACTATAATTTGGTCCATATGTGTAAAACAAATACGGCTACCCATACCCTTTTACACATTTGCATTTTGTCAAATATTTTTCGATTTATTTTAAAAACTATTTAGGGGGGACTCGTGGACCCTATATTTTACAGAGATTGGGTGTTTTTATAAGGTTACCATTAAAACCTAGTCACAAAACTAAACAATACAAAAGTAACTTTTAAACCATTAGCCATATGAGTTGGAAACACCTGGAGAAAGATAATTTAATTACCGTAATTTTGACAACTCATTTGTTACCAATTGATCAAGTATTGTGGTCTTGGTATAATTTTGAAGGTGGCAAGTGCCCATTTGTATTGTTGCAGTAAATTGTATTGATTTGAATTCAGTGTGAAACTAATTGGGAGTTTCACATGCCACAATGCTTGTGTTTTAACATTTAAAAATAACCATTGATGCAACTTTTTTACATTTTTTCCCTTTAAAAACACTGCTGTGTTGGCAATATTGAACAAAATTGGGTGAATATGGTATCAAAATGCGCATTAATAAATGTTAAAATATTGTGAATACAATTAATAGTTCTGAAGCTATAGGCGTGTTACCAAAGGCCAAGCTTACTTTTTGTGAGATCTTTATATAACAAGAGCCTTTAGCCTTTCCGAAGTATGGCGTACACAAAAGGAGGGCAGTCTTCAATCTGGGTAAAACCTGGCAAATTCAAGACTTTACCCACTTCATGCAGCGCCATCCTATTGTGTCCGCCATATCTCGAAAAGGCTAATTGTGCTGAAGGACAACTTTTTTCAGATCATACCAAATGCCATTCTTATTCTAAAAATGTTCAAGAAACAGTAAGAAATCAAACAAATTCTGTCTGTGACAAGTTTTTAGTTTGTCTGTGGCTATTTATTACATTGAATGTATAATATTTACATGTATAATGTCAATAAAATATTTATGTCCTAACATTCATAGAGTGTATGAATTAATAAATGGGTTTTGTCCTGTGAGGCAAAAAGATCAAATTAATTGTGTTAATTCTTGATTACTGCTGTTCTCATTGCCCGCAAAAATTATCCGTACACTTGAAACAAAACGTTGTTGGGCAGGAAAAACCTCCTATGAGCTTTGTGGCCCCTGAACATGTTTAAAACAAAACTGCCAACAGGTTACATAGGAGGTTTTGCTTTAAACATGTTCAGGGGCCAAGGACACATGGGAGGCTTTTCCTGCCCAGCGATCCTAAAATTACTGAATAAATTAATAAATAGATGAGAATTTTGTACTGCACATTTTGACACCTCATACGGCACGATGCTACTTTATCCCGTCAAGTTATACCAATTTGAATGGAAAAAGAGAGCATTTCAAAAGTGACATACTTGGGTTATCTCTTCCTTCTGCTCATTATAACATGACGGATCAACACTCGCTTGCTAATTTGTTATGTTCATAATTAGTGTGTTTTGAAAAAAGTCTGTAAATCTAAATGCTCTCTTTTTTCATTCAAATTGGTGTAAGTTGTGAAAATTGCATTGTGCCAAATGAGGTCTCAAAATATACAGAACAAAATTCTTCATCTATTGTTAACTTCATTTGGTAATTTAGGTTTAGTGTCTTTAAGATATTGCTTTTGTTGCGCAGAACACTTTATTACTGTATTCAACCTGTTACATTTGTATATTATGATATGACAAAAATTTTGACTTTTTCAGGCAAGGTAATTTTTGCGTAAATCGGGGCACTCTTCATTTCTGAAAGTTATAGCTTACAAAAGAGTACCGTTTCAAATAAAGCTTGACTTTTCTAAGCCTTATTTTGCAAAATCTTACCAATTTATACCGCAAAACAACATCTCTCAAGTTACATGGTGCACCTGAGAGTACTAAATTAAGAGGCACTACTTCGATCTCAAAAGTGAGGACAGTGTGAGCACGAGACCTTGTGTAAGAGCTTATCCAAAAGGTGACTCTTGACCATATTTGGAGAATGATGTTATTCACTCTTATGCTGCCTTTACAGTCTGTCCACATATAAGTACAAACCAAATCTGTGGCATCGGGGGGTCCACCTTGGTCTGGGGCGGACATTTTAAAAATAAATTTAGAAGAGCAGCAACGACATCACCTGCATTACATTCCAGATGTTAAATCTACATCATATGCAAAATTTGAGGAAATTCAGACGAGTCCGCTTTTATTTTAGGGCCATTTGTCTATAACTGGTCTTTACATGTAGCCCTATGGAGAGAGTGCCCGTTGAGGGCGCTTATAACCCCATTTTAGGAACAAAAATGTGATATAAAAAAACGGACTCAAATGAATTTTCTAAAATTTTCAGAGTATGTAGTATGAACATGTAGAAATATAATCGAGTAGTTGCCCTACCTGCTCTTCTCCGAAAAAATAAAAAGTCCTATACCTCAATGATAATGAAACCAAGGTGGGTCGATTAAAAAATGTGACACGTAAAGAGCGTGGTGCGCTCGGCAAACACAAATCGTGCAGCAGTTGGAGCGCCAAAGAAGCATTTACACGCATTGCACTGAAATAATTATTCTCATACCTCCAGTTTCCGAGGTCTAATTACTTTTACTTCTATGTGGACAGACTGTAGATGGCAGACACTGCTGCAATAAAAAACGTCTTTTCCCATCTTGCTAAGAAATTATTTCTTTCATAGATTATTTAATTACCCTTTACAACAAAATGTATGGTAGAGTTCATTTAGATTTGTTTTTATAATTTTTTTACCGCTTTAACCCAGTAATTCTGCTTGTTGTGCATGATGATTGACAGCTGCATATTGGCGGTTCAAAAAAGTGATTATTAAGCCTAATTAGCTAGAGGGCGTAGCACAGTTCACGGACCTCCGACCCTGACTGACCTGCACTGTTAGTCACGTAGACAGACCATAACCTGACCACTGCGTACAAAGCAGGGGATCATGACTGTTGAACAGTTTTTGTCCTCCGCATAGGTCTAAGCAGTTTGCACAGTGTACCACTGGCCTGGGTGCACTTAAAATATTTGTTTAGCAAATGAATGTATCTCAGAAATACTAAAGTTACAACATACATTGTTTTGCCATATTAATTCACCTTTGAAGCATGAAAATATCAAAAATTGATTTTTGCAAACATATTTTGAGAATGTTTTTTTTTCATCAATCGAGTTTGATTTGACATGATTTTGGCAACATTACCAAAAAAATCCTCCCAAAACGCAAAATCTGTGTCGGTCAGGCCCATAAAACAGGTTTTGTTGTCGCCTAAATCAGGAAATTTTGGAGCGGCATCTATAAAAGTTTAAGGTCATAAAATATTGTTTTTAGTTTCATGATTGTTCCATTTCTTCTTCATCCTCACTACTTGAAATGTCCTCATCATCCTCCTCCTCATCATCATCCTGTCCATTCATTCCATCATCATCTTGATTCATTGTTTTCTTTATCAACCAGTCCTCTTGGTCCCCTTCCCCTGGTCCTAGTTCCTGTAGGAGTTCTTCTGTGTGCTCTAATAATGCCCCATCATCGCAGTCCATTTTTCCATACAGCTGGGGATGACAAAATATAGACATCAGTAACTTTGGTTAAGCTTTGTAGTGGTAATGCTGTTGTTAACCCCATGAGAACTACCTGCCGATTGGCCAAAAAGAAGTTTTCATTATCGATTGTACCAATCGGCAACATTGTTAGAATATTTTCACCACACAAAAAAATTGAGGTGAATTATTTGCAAAGCTCCATTCTGATAGGTGATATAAGTGAAGATATCATGTAATTGACCAATCAGAGGCAATGTTAGCTAGGCAGGTAGTGGTCAGGGAGTTAAGACACTTTTTCATATTGATAGCTTGAACATCACAGAACAAAATTCAAGTGACTTTTTTTGCATCCACGGGCAACAAGAACATCTCAGCTTTTACATAATATCCTACAATAATGTCATACACACATTTTGGTGGAAATATGCCCATATTTGGCCTAAATTTTATGTTTTCTAAGGTACTTGCCGACGTTGCGCTTCCAGACGCATAAACTTACTGTTCAGTGCCCCCTTACACCAAAGAGAGTAACTTAACATAAGAGTCCAACCCTAAATAGTTGACGGCAAAATGTTATGTTAAAACCGCCGTATTTGATAAGTACGTATAGACACCACAATAGTGTACCTTCTGCATGTGTCGGCAAAACCCAGATATCAAACAATAATTTTGAGGGGTCAGTGACACAAAGACATAACTCCATTTTGCGCGAAAAAGAGATTTTGATATCAAAATATTCAGAAACATGAGCACCCCACTGAAATCAATGGCCAGTGAAACATAAACTTAACATAAGTACATAAATACATAAGTCAATGTGGAACATTATCTTTAAACTCATTTTTCTTAGAATGGCCAAAATGGAGTTACGTCTTTGTGTCACTCACCCCTTGATTTGTGTTTTCAAGCTTGAGTGTTACAAAGATTTGTGCGTGTAGCTCTCTGCGTGCATTATCGGCACAATGTAAACAAGTAGACAAAAATCAAAAGTTGACTGGGTGCATGACAATATAATCTGAAGGTACACTTTCCCTGATATCCCCGCAAAGTTACTGCAAACAACTAAGGATACCACCACTAATACTTACTCTCTTAGCACAGTTGAGGTAATACCTAGCTGGTGGCTTGGTTTCATCTGTCTTCCTGTACACATTAACTAGACCCATCATATACCATACTTGTACTACCTCGTCATCTTCTTCTAATAAGCCTTCAAGGATTTCTTCTGCTGTCTGTTATGGAGAAAAACAAAACAAAAGACAACGATAATAAAGAAGATCAGAACTGTTACATAATATATAACATTCGGCCGAACAGTGCTCACTGCTCAGAGGCTACTACAGGAATGTAAATCTTCAGGAAATTTACTGATTTCATGAAATTTTGCTTGGATCTTCCCTGCAGGGTTGTCAAAAGATTTCAGCCCGAATCGCGGGTCAAATAATCAAAAAGTCGCCCAATTTTTCTCTTTACAATTGGTTTCTATGGGGCAGTCGCGGGAGCCAATGTTGAAAAGTCACCCAAATTTTTTCTTAACCATTGGTTTCTATGGGACAGGAAATTGTCAAAAGTCACGGGGAAAATCTTTAAAAGTCGCCCAATTGGGCTACCAAATCGCGGGTTTGGCAACCCTGGTCACACATGTTTTACGCAATATCCCTGTTACTTACATCTAACTGTTCTAGTTCTATCAAGATTTGAGCTGCAGCTATCCTACTGGTATATGGTAGTGGAACCGTTTCATCATCATCATCATCATCATCCTCCGCTTTCTGCATCCTTGGTAACCATAGAGACACACTCTTCTGAATTGCATCTGTGGCTTCCTGTGTTTCAAACGTACAAGACAATTATTATGTATGATATATATTTTGCTGAATAAAATCTTAAATTGTGACACGATCTGCTCCATCAGTCCTTTATTTTTGAGGAGCGTGATCACGCAAGCACTCCTACCGCGCACCTCAAAGCATAGTCGGGAGAGTTAATAACAGCGCTCCTTATTTGGAATTACGATCATTTCAAACAAAATGTCAAAAATAAATTACTCCAAGAACTGTATCACACTTGAGAAACAATGACAAATCATGTCAGGTCATTGGGTCATCTCATCGTTCCGAAAATACAAGTGTGAACATTGTTTCTCCACTAGAACGATAGGTAGTGCTCGGAGGCATGGGTCGGGGATCGCACATACGACCATTTTGTTTTCGATTTGCGTGCGTGTTTTGAAGATCGGTCGATGTAATAATGACTGGACAGAGATGTCGCCGTGGAAATTCTGAATTGTACAGTGCAGTAAACATTGTTAGAACAAGTGAGATTTAAACTTAAAGGACAGATTGTTGCGCGCCCGTTTTGGTGATAATGTCTGAAAGAGAAATTGCAAGGCATTTAGGAATTTCTGAATGAGCAGTATTTTCAACTTGCAGATACTATGACACCGACATGACCGCCGCGGTACGTAACATTTATCACCTGATGCATGGTTGGATTCCAAATTGAGCTCCTCAAAAATCACAGGAGAGTGATTTTAAGGTGCTCAATCGAGCTCCTCAACAAAACCAGGAGTGTGATTGATGGAGCTCCACCAAATTTTAAACGTGAAGGCCTGCTCCATGGGCCAAAGGAAGCATTTTTGAAAATTGAGTTCCTATAATAATTACCTATACAAACATTACGCTATCATATACTGAAAACACTAAAGGTCTCGTATACTTCATTCTAAAGTAATGAAGTTTTGTGATGTGTATTTTCTTATGAAAATGATTAATTTCATGAATTTCATTCATGATCTGGGACTGACCACTTCTGTGTATTGCAGACCACTGAGAGCTGAATTTACATTGCATGAAAGGGAGCAACTGATTTACTCAAATGATTTTTTTGCTCCATAGTTTTGTCTTTTATCTCAATTTCAAATTTTGATGCATTTGGCCCCATGGATCAGATTGTGTCACAATTATTTATAGGTTTTACATTGACTCAATTGACATTCAGATGCTAGTCTGATTGGGCTCTTCCATTTAAAATCCACACTACCCCTGTGGAAGATTTAGCTGAAGTCTACCACAGAGGGAGTATGAGTTTTGATTAGAATAGACAAATTGGGTAACTTCTATTTAAAATACTCACCCATAAGTGAAGCCATAATACAGAGGGAGTAGGGGATTCAAAATGATTAACCCTGAGTGACCATTATTATAGTTAGGGGTGGTGCAATGATTGTATGTACCCCCGGTCTGGTGAAAGGGGGGTCAAGTGATTTTTGGCAGGTCGAAAGGGGGGGGGGGGAAGCACTTTTTGGCACAGATATTTTGGGCACCATTTCTATTTTACGCCTTTAAAAGGTGTAGGAAAACGTTAGGAACACATTCAAATATGCAAAATATCCTGCTCGCTGCGCTCGCATTATATGATAAGACAATTTAAGGTATTAAATTCGGGTTCCCCAAAAGGGGGGGTTGGCACGTCAAAAGGGGGGGGGGCAAAGGTTTTTTGGCATGGCCAAAGGGGGAGGCAAGCAATTTTTGGCAGACCATTTTGAAAATTCACCACCCCGGGTACACATAATTATTGCACAGCCCTTAAAAACATACTCCCCCCTGTGGAAGATATTTCCAAAATCTTCCACAGGGGGGTGTGGAATTTAAATGCCAATTGTCTGCTATTTTACCGTAAAATGGGCAAAATAAAATACACCAAAGGAAGAGACATTTTTGAGATGTCGTAAGGACCAGCAATCTTGTGCGAAAATCGTTGGGACAGATGATGTTTGAAAGATCAAATTCCTGTGAATTGAACATGACGCTGAAAATACATGATAGGTTTCATAGGTCATGTTATGCATTTGTTTGCTCCTCTCCCCCTCACCCCCGAAACAATGTTGGAGCACAGATTGAGCTCAACCACTTTCCACTATTTTTCACCATTCAACATTGAATAAGGGGAGCGGGGATGCATTGAATAAGGGGAGCGGGGATGCGTGAAATAAACAAACTGTCTTAATATTGATAACGTGAATTTGCATATATCTTTATATTAAAAATAAAAAGATTGACAAGTTTATAAAACCGTGTATATACAAAGATGGCAAATTTATTAATCTATTCATAGCTGAAAGAATGTTCAAAATCGAACAACGCGTTTAGGAGATATGGTCATATTTATGATATTAATGTTGTACTTCAACATTGAATAAGGGGAGTGGGGATGCGTAAAATCAACAAACTGTCCCAAGCTTTTCGCGCGGGATTGAGGGTTCAGATCCATAAAAAACAATGAAGTTTGTCCAATTTGACTGAAACTTTGTCAGGGTTGCATGAGGTCCTTGATCATGATTGATGTTTATCGTATCATTTATCATTATGAGGATCCATGTGGTCCTCATGCCATGGTAATACTAGTCAAAAATTCAGGGTGTGAAAATGACAGCATTTTCTCATTAATTTAGGACTAAATATAAGGTAATTTTAGAGTGTTGGCCTAAAAACATGCTATATAAATAAATAACTTGCATGATTTATTACTAAATAGACTCTTTAACTTCACAACTTGCTGGTACATTTAGATTTAATTTGATTCCCTTATTGTGCAGCTGAAAAATCCCTATTTTTGATCAATTTTGCTCCTCCAATTTGGCCATAACTTTGAAATGCTGTCACATCCAAGATAGTAAGTTTCTCAAGAAATTTTTTCATTGATGTGATTGTTCATACCTCTGAAGAAGCACATAATATATCATAAAACAAAGGATTCCATCAGACAATGCTGCTTTACTTGGAATACATATATTAAATGAGATTGATCACCAGTAGTATTCAGAATATCTTGCTATATATATACCGGTAGCACCTTTTGTCTTGATCAAAATTACTGAGTGCAATATTTCTAGGAGAATCAAATGGTTTCCTGTAGACAATGCTGTTTTACTTGGAATACAAATACAGGGTGTCCTAGAAAAAATTACTGAGTGAACAAAATTGAACGTAAGTCGATAAGCAGATATCAAAATCAAACAATTTAAAATGTATAGTGCATAGCCTATTTCATTGTGCATCACATACGAAAATTAACGATTACATAATGCGCGCATCAATGCAGTTCATTCCAAGATTGATCACAGGCGCTTTTTTCATACTCGCTCACCGCTACCTAAAGTTTGTGTATCTCATTAAATTTAGTCCACATTATCTATTTTATAATCCGATGGTGTTATGTTATTCATGCTTTCACTGAAGAATGAAGATGAATAACAGATTGTCCGAAAACTTTGATTTCTGCAATTGGACGCTTCCCAGCTTTGATTCTATAGGTTGTGCAAATATTTTAACTTTCCAAAGAACATTTGAGCCAAGAATGACAATGATCAAGTGCTTACAGTTTACGTGTGATTTTGATAACATGCAACATTAATGTTGAAGTTTTAAAAGATTTAAACTTTGTATTACAATTTCTACAAAATATTCCAAAAACTTAAATGTGTGTGAGAAATTTTTTAAGCCAGCTGGAATTCTTTTATGCAACATTTATATCAACATTAACAAAAAAGATATTTACAACTACCGAGCATCATCTTACATGCAAGCTTTCATTTTCAATATCATGCAGGTTAACAAATATCATGCAGGTTAACAAATTTCAATATCATGCAGGTTAACAAATTTGAACATAACCTAATTAACAGATTGTTTAAAAAGAACGAAAAGGATTTCACAGAACAAAACATGAAGCCCATTGACAGTTAACCACTATAGTGCGCATTGTGTTGAATGATCTTTCTTTTAAACTTGGCATGCTTGGAATGAAGTGAATTGACGCATGCGTTATGTAATCGCTCATTTCTTCACAATAAATCAACCGATTCCAGTAAAATTGACGTGTATGCTGCAGAATAAGATGGGCTACACGCTGATGTTTAGATTTTTGGATTCAGATGGCTATTTCTCGACTTACGTCCAAATTCATTCGCTCGGTAATTTTTTCTGGGACACCCTGTATACTAAATGAGATCAATTGCTACTAGTATTCAGAATATCAAATAAATAAATGTAGATATTTTTATAGTGCTTTATGCCGTAAACAGCCTCAAAGCGCTTTACATTTATTCCACTGTCATTAGAATACGTCGGAACCACGCTTGCAGCTTACAAATGGCGCAGGGTTCATCAGTCCATCGACTGTGACTACCCCTAACAGCTTCCCATTGCACCTGGATGGGGTAAGGCAAGCAAGTCAAAGCGCCTTGCCTAAGGGCGCAACATGGTGGTTGGACGGGAACTTGAACCCATGCACACCGAGCAAGCTCACCGATTATGAGTCCATGGCCGTAACCACAGAGCCACCGTGTCCTCATTTTAATAAAGTGCCTTACAATGCACAACATCTGACAATAGGCACATCAAATTGCAATTCATCCTACATTTAGCCCTTTAGCCCTTTTGAAAGATACATTTGATTTAGATTGAATCAATGATAAACTTGATACAGTGAAGGGTACACTTTCAGTAATATTTCTAGGAAAATTAAGAAAGTGTGTTTGAAGACATAATATTGCTATCACTCATCTGTCAATTTAATTTGAATATTTACGTAATTAATCAATTTATAGCAAAACCTATTTAACTATGCAATGTGCAAATTAGCATAATTGGTAAACTAAATAAATCCTAAAAGAAAAATAGGAATACTTCTACTATACACCAAATTATTGGCAAACAAATAATAAATTTTCTATCAAATTAACTCATTACCTGATAATTGATATAAATTTGAAAATTAAATAATTATCAGTACATGTAGCTAGAATTGAAACATAAACTAGAATTATGCGGTTCATAATTAAGGTGGCCCCACACAAAGGTATGTAAATAACAATTACAAAGGTTTGTAAATGCAAATAAGCTCATCAACATTCATAAATATGCAAATAATATGACACAAAACTTGAAAGCACATCAGGCCACCATATACTATCACTATACCAAGTTGATCGGTTATTGCATTTAAGATTGCAGAATGGATTAAAAATGTATGCAAAATATGCAAATAAGCTCATGTGTACAACTTGTAAAACACTTTGTAAATCTATCCCAGCCACATTATCTTACACTTTACATGGATATATAGCATCAGTTGAATACAAGAAGGTTTAAGTGCTTTGTTACTACTATTTCAGCATTCTTGTGTTCAACTATTTTGTAAGGGCACCATTTCAAGAAGTCATAAAGAGTATTCTGTTGTCAAAAGGTGCTGGATTCACTATACTTCAAGAAATTTTTTCCAACCTCATCCCCCCAATGTCAAAAGACTATTGGTCATGTTTTTTGAGGTGGGCACCCAAAAAAAGGCGGAGCTGTCACATTTTCTAAAATTTTGTCTCTTCTTATTCCTATAATTTTGCTAAAATCCATCATGAAGAAATGGTTTTGGTCTTATTATGAAGATAAATTATTAATTTAATGAAATAATAACAAATACAGTTGAACAAATGTATTAATTAATTACAACAGCTTAATTAAGTTAATTAGTCAGGGGTGACAAATTGCAAGATGTGACGCAATTGGGTCCCACCTCAAAAAAACATGACCTATTGAGTATTATCTATTTCCAATTTTGATAATCTTGAATAAGTAAGACTTAAAAAAAATTTTTGGCTTGTCCTCCACTTCTCTGTAGAAACACGGTCTGACAGTTGAAATTGTTTGAATCACTTTAAAGGTTTAATTGAAACAGTTTAGAGATGTGAAATAACTGTTTTAAACTGTTTATGTTATAATTCAGGATGTCAAAATTCGGATGAAAGAAAAACCATTTTTTCAGACATTTCCAAAATTTTGGTATGTTTTTGTACAGTACAGACATTTTCCTCACTTTTTAGGATAAGGATCGGTCGGTGGTTTGAATTGCTACTGAACAAAGAAATTAATATTTCACTTTCTACCGCATGACTCAATGCCATGACTCAATGCCTAATGTTGACCATGGTCATATAAAATATGGAAGATTAATGTTTTATGTGATTAATGTCACATTTCTATTGAACATCATTTGCAAGCCTGGGCATGCAAGTTAGATCAGTAATGTATATATTATCCCACCACAAAAGGGTCTTAATGTTGGCAGAGCAAGTTCTGAGATGTGGTCCATTGAACACCTCAAAAAACAACAGAAAACAAAGAATTGCCTAATGCATTTATTTTATTTTTTAATCCCTTTTATTCAAGCAATTAGGACATGTAATATATCATTGTAAAGCTTATTTTGAGGAGAACATGCCTGTTCAATATCTCAAAAAATGAAAACGCCGACATTATGGCCCATTTATGACAGATGCTTACATATTTGGTAGCTTTTGGAAGAAGCTTTGAAAAAAAAATGACTCATAGCTGTCAGCATCTTTGTCTAAATCAACCCTAGAATTGGTATATATACTTTGATTACAGTATCTACCAAATACTTTCCACAGAAGCCACTGTGAAATATGTTCAACGATTCGCCTAACATTGCAAGTATTTGACTTTGATATAACACTTGAGAGAAGTGAATTATGTACCTCATCTAGACTGAATAAAGAGCCGCTTCTTCATTATCCTTTCAACATTCTATTATAGCAGAAGTTGAATCTTTTCTGCATGCTGCATTTGTCACAAGCTGTCCCTAGAGTCATCTTTTTCTGCCTGCTCATAAAAAGGATTTTTTGCCAAAAATAAAGTTGGTGAGTACATATTTTATTCTTTCTGTAGTATATGATTGTTAGGCTACCGAATTGATTGATATCTTTGGCCTACTAGGTATGTGAAGTCATTGTTTCCATATAAAGTATAATTATGGGGACCAGTTTGCCAAAATGGTTTAAATTGACATTCGTTGGAGCTTGCTTTTTTGAGTTTAAAAAGTTGTATTTAAGGGATCTGGAATGAGCGTTTTGAGCGTTTCGACAGTATTTTTTGTGGGACACGGGAGCACATCAGACATATCGAATTGCATTCTGAATACGAAGAATGTCTTTCTGATATCAAATAATTTTCATTTTTTGAAATTCACGATATAATACAAATTTTATGAAAAATTATAAAAATTTGATATGTTTCACATTTTTGATATATAACAGTCCTCGAAGTAAATTTTATAAATCTAATGACAGTGTTCTTAGTCGGTTAATTAACCTCAATCTTACCGGTTAATTAACCGGTTAATTAACCGCATCATATTTAACCGGTGGTAAAATAGGTTAATTATGAATTTTGAATTATTCTGAGTTTCTGACACTTTTTTAAGTTTTTTACATTTAAATATCACTTCAATGTTCACTGGAAATATTAAAATAGTAAATATCTTCTTGTTCTCTAGTCCTAGAGTGTCATGCAGCACATCATAGACCATGCAGACTATATCATGGTCTATGTGCGCGCGCACATACATGTACAAATCTGGGGGGGGGGGGGTTCTTTGAAAAATTTTGTGCAAAAAGTTACTATTTTCATCTGTTCTGTCATACAGTTGTAAATTCAATGAAATGACATTGCTAAAGAGCGCTTACAAATTGATGACCCAAAATGTGCAAGTTTCGGCGCTTTTTGCGCATCGCACATTTTCCGTCATTCTGAAAAGGTATCCCAAAACCGTGGCACATCCGGGCCATACATTGTATATCTTCAACCAGGCAGTACGCCCCCCCTCCCCACCACCGTTGTACAAGTGCCCAAAAATCCACAGCAGAGTGAGCAGATTATACCATTTTTACCCAGGATTGTTTCAATCAGTAAATAAAAAGTTAATAAAATTAAAAATGTATGCGAGTCACAGACTTACAGTGCCATTGTGCATCTGTGTCAACTCAATGAGTGTAAATTTTTTAAACAGGTTGAATTGACATTATAAATTTATATGAAAATTTTTTAATTTTCAAATGGAATGTTTTAAAGCTAAAGGTGGACAAGAACACATCTGCTCATGTTATGCTTGTGCAATGTTCTTCAGTATGATGGCATAGTGAATTCCAAGCTCGGATTTATATATTTTCCAACCATAATTAACCAATCTTACCGGTTAATTAACGTTAATTAACCGGTTAATTAACGCCGTTTATAATTTACCGGTTAATTAAGAACACTGTCTAATGATATATTCTTAAAGTGTATGTAGCTGGGAGGAAAAGCCGACGATCAATTGAAAATTTTGATCTTTCATATTGAAGATATGGATTTTTTTCCCAAAAAGACCTAATTTTTTTTGGTGTTTTGGGAAAAAAAATCCATATCTTCAATACTGAAAGGTCAAAATTTTCAATTGATCGTCGGCTTTTCATCCCACCTACATACACTTTAAGTATAAATCATCAGATTTATAAAGTTTACTTGAGTACTGTTAAATATCAAAAATATCAATTTTTAATCATTTGCCATAAAATGTGTATTACATTGCAATTTCAAAAATCAAAATTATTTGATATCAGAAGGACATTCTTCAGTATTCAGAATGCAATTCGATATGTCTGATGTGCTCTAATGTCCCACAATAAATACTGTCCAAACGTTCATACCCCATCCCTTAAGAGGAACATGAAATACTGTCAATCTATGTTCAAAAAGAGAAATTAAACCTCAATAATGATACTCATCACAATGCACTCATTAATTAACTTGTTCTTTTAGGGCAAATTTCAATGAATTTCAATAAGAAACTTTATTGTGCAGTGCCCCCTTACAGAAGCATTGTCCGATTACAAACCTCATCCCTGGGCCTCATCCCCACATCATCCTAACTTCTTTCCCAATTAAAAGGACATTTCATGATCCACAGCATATCCCCCACTTTTCTCAAAAAAAAGTTGAGATATTTATACCACTGGAAACCTCTGGCTACATAATTTTTATGTACAAAAAATTTCAAGCAGATTAATTCGTTTAGCAAAGATATCATGAAATTACAACACAATGTCTATGGAGCATTCTTAGTCAGTGGGAGTGGTCTAGTTTGTAGACACATTTTTGATTGGACACTCGCAAGATTTCGGGTGCCGTTTATCAGGCCGTAGACGACCCCACGTCATCATGCGTCTTGATAATGCTTCACACGCTTGTAGAGGTGCGAGTATGTGTCGCGCTGGATGCGTAGACTCGTGCGGAATACGCGACCGCGCTAGCAATCAGCGCAACAGAATACGTGAAAGTTGTAAACAAGTTTCGTTCATTTTATAATGAGGGAGTTTTTATGACGGTAACTTATTTTTTGCTTAAAAAATTGTTTACAGTTATTAAAATAATATTTAACTGACTAAGAATGAGAATAACGATAGGAATTTTTATTTTGCCTATCCTCTACCTATGATAGGCGACAGGCAGGTCAATATTTTTATCGTAGTGGATACCGCGCGCCGGCATCCACTACTCAAAATATTGGACCTGCCTGTAATCTATCACACGGTAGAGGATAGGCAAAAAAAATTCCTATCGCTTATTCTCTAAGTGTAATACACATAATCATGCATAACTCGCAAATGCAAAATCGGAATCAACTGAAATTTTGGAAATAAGCTTTTTTGGTGGATTTCTCCTGAAAAATGTCATAAAAAGAGGATGCTAGGATCATGAAATACTCCTTTAAATGCAGAATATTTTGTTATCAGTGAAACACATATTTGTCTTATTGATCATGCAAAATATCGAGCTATTAGGGCTGAACAATATTTTGTTTGAATATTGTAGGTCTAAGCCAAAATGTGTCTAAAGTGGGTTGACCCATTTATTGTACACAATGGTATTAATTTGGGCCTTCAGAAGAAATTTTTGGAGCTAAAATGTCAAAAGGATTGAAATTAACCAAACTTAAAACTTCATGGGGAGTGGGGTTCAAAGTCATTCAACCAAAGTGAAAAATTTAATGGGTTATCCTCCTTTAAGACAACTGGCTAAAATAAATTGTGGGATCTGCTTTGAATTCTAAACCTAAACAAGATAGAATGTAATATTTATTTGCAAAATAGCTTGATTATTATGAACAGAGCATATGCAGAGGAGATCTTAGTTCTTTATACGCAGGCATAAGATAGCGTATCCTGATAATTTATCCAGCCATTTTCCAAATTTGACAGATATCAGGGCTGTCAACTCTCACGCATTGGCCGTGAGTCTCACGCATTGGGTCACTTTCTCACGGTCTCACGCCAATGTAGTATAATCTCACGCCTAAAAGTAAATCTCACGCAAAAAGCTGAAAATTGAGTAAAATCTCACGCATTGCCATGAAAAAATTGTTCTTGCTACCCCCCCCCCCCACTTTTCATAATCTCGAGCGCCGTGGCTCAAATTATCATGGGTCAAAATGAACATTGAAGTCGGCAAATATTGGTACGCTTCTGTCTCACGCCAAGCAATTCCAAAAAGTTGACAGCCCTGCAGATATTAATGTTGGGCCTCGATGCATCTATAAAAGTTTTTTAATTCTTCTTCATCAATTTGCTTTTGAAATTCTAATTTTACATAATGTAATGTACTTTAAAGCTATAATTGTTGTTTTTGGACAATTTTTTAAAAAATTTGTTACTAAAAATTATGAAATAATATAAGTAACAACTGTCAGGAAGGTTTTCTGGTCATTTTAGGCCAAAATAATGAGGTAACATGAAAGAAACCCCACTTACTCACTTACTATGGAGGATGTAATGTCTCGAGTGGCGTAATGTCATGGGGGCACATACCCCCCAAATTGATTGCAAAATTTAGAAAATCGCATAGGAGAAGTGCCGAAAAATGGCTTGTGCAGCCCAATCATGGTCAGTGCCCCTCCCCAATATGATGACCCCCGCTACGCCATTGTAATGTCTTGCCAAGACATTAATTTAAAAATCAAAAGTGTCCGAAATCGGTTTCCGAACACTTTTGATGTGAAGACGCCTTTTTCCCGAAAATCATTTGGACATCAAAAGTGTCCAAATTGGTTTCGAACACAATTTTTCAAATTTTGATTTTTTTTTTTGGTGTGGATGGAAATACCCTTTCTGGCATTATTTTAAGATGAGCGCCCTCAAAGGTTAAGCTCACAGAGGGGTTACAGGTCAAAATAGGGGTCAAACTTAAACCTGCTTCAAAGACACCATCACTGCAAAATTGAATTCCTTGTCCCGCAGTGACCGCTACGGTTACCAACGGTCCTTGTTTTAGCCTTATAACAAATAAAGCAAACTCAATTCTTGCAGAAAATATTTTATAAGCTAAATATATACTTTACAACACATTCATTTCGATCTATATTCCCCTTACAGATCTGAACTCAGCATGTTGCACTTGATCTTCCTAGTAATTGGTATCCTCACCATCCAAAGTACATCTTCACAAACCATACCTGCTGAAAGTCAACCTCAACCATGTAACTCTTGCTGCCAAGGGCCATCTGGTACATCAGGACATAATGGACACAATGGTTTGCCTGGTCGTGATGGTTTGAAAGGAGAAAAGGGTGATATAGGAGGACTAGGATTGGAGGGAGAAAGAGGACTTCCTGGACCTCAGGGACCAAGTGGAGAGAAGGGAGATGGGGGTTTACAAGGAGGACAGGGATCACGAGGACATCCGGGCAAAGTTGGGCCACAAGGTTTAAAGGGTAGAGCTGGAGTTGATGGACAAAGTGGTCCTGTGGGTGGAAAAGGAGAGAAAGGAGACCTTGGAGAGAAAGGAGCATCAGGAGGGAGAAATGGGAGATCAGCATTCACTGCTTTAAAGACAAGCAGCCAATATGGTAGTAATGGAGATGTATTGACATTTCAGATAACAGAAACAAACATTGGTAGTAACTTTGACATTAGTACAAATCGGTTCACTTGTCAGATCCCAGGGGTGTACTGGTTCACATTTACAATAAGTAGTCATCATGATAATCATGATCCTATGGTTTATCTTGTTAAAGATGGAACCACAATAACTAGGACATTTTTTGCTGATGATGCGTCAGGTCTCATATCTGCCCAAAACACTAATGGAGCAGTACTTCAGCTGGCAGCTGGTGACCAGGTATGGTTGCAATTTGGTAATGGTTATGTAGTTTTCGGTGATGTTACTAGGGATACAACCTTTTCAGGCTTTCTCCTCTATGAGGACTAATTCCCCTAACAAATTGAAATTGTAAAATATGATTGCATTGCAGTGGCAATGACATTTTTTGAAACTGATTCAGAGAAATCACATAACTTACAAAACATCTGATAAACAGCTCCAAAACAATAGCTAAACCCAATCTGTCATAGAGGGCACGGTGGCTCAGTGGTTACAGCCTTGGACTCATAATCTGAGAGCTTGCTTTACGTGCGTGGGTTCGAGTCCCCGTCACGCCACCGTGTTGCGCCCTTGGGCAAGGCGCTTTGTCTCGCTTGCTTCACCCCACCCAGGTGCAATGGGAAGCTGTTAGGGGTAGTCACAGTCGTTGTACTGATGAACCCTGTGCCATTTGTAGGCAGCAAACGTGGTTCCGACATATTCTAATAACGGCGGAATAAATGTAAAGCGCTTTGAGGCTGTTTACGGCATAAAGCGCTATATAAATATCTACATTTATTTATTTTTATTTGTTTAGAGGATGTGACTTATTTGACGGCCTCATCTCCCATTTTTCTTCACTGAGATTTTGATAAAACTGCTGGAGCAATAATATCTTTGAAAAATATTGTTTTAATGGTAGGCCTCAATGTAAGATGGAAAACAGAACATGAAAAAATTGGACCGCGCCTCTTTATTTAAAGGGTGTTTTATTTAAACAACCTGACACCTGGAGGTGAAAGTTGGACTAAGCATTCCAGATTCAGTCAATGCAATTGACTTTGTTTTCATTTTGAGAACAGACTGGCTAAACGTGGGTCGATTTTATGAAATAAACATATTTCGCCAGATCTGGATGGGATCTGCTAATTGAGGTACATTTTGTCACTGTCGACCCATGTTGCACTACATAGCAAATCAGTACAGAAAATTGAAATGGGAGAATTGCATTATGGGAAGTGTAAGATATCTTCTTTGGGTTTAGAGTAGTCTATTTGGTGTAATCAGTGCCCTAGGTGCAGTCCTTGTACAGCCACAGGGCCATCATGCATGTTTTCTGTTTAAATAATCTACCAAAAAACGTTTCAAAAGCGTAAAAAGCGGCCAAAGTTTAAAAATCTTTCCTGTGTGGCTTTTCACCCTTTTTTAAACTTGGTCCCATTTAGTAAAGTAGTATTAACATGAAGAATGAGTCCTAATTTTTACATGCAACAATGTACTCTTATAGGTTTAAGACTGTTCGAAAGCGGTGCAATATGACGTAGGCTACCGTATGTATTATCAAAAACATTTCAAGGTTTATGTTTTATTATATTGCGTGATCATAAAGAGTAGTAGAGTATTATATATATACTTAGCAAATTGACTGTGTGTCAACCTGCTACATAATAGGCCCTACATCTGTACATAAGGCGCAGAATCGCACATGACGATGAAGAATTTAACAAAGTGAGTATTTGCTACAAAATACATTATAACGTCTATCGGAAAAAAACTTCAATTACGCATACGAACATTAATTCATTTGCTCTACAAAATAAACATTGACAACTAAGAAAAGCAACAAGTAGCCTATAGATGACTTCGTATGGGTCTTTAAAACTTTCATAAATGGGACCAAGTTTAAAAAAGGGTGAAAAGCCACACAGGAAAGATTTTTAAACTTTGGCCGCTTTTTACGCTTTTGAAACGTTTTTTGGTAGATATTAATTCTTTTTTGAGGTAAAAAATATTGCGCTAAGTGGTTCTTTGTAGCCATGCGAGGTGAACTAGTTGGATATCCATATTTCGCGGTTAATGGTGCTTTTAGCCCTCAATGGGCAAACTAGTTGGATATCCATATTTCGGGTGAGTGGTTTTTGAAGCTCCAGGGGCAAACTAGTTGGATATCCATATTTTCGCGGTTAGCGGTTCTTTGTAACCCTCTGGGCAAACTAGTTGGATATCTTTATTTCGCGGTTAGCGGTTCTTTGTAGCCTTGCGGGGCAAACTAGTTGGATATCCATATTTCGCGGTTTGTGGTTCTAGTGGTTTTAACGACCGTAACCACCCCAGTCAGCTGCATACCGCATCCAGCTATTTTAATTATCAAAATACTAGTTTTTTAATGCTATGGGGTAACATAATTATTAAAAAAATTAATAGCTGAACCCAATAGTTCAGCCAAGGACTGGAAACGACATATTGATGACTTTATATAGAGTGTATTCAATAAACCCAAGGCGGAACGAGAGTTGCTAAGTAACCGCTATCCGAACCATAAACACACATGCATGATCAGACAACAGTATTCAATTTCCTCATAGCATCCCACGTTGTACACACGTCAGTCGAATTTGGCGGTGTTGGTTTGTTAGCCCTCCAAGTTATAACATCGTTCACTTTGTGTTGAACATTGTATGTGGGCCTCGCTGTAATAACATAAAGATCAGTATGATCAGTGTGGTATCACAGAGCAGACCCTTGAGAGGGTCTGCCAGGGATCGATATAATGGGATAGGCATCGTAGTATTACGTAACACACCGAAAGATGTAGTTTAACTCTAGACAATAGGCGCCATATTGCAGGAGGGTTAGAGTTCATAGAGGAAACGTTAAAGGTTAGTAGATTAGGTCACCCAGGCACATCACTAATGTGTTTCACGAGTTGTAATACCGACAGGTAAAAACATTGATTTTGTAAAATTCTCCGATTTTTAAAATTACTAAATAAGGTTAGTACTTCAAACCATTCTTTGATGAATCTATGCAATATGACGGTAATTTTTGAAACATCTAAGAATCAATCTTAAACATCTTCATGATATTCATTTTTTGCGCATGGTCAAAGCATGCTCTTGCGCTATCCACAGACTATCCGGTGGAAACTTCAAAGCAACGATCATGCGTTAATATTTACAAAATGGCGAATGATGTAGTTTAAGTCGAACAATAGCGTGACCGGCGTGACGTAGTATTTGGCATTGTTCCTATATGCACTTTCACCCTCCTGGGTCTGCTCATTTGGCTCATTTGCATGGCAGTCGGACTCGCCATTGTATTTGATCGTTTGTGTATGGAGAGCAATGGCGACCCGTCATTGTATTTGTTCATGTGTGTATGGAGAGCCACTCTTGGAGCCCATGGGACTTAGGCTAGGTCCTCAGGTAGAGTCAGACGCTGTATGTACTAGAAACGCCCATTCTTGATTCTGCGTTCATTCAATGTTAGCATTAAATTTGTATTGCCCGGCGGCCACGCGTAATGGAAAAACCTGAATTGTTACATAAAAAGAAATGAAAATTAAAAAAAGCAAGGTTCCACCTGAGTACATATTAAATTGGTGTAGAAATTGTTTTCAAATATATATATGAATTTAGACAAACATACGCGATATAATGAACCTTTGACATGACGCCATGATGACATGATTTTATTAGTCGTTTTGTATATCATAATACCAGTATTTGTAATTTTATATTATATAGAACTAATATTTTGCATCATAAATGCGCAGTTCATATGCACAGACGATTACTAATCTTCAAGACTTCAAAATAACATGTTACTAAGCAGGTAATAGGTGCTGGCCTTGTCCTATTGTACTTGTTCATTTGTGTATGGAGAGCTCACTGACCTGTTAATAGAGGTCAATGGGATAGCTTCTTTATGGGGCACTTCTCCATCGGTTTCAGGGCGCAGTTCATTGAACTCAGCGGGATTCTATTGCAAGTACTTTTATATTATTACAAAACGGATCGTGGTTATTGCCTTGACAAATCTAATACATAATTCATACCAGGGATTAATAAATCCAGGGGTGCGGACATTTCATTGGTCGCAAACCACCGGGATTCGATACAAGTTTGCGTTGTAAATGAATGCGTGAATAAGAGTGTCATCCCCTTGGCACGATATTTGATTTCTGAAAATACTAAAGTTGCCGTTCAAAATGCCTAAAAATCATCAAGATATTGCAATACTGTCTAAAGTGATGTAAAATTGTGGCAAATTTGTATGATTGATCGCACATAATTTTCTGAAGCGTGGAGAATCATTTACATAGGATTTTGGAGAAAAATGTGATAATTTTAGGGAAATATAGAATGGCGGAAGAAACAAATAAAACATTTTCCTGGAATGTGTAGACCATACTCTTTCTGTTCCTATTGATTTGGATACTGAAATAATTCTTAAAATGAAGCTGTTGGGTGATTTATGTTGGCGTTTCTAGAGTGTGTCATTATTGGCAAACATCTAGGGATATTGTTGAGAGGGCACTCGATTCACGAGATTTCTTTTGCAAGAACGCCAAAATAGTACCTAATTTTGTTGGTTTGCGACTGAAGAGTGTCCGACTATAGATTTCTGCCATGCAAATTAGCTAGTGTCGGTGGGTAAGAAAGTGGCATCTTTTGATCGTTAATACAAGCCACATAATCTTATGTAAAACTCTGCTGGGTGTTTCGTTCATGTATTATGCGTGTTTGGTCAAGTGAGGGTAATTTGTAAAGCATCAACTTGTGAACAAGTCATAGAGGGTTTGATCATGCTGATGATGTTGCCATTTTGGACGACTTCTGAGTGTTTTTAAACAGCCCAAAATGAATGAATAAAATCGTGTATGAGATATTTTATGGGGATATTTGGGTGCATTGGGCACTTATGGGTTGGGTATAATAGATTTCTATGTATACAATTAAGTCTGATATATTTTCGATGGAATATATATTTTCACTTGAAAAGTTAGTAGTTTTCCGAATTGCAATTTCTGAATATTATATAAAAGGTGAGAATAAGACTATAAATGTAAGAGTATGGGATAATTTTGATTGTTAATAAATGCTAAACGCCGGCGGTAGACATCAGCAATATCAGGGATTGCCGCGATTCTTGCAGTAGCTTTTATGAATAGAATACAATAGTGGATACAATAGCGGATACAATAGCGGAACAATAGAGCTCTCTTACGGGCAAATAAACCTCGTCGCGCTTTTGCTAAATTTCACTTCTTCTTTTTCATGAACTAACCGTTATTTTTTTAACTTGTGGCAAAACTTCGACCGAAGTTTTTAATAACTGCGCACTATCTGTTTTGAGGTCATTGTGTGATATCGAAGGGATTCCTTCAGAGCTGAGGTAATTTTCGGCTCCCAAGGAAAAATACCGAGGCCCAACACAAAAACGCCAATGATTTCAGTTTCGTGTAATGACCATAAAACAGATGGTGCAAAGTTATTATTGTCATTCATTACTGCAATTATAACATGTTTTTTATGTTTGAGAGACTATTGAAAATGTATTTTCTGTTCACTGTTTCATTGGGCGTTTACTACGTGATGCACACATATGCGGGCTAATTCAAAGTGGTTATGCGCACTTGTTTGCGTGTTAAGAAACGATACACAAATCGCTGGTTATTTATGTGCAAGATTGGAACAATTACTTTGCAGTCAATGGTTTACAGATAACAAAATATGATTGGATCACAAGCATCGCGTATATTCATGATGTTATGAATAAAGGTCAATTCAGTAATTTGCTACACCAAAACACCCTAAAATAAAATCAAAATTCAGATGTACATTTTTGCAACAAGTATGGATGTGTTACTGAAACAGATATAACTATATATAACACTATAACTAAGAGAATTAGAAATATTATTATTATACTATTTTATCATTATGTTATTACATTATTATATTATAATATTACTATATTATCATTACATTATTATGTTATATTATGTTATATTATTAAAAACATTAAAAATTTTATATTTATTATCATGTATTACTATGTTATAGTTGATAGTATGTATTGTATTATTCACTGAGCATGTTTGTAGAGAGCCAGCTTATCCGTTGTAAGGCGCTTATCATCGTAGAAGTACTTCAAAATCAATTGCCATTGCAGTGTGGTATTTCCGTGATAAACTATTATAAGCACGCTCGTAATATCACTATGCATTTAAAGTGTATTTTGGTCAATCATACATAGTAATGCTATTCTAACTTAATTATATTGATTTAATTGTTACTGCCTAAATGTATTGATATTTATTTATACCAATGACTCTTGTTTACATTTAATTTTATTACTTTGTTGAGCTATTAGTATCACTTGTATATTGATGTTGATGATTGATGAAAATAAAATATGAATGAATGAATGAATGAATGAACAGATAAATAGTAAAAGTAAAATCAATCTGATAAAGACAAGATTGGACATCACACTAAATTACTTGCATTTTGCTGTCGATTTCGGCATGGAATGGCGCTGGCAGTAGACACCGAACATGCACAGAGGATAACATTTTACACTTTTAGAGCGGGCTATTTAGTAGTACATGCTTTGTGCAATAGATATGATATATACACTCTCAGAAAAAATGGTTCTAAGTAGAACCTTTTTTTTCTACCTCTTCCTCGGTAAGTGTAACATCAAATGCATGATGACAGGCACACTTCAAGTTGCGCATGTACAAAGGGTCAGGAACGCAAATTTAAAAACAGCAGTGCAAAATATGTACAGTGCGATGTGCGATAAAAAGCAGCTCTCTGTGGAGGGATATTAGTGCTAAAATGGTTCTTGATGAGCTGTCCTGTATGTGGAACTCTAAATGGCTCTACAAAGAACTGAAAAGGGTTCTGGAAAGGTCAGAAAGAAACATTTTAGACTTGAAAAGGGTTCTGGAAAGGTCAGAAAGAAACATTTTAGACTTGAAAAGGGTTCTGGAAAGGTCAGAAAGAAACATTTTAGACTTGAAAAGGGTTCTGGAAAGGTCAGAAAGAAACATTTTAGACTTGAAAAGGGTTCTGGAAAGGGCAGAAAGAAACATTTTAGACTTGAAAAGGGTTCTGGAAAGGTCAGAAAGAAACATTTTAGACTTGAAAAGGGTTCTGGAAAGGGCAGAAAGAAACATTTTAGACTTGAAAAGGGTTCTGGAAAGGGCAGAAAGAAACATTTTAGACTTGAAAAGGGTTCTGGAAAGGGCAGAAAGAAACATTTTAGACTTGAAAAGGGTTCTGGAAAGGGCAGAAAGAAACATTTTAGACTTGAAAAGGGTTCTGGAAAGGGCAGAAAGAAACATTTTAGACTTGAAAAGGGTTCTGGAAAGGGCAGAAAGAAACATTTTAGACTTGAAAAGGGTTCTGGAAAGGGCAGAAAGAAACATTTTAGACTTGAAAAGGGTTCTGGAAAGGGCAGAAAGAAACATTTTAGACTTGAAAAGGGTTCTGGAAAGGGCAGAAAGAAACATTTTAGACTTGAAAAGGGTTCTGGAAAGGGCAGAAAGAAACATTTTAGACTTGAAAAGGGTTCTGGAAAGGGCAGAAAGAAACATTTTAGACTTGAAAAGGGTTCTGGAAAGGGCAGAAAGAAACATTTTAGACTTGAAAAGGGTTCTGGAAAGGGCAGAAAGAAACATTTTAGACTTGAAAAGGGTTCTGGAAAGGACAGAAAGAACCATTTTGGGGTTCTTTAAATTTTCAAGAACCCTTTTCTCTTGAGGGTTCTACGTACAGGACAGCCAATAACCCTTTGGTCTGTATTTGAAGAGCTTTGTTGCAAAACCCATTACATCCACTTTTTGACTTTTAGAGAAAAACAACTTTTTTTTATTTGTGCAAGTATTAGTATTACTTGTTCGATTTGATTCAATTTGGGTTTGGATAAAGAGTTGATGAATAGAAACTAAAAGAATTGGTTTGGTACAATTTTCAAGCCTTCACTATCTGTTTTGAGGGCACTGAGTGAAATCGGAGGGATTCCCTTCAGAGCTGAGGTAATTTTCAGAGAGAGCGTGAGCTCCCGCGGAAAAATACTGAGGCCCAACACAAAAATGCCAACGATTTCACGTAATGACCATCAAACAGATAGTGCAAAGTTATTATTGTCATTCATTACTGCAATTTTACAAATTTGTTTCATGAAAATAACATGTTTTTTATGTTTCAAAGACTATTGAAAATGTATTTTCTGTTCACTGTTTCAATGTGCATTTAATACGCGATGCACGCATATACGGGCTAATTCAAAGTGGTTACGCGCACTTATTTGCACGTTAAGAAATGACACACAAATCACAGGACAGCCAATAACCCTTTGGTCTGTATTTGAAGAGCTTTGTTGCAAAACCCATTACATCCACTTTTTGACTTTTAGAGAAAAACAACTTTTTTTTAATTGTGCAAGTATTACTTGTTCGATTTGATTCAATTTGGGTTTGGATAAAGAGTTGATGAATAGAAACTAAAAGAATTGGTTTGGTACAATTTTCAAGCCTTCCTATTTATTTTATTACTAGCGGGATACCCGCGCTTCGCGCGGGTCCCCGCTAGATGAGTAAATGGGAGCGATCACTAAAACAGGAGTAATTACTGAAAAGGTAGAATCATTGAAAGATAAATTTTATTTTTCTAAATCTGTCCCTTCTTGCATTTCCATTTTCTTTTCAGTTTCTTCTGCACGGGCCTAGTTTGTTTCCATTAAAACAAAATGCTATTTAGCTTGTGATTTTCCGTTTCCATGTTCTTTATCTATCTAGGCCTAACCCCATTCCCATTATTTTCTAAATCTATCCTTTCTTATACGTTTCCCTTTATAGCTTCATTTTTATTAGCTGCTTAGCTTGTGATTTCCCGTTTCCTTCAGTTGTTATTTATTTTTTTATTTTTCCTGATTACTTTCTTTCTTTCCCTCTTTAGTTTGCTCCGCTTCATTTAGTTACTGTAACCATAACCCGTATAATAGGCCTACCCGTACCTTTTTTGTCTTCTTCTTTTTTTGCTTTTTAAAAAATTCATTTAGCTCCTTTCTTTCTCCTAGATTTCTTTTATGTTGCCCATTTTGTGGATGTAAGGGCTTTTGCAATAAAATAAATTTACCCCTTTTCTAGAAACCACCTTTGCAATCAAATTTGAGCCCATTTGTTTGCAATACTTTATGTAACTTGACTAATGCATTTAAAATCAAAAAGAAAAATTGAAATATCTCATTTACTTTTTTTTAATTATGAATTTTTGATTAAATCTGTCAAAATGCCATTTTTGAGCATTTCCAAAGCTACAACCTTTATTACAATGATTTTTTTCAAACATAATGACCCCAAAACAGTTCCTTTTGGTTGTAATAGTTAAAGAACATTCAAGGCTACTATATACAAAAATTTATTTTCCTAAATTTCTATATTGATTTTACGTTCAAATTTCCGTAAATTCCCTAAGATTTTCCAAACGGGAAATATACGATATCTCCGGAAGGGAAGGTCAAACAACCACCAAAATGTGTATTTTTACCCACACTATAGTATCATACCAATAACTCAATTTTAGCCATTATTATGTTTTGATGGATCCAAGTTGTGATAACATTGGATCCAAAATATAATAATGATAAAATTGATGTTTTTACGCTAATATTTATTGGTTTAAGCTATGAGTTGTAAAATATTGGACTCGACTCACGCCTCGTCCAATATTTTAAAACTCATGGCTCGACCAATAAATATGGGCTCAACCGATCCAATTTTATATCAAAAGTGGATGTAAGGGCTTTTGCAACAGAGCTCTTCATTTATTGTTGACAATTTGGTGGTGCAGTCTAACAAAACATAGTTTAGAGAAATTCTCTGAGTGGGCCTTTAATGTACATCACCTTTGCAAAAACAAGCATGAATTAAGAATAGGCCTACTGGGCTTACTTTTGCCACAGAAAACTTCTGATTATCATATTTTGTGTAGCTATATTTACTTAGATTATCGTATTATGTGTAATCATTTTATGCACAGCGAATCAACTTGAACAATTGACCAATAAATCAGAGTGAAAATATATTAACAATGCCTAACTCAATTTTTATTTTTGTCCACTCTTAAAATTCATGATTTTTATGTTGGACATGGTCATGCATCTTGAATGATGTTACGTTTTTCAAAATTGACTCAAATTAATTGATGATATCTCTGCCAAGCAAGAAGGCATTGCTATGCTTTTAGTTTAATCACAAACAGGCATGTAGCACACCTCTTATGCAACATGAAATATTTTTTGTCCTGTCCATGTTCTATAATGCTTGAATATTGCCATTCAGACAATGATTTTTATATTTTTGCCGTCCAGATTTTACTTTTAAAGTTTCAAGTTTGTTGCACTCTTAGCACCCCCTAGATACCCCACTGGTTTTACGCTTCAGTTTCAGGAGATGTCCCTGTGGTCATTAAAATCACACCAACATTGTGCTAATCCTGTTGAAATGCATATACCCCCTACATAAGACATGACCTTAAAGCCATATTATAACATTTCTGTAAAAATATTTTACATAAAATGTTAGCTTTTACTGTCAGATATGTCCCCTTTTAATTTTGAGCCGAACAAGTGATGTAAAGCATAGAAAATGTACGTGTACGTACTGTGCATATGTGTTCGACTAATATTTCCATCATAATAATAAAACGCCGGTTCCATCATTTTATTCAAAATCTCGGATTTTGACAAAACTACATCACCTAAAGTCTTGATTTTAGCAGAGTATCTTTATTGACTAAAGTACATTACAATCGTGTAAAAATCAGAATTAAAAAATATTTTGAGGGCGTTCTCCTCAGCAAATGTTATAATATGGCTTTAATCTCCCACAGAGGGAGTGGGAGTGTGAATTTCAAATGGGATTACCTGGATGGGCAACTCCATTTGAAATGCACCCCCCTGTGTGGGAGATTAAGGTCAAGTCTTCCATAAGGGGTGTGTGGATTTAAAAATGTAACAGCCAGGGGTAGTGCTAGAACAAAACACTCCAGAGTCTGCAGGGACCCCCAAACATGCAGAAAACTAAACAGTAGGGGGTCCATATTAAAGTTTGGTGAGTCCGGGACCCCAAACATAAGCCTAGCGGTACCCATGGTAACAGCCCATACTTACCTTTTTATTCTCCATTGATAGCCAATAACTTGCTAATATTTGAAATGCTTCCGCATTGCTAGGATTGTGTTCTATTGCCTTGTCCAGGCATTCTTTACACCTGGTTTCTGCTTCTTCTTCAAAACTAGAGGAAAACAAATAAAAAAATTATATCACTTTAAAGTCAGCAATTGCAATCAACTATTGCATCAAAGTTCATCTTTCAGTATTAGGCAAAAATACAGGGGGAGTATGGTGGCCGAGCTGAATGGGCTCCAACTCATAATTGGTTGCAGGTTTGAGCCCTGGCTACGCCATCATGTTGTGCCTGGGGCCGTGAGTAAGTAGGCACCTATAACTTGATTACTCCTTTCCACCCAGGTGTACAAAACAAAACAAACAAAAACTCAATGCATCAAAGCAGTATGCCCTTTTTTGCACAACTTTCTGCGATCTTGCTGAGAAAGTTTCTAGATCTAGCCACAAAAGATTGTTTCTTCCCTACCATATGGAATGCTCTTCTTGAAGGTGTTGTTTCCAACAAGAATACGCAAAGATTCAAGTGGGAGGTAAACCGCTATCTTGGTGACAACCCACCAACATTTATTGATAACTGCAGGGATGTAAGTAGCTGTTGAAAAAAAACACCTGAAACGGTGCGAGCGAAGCGAGTAAGCCGAACATTTGATCAGAGCACTATCTTTTTAGCAAACGCTAGGGATGGTATCACATCACCCCCTTTTTTTTGTTGCTCTCTTTTTATGATAAAATATCATACTCCACATTCAGAAATGTAAAACAATGTTTAATCAAAATTAATAAATTTTTTCCGGGGATCCGGATTCCGGAAAAAGCGGAAATCCGTAAAAAAAACCAGAAAACTTGCATCCCTGTAACTGCTGCCTTGATAAGCCTTGACATTAAAAAACATCTTTTATTGCCTTACGAACTGATAATCACCATACCAAATGAGATCATTTATGAATCAGAAAAAAATACATAGATAGTCACACTTACCAAGCATCAGTCAGGTATATTTCTGCCATTGAGCAATAGGCACTTGAAATATCAGACTCTGATACGGCCACTTCAGACTCTGCTGCTGCACAAGCACCTTCACTCTGCGAATAACAAGCAAATTTCATAAAGTTTTCAAATGATGGGATATCAAGTTCAGTAGTGAAATCAGTTGTTTTTTCTGGTTGCCCTGCAAGTGTGCTGACAAAGCGGCCTTGTACATTTGTGTGACACACAAAAAGAATGGCATGGGTTCTACAAAATTGAGTTAGCTTGAAATTCCCCTGGACAAGGAACTCACTGCTAATTTGTCTCGTTGTAACCCATACGAAACTCGGGGAGCTAATGCTGGTTGTGAAGGTTATTTGTGGAATGTCTAGCGTGTGCGCTCTTGAAGCAGCAAAGTCTCTGAATTGTTGTTAAATGGTTTATGGAATGATGAGGGGCCATAGTGGTCAGCGGCAACCTGTAAAGTGTGCTGAGGCTTGTGGATCAACATCTACACGCTGTGCCTGTGCTTAGCACACTATAAATCACTGCGCTTGATATAAGGGATTCATTTCCACCCCATGTGTATGATTTTTCTTACAAGGGGGGAAACTCCCAAAACTTCTGTTTTGATATATTACTAGCCCTGACTCAAGAACCACAAGACCTAAGAAAATTTCAATATGTTTTGTATTTTTAATATGAAAATTGATACTTTGTATTCATGTCATACTCTATTAATGATTTCAAAATGCATTCCAAAATATTTGGTACCCGGGCAGGGTATTTCCTGCCCGGTATGTAATCTCGGCGGGTACCTGCTAGCCCGCCGAAAATGCCAGTTTAAGGGGTACTACACCTCGATAAATTTGTGTCTGTTTTTGCATTTTCTCAAAACTAATAACACAGTGGTAACAAAAGTTATGTATATTATTGGGGCAAGGAATCAATTACTACACTGGAATTTCAGTGACCCAAGACAAGCGGTTTGTTATTTATGCTAAGAAATAAGGTACCGCTAGTATGTACCTCATTTCCTATCATATAATCTGAATGGCTTGTCTTGAGTCACTGAAATTTCAGTGTAGTAATTGGATTCCTTGCCCCAATAATATACATACCTTTTGATACCAGTGTGTTATTATTTTTTGAGAAAAATGCAAAAATAGTCACAAATTTACCACAGGGGTGTAGTACCACCTTAATATAAATGCAATTATTCATTATTGGCTGCCTTGACTCACTCCCTAATATCAATGTATTAATATCAAAGAAGTACACTGCAGTTTTCTAGTTTATGGCTAAAACTGGAAAAATATGGCTCCAGCCATCCGACACACCTTATCTTATGTGGTCCATACATGATCAATTTGATTGACCAATATTGGGGACCCTAGATGCAGGATTGGATACAAAATAATATTTCACTTCAATATTATTGAAGAGATTTAATCTAGTTTGATTTTATTGATGGTTGGACAATAAAATCACTATTGATGTTCGTGTGCACAGTGCACAATGGCAGATTTTGCATCCACTCTTGTATCTAGGGTCTTTGTATAGGCCGCATTCATCCAATAATTCTACTGAATTCAGATAGTTCACCATCCCTGTGTTGAACATCTATGCCCTAACTTACTTCTGTAATTCCTCATTCAGTAAGGGCTCATATTGAACTTCCCTTACACAGGAAGGTGTGCGCCATCCTGTAGCTTTCCTGTGCTAGCCTTCTTTTGTTAAAATCCTGGGCAGGGTGTATCACTGATGCATATAATCCATCCGTTTTATGACCGAGCTTTCCTGAGGCGCGCGCTTAGCGAGGGGAATCCTGCCTTCTTTCTGTGTGAAAACGTGGTAGGGTATTTCTGCAGTTTTTTAGTTATATGGCTCAAACTGGAAAAGTATCCCTCACACATTAATCCAATAATTCTACTGAATTCAGACAGTTCACCATCCCTGTGTTGAAAATCTATGCCCTAACTTACCTGTGACTTGTGTAATTCCTTAGTCATGATTTCCACACCTTTCTGGAAGCATTCAATGGCTTTCTTACCCTCCATCAATTGGCCTAGATACATATATTTGGAGAAGCCCTCATCGGGGCACACTGTTACTGCACGGCCAAAGCAGTACAAAAGAAGTCAAGGCAAATACAATAAGCAAGCAGACTTAAATGGGCTAGCTATTCCAGTTATTGTCCATACACCCCCCAATGGAAGACATGACCTTAATTTCCTACACAGGGAGTGTGAATTTCAAACGGAATCCCCCATTCAGGTAACCCCCATTGTTATTGCACTGCCAAAGCAGTACAAAGGAAGTTAAGTCAAGGCAAATACAAAATGGGCTATTCCAATTATTGTCCACACACCCCCTATGGAAGACATTACCTTAATCTTCCACAGAGGGAGTGTGAATTTCAAATGGAGCCACCCATTCAGTGTCGTCTGCTCCAAAATGGGTTATTCCAGTTGAAATCAATACACCCTCTATGGAAGACATGACCTTAATCTTCCACCGAGGGTGTGTGAATTTCAAATGGAGTCACCCATTCAGTGTCATCTGCTCCAAAATGGGTTATTCCAGTTGAAATCCATACACCCTCTATGGACAACATGACCTTAATCTTCCACAGAGGGGGTGCGAATTTCAAATGGAGCCACCCATTAAGTGTCTTTCTGCTCCAAAATGGGTTATTCCAGTTGAAATCCATACACACCCTCTGAATGACTTCAGGGAACAGTGTTTGTATTGTGGAAGTTCAAACTGCACAGAAGAAAATACCACTTACAAGTCTAGAAGGATTCTTTGTACCAACAAACTATTAGATTTTTAAAGGGGAATGGTGAGATTTGATTTCACAAAACTGTGCCCATATCGGTGTTTTCATTTGCAAAACCATACCACAAACAGCCAAAGTCTCAGCATCACCCGATAATGAGGGCCGATCGTTCCATGAAGTGCGACAGACGAAACTGCTAGTACGCACACAATACCGCATATTTTTATAGGCCTTTCACGTAAACACAAAGACATGCAATGCTCTATTATGTATATGCGAAGGCATGCAACACTGCTGTGATTGTTAAAAAAACTCGTATGATCAGCCCTCATGAATATGCGAGGATTCACAGCATACAAAGCACGGGGACTGACTGTTAGTGAACAGTCTGTATTAGTCTATGGATCTAACAGTTTGGAATGATGGCTGATGAGCTCTGATGATGAGCTCTAGGCATGTTTTATGGTTCAATCACCAATGACATCACAACATAGAGGTGCTGTCAGGGTCTTAGCTAGAAATTTGAGGGTTGTCCGTCATTTGAATGAAATTGCCTGTCCTAATTTGACCTTTAAAACATTAACCAGACTTCTATATAGCCCATTGGGGGTTCAAAGATTTCAAATAATGTGCTGCTATGGCCTTGTTTTGCAAATCTGGCTGTCTAAGACACTGGGTGCTGTGTTATTCATTATTTCCTAATTAGGGGGGAGGAGGGGTTACCCCAAGGGGGGTACTTTTCGTGATGTGTTTATGGCATATATGGTGAATCCAACGAAAAGTGTACACGGCATGTTCAGGGCCATAACTTAAAAGTATTAATCAATTGGCATTCGTTTTTGTATTGTGTTTATTCGCTTTGATCATACGCTGGCGCCATATATAATAAGACCCCTTCTGTGAAAAACTTAGACACAGAGACCCCAAAACATGCTATTTTTACCCATTTTTTCAAAATATTTCTTAAAGTATTTTTAAAAACATATAAATCAGTTATGAAAAGAAGTCATTGGATTGAATCTAAATTGATTTCCTGAAAGGTGTGTATTCAAAGATTGCCTGTTCAATTTTTCACATATTTGTACATAATTATGAATTTTTTGTGATAATTTTTTGAGTGGTATTTTTTTACATTACCTACAAATACAATTTTTCATAGCACTAGATATATCTTAAAAAATGGAAATCACTAATAAATGCGTAATTGATACAAGCTTTGATATGTCCAATACTGAAATGCATTGCATTCGGACATCTTTATTATTGTGTTTAGCTGCCAGAAATTCTAAATGGCACAAAGTTATGTTTGGTAAAAAATATGCATTACCTCCGAATACATGTTAAAAGCTGTGCCATTTCCACAAAGTGAGAGAATAGTAAACAATAGTTAAGCAATAGGTGCAGGGTAATACACTCTATATTTCTACCAAGTTTCAATAGCCTGCGTTTAAATATTTCTGAGATGTCAACAATAAAAGCAAGTATTCAGAGGTAAATTTCGGTAACCGAATGTTACCTACGAATACAATTTGACATCATGACAGTATTGTGAAACACCGCCATTCATGCCAATGCCCATATTGGTACATAACAAAGGCCTGTATGTTTGCTATCAAATCATATGTCAATGAAAGTTGCGAATTCAAATACATGCCCACCATGCAAAACTGAATACGGCGTAATTGGTGAAAAATATGTACTGAAATAGGTGACGGTCTGCTCATTTGAGCGAAAAATCAGATTCAAAGAAGATTAGAAGGGATAAATACTTGGATTTGTCAACTGTCATGTGTGCTTCATTTTAAATGTTTACCGACCTTCTGGTTTCTGAGTAATTTGTGTCCAAATTGATTTATTCGAAGGTAACTTTTGACGTTTTCGCTAAGGTTACCTACGAATACCATGGAAAAAACGACTGTTCTCATTGTCTCATGATCTAGACAACACATTGAAGGACCCTGGTATAAAGCTAATTGTAGTTGCCCTCAAACGAAAGGCCACAAGACGTAACTGACTCCAAGATGGACTTCACAAGTCTGCAATAACGGTTTTAAGCGATTTGTGTGCAATTACACAAATTAAAGTCACTTTAGTGCCTTTGTTTCTTACTTCAATCCTCTTTCAACCGCTGTGAACCGACATTATTAATACATGATAGGGTCTAAAGTATCAATAAACGCATATAAAGAAAATAATACATTCAAAGTGCTTTATAAAATGAAGTTTTGATTGCGATATCCACCAAAAGTCTAATTCTTACCTACAAATACTGAAATGTTATACGAATACAGCATAATACATGACATGTGTAATGAAGTGTCTCTACCAATGGAAATTAATTGTCAAAAACTTTAAGCGGTACCCCAGGACACTATTATTACCCATATACGGATTCATTCAACAATTATTTATTATGTAAAATTGCTGATTAACTACTTGTATATCAAAATGAAGTGGTCAAAATCTTGCTAAAAGCATCAAAATTTTTTGATCTAAGGTAATAGCATTTATTCATTTGGACGTACCATCTGAAAGAAATCTAAAACTACCATTTTATTAATTCATTACCATAATAGCAAAATTTAAACCTCTAAACTCAATATAGATATTGTTAAATCGCTCATGTTACCTACGAATACCCGGGTTTCTTCACCTTTTCATTGTATAAAGCGTTAGGTGTATGCGTATAATTCCTAATTTTCTTGAAAACATATATCCTACTCGTTCTAATACAATGTGTAAATTGATTCATACTCATTTGATAAATAAAATACAGAAACTGACCTAAACTTCATTTTCAAAAATAAACTAGCATAAATTGACTAAGATCATATTGATCGCGTTATAAAAATAAAAACAAATATTTTCTGGTTGAGCTAGCATTTTCCTGACACCCTGTGGTCTACATTAAAAAAAAAAAGCGTTAATGGGAATATTCCATTTGTTTTAGGTTGATTAGTATTGCGATAGTGAAAGCATCCTAGTGGTATTCAGTAGGTAACATTGGGTTTTGATATCACATTTACTATCACACGTCCTGGATTTATTTTTCAAGATTAGTAATGGCACTTTTGGTTCCTATAAGGCCAATATGTCATCAATCAATGGACAAAAGGAAAAAATTGTGGAGACATTTTTATTTCGGACTTTTATTTTTGGCCCGTGGACACTTTTGGTTGGATTCGACCATATATATAATCAATTTCATTATTCTCACATCAAATTATCAGTTAAAGGATATTTTCATAGCTCCTTCCCCATCCCCTTGTTCTGCTAGAAGGTTGCCTAATGTCTCCAGCACAGAAACGTTGTCTGGATCCAGCTCTAGCGCCCTCTTGCAAAATTTATGTGCTAGTTCGTAGTCAAAACTGTCCATGCATTCTTCCACCTGCGAGTAAAACAAGAGTGGATATATTAATTATGGAAGCAACAAATCAATTATTATTATTATCTGGTGACAGTTTGATAAGTCCTATGTATCAGCCCCAAGTCCACAGTGTGGTATTTGATTCTCTAGCTATGGGGACACAGTATGTGGAAATGTCGTCAACACAGCTAAAGATTTACTCATTCGAATACACACCCCATTTGCAATTTAGGTATAGTCATGCTACAATTGGAGACTGGATTAAGAAGAATATTTTCCATCTGAGGATCACCTCCCCACAGCCTGTGATTGGTTAGTAGCGTAAAAGAAAGGTTGATTCATCTGGTGCCTTCATCGGAGAAAAATGGTGAAAAATGATGGTACCTTTAAATTACAAGACAAAAAGCTTTTCTAGGCATTGTTGACATGGTGCCTTGAGGAAAGAAAGACTCCAATGACTTTTGAGATAGTTTGTATGTTTGAAGGTACAAATTAACCATAGGGCACACGGTTTCACTGTTGCATTCCAATCATCAGTTCATCACAACAAATCGTAAACAAATCATTTCTGATTTTGGTTGACAGGTGGAGTCAGACAAAAACTAGAATTTTTAATTTAAGGGGGTAATACACCCCTGGCCAATTTTGTTCCTATTTTTGCATTTTTCTCAAAATTTATAGCGCATAGGTGACAAATAAGATATGTATATTATAGGGGCAAGCAGTGCTGTACGGTGCGACTAAATTGGTCGCATTGGCGACTAACATTTTGCCCATGCGACCAAAAGTCAAATTCTTAGCGCCAATGGCGACTAAACATTTCACATGTTAGTCGCCAGGGCTAATCAATATTTACCTCACAGACTAAACAAAAAATATACAGTGATGATGAGTGATCCATAAAGTATCCATTTAATGCTCATTTTGTACACAAAAATCCACTGGCATTCGGGTGAATTGGCAAATAATTTTAAGTAAACACGAGTGTTCAACACTTCCGGTAGGGATAATCATTAATATTCATCATTCCGGGATTCCCCGTGACCCGCGAGCATGTACTGTTCAGCACGTACACAGCACAACGGCGCTGTGCCTCACTACTGTACCACTGTGACCTGTGCATGTCGTGCTGTGTCACTCACATGCACAATAAATATTCAACGCACGTGGCTATACAGGCTAACATCGTGAAGTGTACATGTGCTACACAGTGAGAAAATGCAGAGTGTACGGTCGAGTGTTTTGCATGTGAATACATCGAGGGTGTGCTGGTGTATTTATGTTGTGTGATGGGCTGAAAGTTTATCAGGAGTAGGAGTTTAATAATGGCAACGAAGAGGACATTGTTGGATTTTTGGAGGCAAATCGGGAAATACTGTTGCTCCGGAAGTTCGTGTTGAAACTGATGATGGAAGCAGTGGGGGAAATACAGATTCTTCTACCCAACCCGCTCAACCTAAACGACGTAAATTCCATCCAACATGGGCCGATGACTTTGATTGTTTGGAGTATGATGAAGCCAAGGACACGATGGGTTGTGAATCAAAATGAAATCACGGAGGAGAAGATTGATTATGAGCTCAATGGCGACCGACTGTTGAAGCTTTTAATCGCCAGCAAATGCAAAATGTGTACATACCGTACCATCCAATAGTATGAATGTATGCCTATGAATATATATGCATTCTTACTTTTTTTACTTGTGGTGAGCAAAATTGATGGGCGCCTAAATTTATAAAGTTAGGCGCCATTGGCTCCTCAATCAGTTTTTGCACCGTACAGCACTGGGGCAAGGACTACAACTACTGCACTGAAAATTCAGCAACTCAAGGCAAGTAGTTATTGATTTATTGATCAAATATTGGTTTTCCCTCATTTTTGACTGTAATTCCACAACTGTTGTCTGTGCTGAAATAAAATTTCCAGTGCAGTAGTTGTAGTCCTTGCCCATATACATATCTTACTTGTCACCAATGCGCTATAATTTTTGAGAAAAATGCAAAAATAGGCACAAAATTGGCCAGGGGTGTAGTACCCCTTAATTGTAGTACACTTACTTTGTCCAAGAGCTGATCAATGGTGTATGTAGCAGCAGTTTTCCTCTTGGCTTTCCTATTCTGTATTCTTTCTTCCCTTGTCATTGTTGATTTGGGTCTAGGGATTGCTCTTCTGTTAGCTGCAGTTTCTCCCTCTATAGGCAATTGAAGAAAAAAGACATATTTGCCAATAATTTAAATATCAATTTGTTTTTTAAAGCATTTGAGCTACTTAGAGCTAGCTTACTTGACTCTTGAGAAGTCAAGAACTTGCTCGCCAATAGCTTCACATTCAGGGGCTAGAGACAGAGAAATCTAGCAGAAATTGATGAAACATCATAGCAATGTAAGTTCGGAAGTAAAACACAGCCAATTCACAATGGGTGATTGCATGAAAAATAATTGCACTTCAATTTAGGGGGCTAGCTGTCATTTTTTTCGGAATGGGGGGACTCATGGATATACTGGGGATCAAAGAATTTTCATGCCAAAATAGGAGGGGGTCGTAATTTGTTTACACTTAAAAATAAAATTGTGTGTGCCATCACCCCTAAAGTTCCAACAATCAATGGAATGAACATACTGGAAGGGGGGTGGAGTGTCATAAAATGTTTCAGCTGGAGATATTAAATTTCATGATTTCCACCCCCCCCCCCTCTTCTTCCAAAGAAAATTACATCCCCCTTTAATAATTTTAAACTGTAAAGTTTAACTGTTCAAAATGGGGGGGGGGGAGGCTTTTAATTCTATAATTGTTGCAAAACAAAACAGGCTTTGATAAGAGCGTACTTCATGTGATATTGACCAACATGTTGTTGGTCTTGACATTGTGCAACTCACAGTCACACAACGACAGCGTGTACATTTTGTATTGTATCAGTCATTCAGTGTCAGTGTGTTGCTGAATGCTGTTGGACTCGTGCATATAAAATTAAAAAACATTCTTCAGTCTTCAGTGGGTGGCTTCCTATAACAGCTCGTTGAGCTAAACTGGAAGTGGGTCGTTTGGACCTCACAGTCGGTGCGGTGCTAAAAACATAAATTTGGTGCTCGCCTCAGCTCAGGAAGGTCGAAGGTGCGAGTAAAACGGACTACCCTTTAAAAAAAAGGTGCTTTGTTATTCGCAAAGTATGCTCTCGTCAAAGGTTTACAGCAAAGTATTATAATCTAGATTCTGATTTGACAGCATGACTGAGCATGCAATATTTCATGATTTTGTTATTTTTGAACTTCAACTTTTTTAGTTACCCCCGGTACATAAAGTAGACTAGTACTTAGTAGTAAAGCTTAACATGGAAGCGTCCATGCTTACCTTTGTTTCCTCCTTTTGCATGTCCACGTTTAGGCTTCCTCTTTCCTTTTCCTTTTGTTCTACCCATGGCTCTTACAAAATGTTAACTAAAATGAAAATAGTGACCGCTATGATGAAGCAGAGTATTTTTAAGCTTACTGAATCTGGCCACATGTGTTGCAATACCTATTGACCTTTTACCCGGAAGTCAACAACCCTTTTAACGTTGTTGGGCAAGTTCAATTTAAAAATAGGTAATTCTTACTTAAATTCAAAATTCACTTTTAATGTTTTACATTATATTGTCCTCAAATGCACATTTTTTGAAGAATCTATAGTTTGAATTGAATAAAAAAAAATTATTCAAGTGCACAAGTTTTTATTCTTTACCCATATCCTAAAAATAATTTAAATTTATTCACCTATTTTTATAATGAACGAGTCGTAGGTCAATTAAACAGCTGTGTGAGGTCATGTAAATAATTGTACGCGTCGGATCCTGATGTTTACGTTCATTTCATTCATTCATTTGTAAACAATGTAGGAGTGGTCAATGCCCTTATTGTGTGTAGATTTAGCTGATGAAATAGGTCTTTTTGCAAAATATTAAAAACACTTTATTCACTTGGAAGCGCGTACCACAAACAGACGAATAAAGATGACTCTGCTACTCAGGAATCTCCAAAAATCCGTGGATTTCAACTTCCAAAAAAATGCGGACAGACATCATGACACTTCGCCGTATTTTGAGAATAGAACGTTATGATGTGGCAGTTATTTGTATGGATGATAATCAAGTAAAGGAGTTGAATAGATTATATCGTGGGCATGACACTTCAACAGATGTTCTCTCATTTCCTGCGCATGAGGTATGATATTAAACAGTAACTATAATTAAAACTTTTTTTATATTTTTTTTTATGTACTGATGCCCGGGTACTGATGTACTTTCATAAATCACCAATAAAAAAGTTTCCAGCTACATGTACCTACAAAATATGACAAAATAGAAATGAAAAAATAAAATGATAATAATTATAAGAATCAAAACAAATCACAGTAATGCAAAAATTAATGTTGACATATATGTGACCCGTTCTGACAAAACCAGGAACAAGTTGCTTTTTATTTTGACATTTCATGATTTCAATAAAAATGTATGCACAGGACAATAAGCTTTAAAATGGTATACCAAAATTATATACATAGCATCAATACTTTTCAAGATATGGATAATTTTGTAAATGATACCTTGATATCATTTTCATATCCCTGTTCTGAGTAATGGGCTAATTAGTTTCCTGCTTTACACAGGATTGAATAGGGATTATCATAGTTCAACTGTCAATTATCAATTAAATAAACCTCTTTTTAATAAGTACTTTCAAGGATTTGAAAGTCCATTTAGTCCCACAGTAAAATACATGAAATTATTAAAGATTTTTTTTTATGGGAATGTCATTTTAAAGGCCTATAAACTCAAAAACATGCATGGCTACTTGTTCTGGGTTTTGTTGAAGCTGGTCACATGTACTCTCCTTTTTTCATTTTCAGAATTTGGCACCCGGCAGATTACCAGACCCTTGGAGTGATATGGCTGACTTAGGAGATGTGTTCCTTGGTATGTCATACATTCAGAGAAAATGTGAAGAACAGAAAGGTGATATGGATGTATTAATACCGGTAAGTTTATTATAAGCCAAGGACTTCATGTTTGATATTAGTCACAGTATAAGCTAAAATATAAAGTTATTTTCAGAACTTATTAACAAAAGCTAACAAATTTGTTTTTTCAACCATTTTTTCAGGTCACAGTAATCCATGGATTTTGTCATCTTATTGGCTACAAACATGAAACAGATGCCCAGTGGAAGCAGGTGAGGAAACGTCTCCTGTGTGTATGATGGTTTTGTTACAGGTCTGGTCAAGCAAAGGGGTTGGTGCAGGGCAGGGTGTTAGTTAGCTAGCCATCCATTCACCTGTCATTTTGGACAGTCAGTTTGCTAATGGGACTAAATTAATGCGTGTGACATAAGATGAATTCTAAAAATCTCATTTGGGGATGGGAGAGTAAAAGGTTCATTATGGGCTCCTGCTCCCCATTGGTTACACCACTGCTTTCCACTCCCCTGAGTTAGCACTCCTTTCCAACTTAATAATTGCAGAAGACAATATTGGGGGTAGTCACCATCTTCAACACAATTTCTTCTTTTTCTTTTACTTTGTAGATGTACAAGAGAGAACTACAGATCATCAAAGAGTTCAACAAAGTTACAGGCGAAGAACTAGTGAAAGGACCATTGACCAGTAAACCACCGGACCACTAAAATACTGATAATATTTTCTAGGTATAGATAAAATTACATGCAGGGGCGTAGCAAGAGCCTTGGAGGCCTGTGGACAAGGAACAGTGCAGGGACCCTCCTCAGGGTCTTAAGCAGGATTTGAAGGTTTGGGTGTGTAAATTAAAAAAACTGGGTGTGTAAATTTAAGATTTGTGTACAAAGTATAGGCCATGTGGGCAAAAATCCCGGGCAAAAACTGGATGTGTATTTACAAATTTGGGTGCAGTGTAAAACACTCCCTACATGGCTTGCTGCCTAAGCCCTTGCATCTCCTCTTTTCCCCCTTATTTCATTTTCACTTTTGCTTGGGCCCCTGAACCCTCAGGCCCTTAATGCTCTGCGTGCTAGCCATGAGCTTCAACGGAAAAAGTTGAAGTTTTGAAATATTTTCTCAAAATATCAGAGCTATCTTAAGAACTACTGAACCAATACTAGGCTTGTTTGTACTCATTTTAATGAATTTTTCATGCTGATTCCAAATATGGTCATGAAAATTTACATTTCTGAAATTTTGTAATTAAAAAAAAAATTTAAAACATGTCGTCTGCAGTCGACACCCGCATGAAGAGAGTTAACTTTGTCCACCCTGTCCACCTACTTGCTACGCTCATGATTAAAATAAAAAGTAATCACATACAACTTTTCATCATAAGGCCCTCAAGGCACTTATTGTGTATTTCTCATAAAGCCATAAATGCACAATTTCAATTTTGTTATTCTTTCTTTAAATAGGCAAAAACACTGAAATAACATTTAGCAATAACTGTGAAAGAAACCCCAATGGCTATTTTGAAAGTTTAACATGGAGTTTTATGGAGACCTTAATGTGTAACAGTGTTGACCTGACCAACACAATGAATTTGGCTGAGTCCACTTTGGTGTAAGTATGGACATGTGTAAATATTATAAATATAGCAAAAAAATGAGGTATTGAAAAAAATCAACCAATTTAATATGAGATCATACATTATGGGTTTGATAATGTATCAGTGTATGAAAAGCTATGGTTGAGATGCAGAAATTTGAGTGATTTATGCAATGTGTGTTGTCCAGAGTTTAAATACCAAGTTTGAAGGGACCAAAAGCAACACAATGTCATCATTCCAAGTTTGAACATTTCACTTTATACCTAAACAAAGGACCAATTCTCTTCATCATATCATGGTCCCGGAGGTGGCACTCACTAAAAATGGGTGACAGGGACGTGTGGCCACATTGACCCCCATTTTTCAACTCCTTCTCACCCAATGATCCCATTTTTTGTTATACTTCTTCTTCTTCTTACTCAATGACCCCTTTTTTATTTTCCTGTCACCAAAAGACCCTATTTTTACAAGAATTTTGGACAAATTTCTATAAATCGAATTACCCCGTTTTTTCATTATTTTTTTTCCTATTTTTTTAACTTTTTTAAAATTTTGATGACTTTTTGCAAATTTTGTACTAACTTTTATATTTTGACCAAAACTTTTTCCCAGTCTCACTGAAAAACCCCCCATTTTTTGGTAAGATTTTCCCAGTCTCACGAAAAGACCACTTTTGGGGCCTTCTCACTGAAAGACCCCCTCTCTTTGGTGTCTAGGCTCTCACCGAAAGCCCCCTAGTTTTAAACTGCTGTCCTCACATCCCTGTCACTTCCAAAGTCGAGTGCCCCCGGATAATGGTAAAGGTAAAGCATGCATAATATTTCATATGATTAGTTCTGTTTCATTTTGTAACCTCCCAGCTCCATCACAAACATCAATGTTGCAGTGGCTGCACCAGGAATTTTTTTTGGAGGCATTGGGGTGCAAAGTGAATTTCAGGGGGGGGGGCAAAATTGACAAGTGTTGCGCAAAATTGCCCCCAAAAGTGGAAATTTACATAATATTTGGTGTTTTGCTTTAAAGTGGGGGGGGAGGGCAAGAAAAAATTGGGGGAGGGGTGTAAATGTCCCCCCAGCACCACCACTGCAATGTTGTTGGCCTGTTAAGTATTATCAATATTGTGGTAAGATGAAGCTGAAGCGTTGTAGATTTTTTGAATAATTTATTGTATTGCACAACAACAATGCATCTCTTTTCTTTAACACACTTTCTTTTTGTGACATTTTCTAATAATAATAATATAATACTTATTATTGCTTAATATTTAAACAATGGATTGAAATATTTATAATTCAGTATTTTCAACGAAAATGTATTCAGTTCTCAAAGTATGTTGAAGCTATAAATAATCATGCAACTTGTATAATTAAAGCCATAATGTACAATAATATTTTAATTTGTTATTCTTTACTCAAAATGCTTTCATTTTAAGCCGAAATAGCAAGTTGAAGTGAAAGAAACCCATTGGCTATTTTGGAAGTTTAACATGTAGTTCTATGGGGGACTTAATGTCTGAATACGACATTATGTCAAAATTGCTCTGCTGAGATGACAAATACAACTAAATTGGCTGATTCCATTTACATGTGTAAACTTAACAATTATGCCAAATTATCAAGTTTGAAAAAAATTACATGATTTTATATCATAAAAATCGTACATTATGGCTTTAATTAATGATAACCATGTTGTCATCATCAATTAAAGGTGAAAGGTCAGATTAGGGCTTGTACCAAGGTTGAGATAAGTTAGCAATTTTGATTTTAGAAGCACAAAATCGTGTTTCACAAAGGCCACTTGTTCATTCATGACATATCTAAATGGAACTTATTTCAGGCCTAACTATGTCACTGTGATTGTGGGACAAATAATTATGAGCTTTCTTCTGATACCAAATTCTCCATTTTGATAGAATAAAGTGGGGGATGAGGCTGTCAATCGGGTCACATCCCTTTAAAGAGGAAGCCCTGACAGCAGTTCTTCTGGGGTAAGCCAAACTTGCCTGGTTATCATTTTAATCAGTGGCAATTTATCTCTGAATTTGACAGGTGCTAATTAATGCAATAACATTAAAACTTCAATTAGAACTTTCAATTGGAACTGTCAAATTCAAATATAACATTGTCACTGATTAATTTGATAACCAGGCAGGTTTGGTTCACCCCAGAAGCACTGCTCTGGCGGGGCTTCCTATTTAAGTACTGACTTTGACATTCCAAGATAACCAACAATTTTGTAAAATTTAATCATGTAGAAGTACTATGAAAGTAAGTGTGAATGTAAATACACAATTATTGTTTATATTTATATGTGATCATGTTATAAGATACTGTGACAGAATATATCATTTTCATAATGCTGTACCTAGATTTTCTAGCCAAAGAATTCTATATTTTGCATACCAGTATGATAATACATGTATATTCTGAAAGATTCCAATGTCATTGACATATTTATGTTATTTATTTGTGTTATTGATTTATATGTGAAAGCAGTGTTGAACGGATTATCCAAGAATTTTTTTTACAAAATATTTTGTCTAACTGCTCCATGAGACATTCAGCAATTATTATCCAAGACAGAATTACAAAGACTAGTTTGCATCTGACATCACTGTCAATCAAACTCCCCATGAGCCTTGATTGGTTAGTAGCACATAAAAGGAAGGTTGGTTCATCTGGTGCTGATCGGAGTAAAGGAATCACAGAAAATGGCAAAATATTATGGTACTTTTGCAAGGCAAAAAGCAACTTTTCAAGTCATTGTTGATATGGTGCTTTCAGGAAAGAAAGTTTCCTATTACTATGACCTAACGTTTGACTGATGGTTTGTATGTTTGAAGGTGCAAAATTAGCCATAAGGCACGCTAAACTCAATCATCATGACATTCGTAAACAAACCGTGCTCATGCACGAGTTTGATTGACAGATGATGTCAGATGCAAACTACTCCCTATTCCAGAAAAATACAGCACTATTTTTTGGGATTAAAAAATATCTTGTTTTGCCAAATAAAACATAGCTAAATCCTAATCCTTTAGTCAGTTCTAAGTGACAATGAAAATCAAATTTTAATTGTTGCTATATTTTTAGGGTGTTTTTGTTAGACTGCCCTGCATTCCTTTTTGGATAAACAATTCATACCATTCCATGCATAAAACATAACACATCCCCAGTGACTGCCCTGCCCAGAGAAACATGGATAGCTGAGCTGTTGAATCAGAACAGGATTGGTGAATTTTCCATGGTCAGGTCAGAGGGATTAGGGAATGATAAATTAAAATGGTCTACTACAGTAGATTAGTTTTTTGTATGCTGTGACAATCAAGCCGAAAGACTTCTACAGAGACTAGTTTCAAGTTATGCATTCAAATTTTTGGAAAACATATTTGTTAATCTTTTTCATAACCAATTATCAAAAATAACATAAAATATTCAATTTTTGAGCTAACTCTTAGCTTATACTTAAGATTTTGAATGCTTAGACTTGTGTCATACTAGGTTCAGCCTTCAGCTTCACTCAGTATGACACTTCGCGCATGATAATTTCCTGTATCATACAGGGTGTATCAAAATGATTGGTACCCATCAGTTTCCAGTTATTATGGACGAGACAACCACAGAAAAATGCAACATATGAGCTACTTTATTTATAGATAAATGTCGTGAAAGGTCATAAAACTATAAATCCTAGACATTTCAAGAGCATCCAATGTTGCATATTGAAGAAGGAGGCTTGTCAATAAACACTAAAAACGTTGGGTACTAAACATTTTGATACGGCCTGTAGGCCTACCTCCGCTTCACCTAATAACTAATAATACCGATATTCAATAAATTGAACTACAATATTGTGGAGAATAATAATTAAATATCTACGGTATTTCATATATGTGTGGTAGTCTTTATTTCGTTATTGTGTGGTCTTGTGTGCTATCTACCGAAGATAGCCCATTCTATAAATTGAGGATAATATCGCTGTGATCTATTGAAGATAACCTGTTCCAGCTGTTGAAGATACCTGCTACCCAGCAAACACAAAAATGTTTTTAAAACGTTTTAAATAAGTTATATTTTGGGTTTTGGTTTAGGTAAAAACGTTTTAATAACATTAAAATGTCGGGTTATATAAATGTCATGAAATCGTTTTAAAACGTTTTGTATGAAAACACACTACAACAATATTTTTATAATGTTTTCGAAATGTCATTGTAAACTGTTTTTGGCCAAATATTTTGTCTACACTTAAATAACATTATTATAAAATATTTGCACCCAGCAAACACAGAAATGTTCTTAAAATGTTTTTTACAAAACGTTTTAATAACATTTAAGTTAAATGTCGGGTTATATAAAGGTCGTGAAAACATTTTAAAAACGTTATTGTAAATATTTTGGGCAAACAATTTTTGCAAAATATTTTTTCAACCCCAAAATAACATCCTGTTTAGAATGATTTGTACCAAGTTTTCAAAATGTTTTTGGAATGTTATTAAAACGTTTTTATACCCTTTATATAACCCGACATTTAAATGTTTTCTGTAAAACATTTGTTTGCTGTGCAGTAAATTACCAACAAATGTTTTTAATGTTATGAAAACGTTTTATACCATTAATGTACCCTTTATAAACCCGACATTTAAACGTTTTCTGACAACCTTTTATAACCTTTTGCGAATGATGTCGAAAACGTTTTGTGTTTGCTGGGTATCTACTGATGAAGATAACCTATGCTAGCTGTTGAAGAAAGTAGGCCTGTGTGTGCTATCTACTGAAGATAACCTGTACTATCTGTTGAAGAGAGTATTATGTCTGCAATCTGCAGATAACCTATGCTAGCTGTTGAAGATAGTATGTCTGCTATCTACTGAAGATAACATGCTTTCTGTTGAAGATAGTATGTGTCTGCTATCTACTGAATATCTGTTAAAGATATGTCTGCTATCTACTGCAGATACACATGCTATCTGGTGAAGATAGTATATCAGCTATCTACTGAAGATAACCTATGCTATCTATTAAAGATAGTATGTCTGCTATCTACTGAAGATACATATATGCTATCTGGTGAAGATAGTATATCAACTATCTACTGAAGATAACCTATGCTATCTATTAAAGATAGTATGTCTGCTATCTACTGATGATAATATAATTATGTTATCTGTTGGAGATAATATAATCTGCTATCTCTGATAACCAATACTATCTGTTGAAGATAGTATATTTGCTAGCTACTGAAGATACCATTCATGTTATCTGTTGAGGATAGTATGTCTGCTATTTTTTGAAGATAGCTTGTACGTGCTATCTGTTGAAGTATGTCTGCTATCTACTGAAGATAGTATGCTATCTGTTGAGGATAGTATTATATCTGCTATCTACTGAAGATAATCTATGCTATCTGTTGAAGATAGTATGTTTGCTATCTACTGAATATATGCTATATCTGTTGAAGATAGTATGTTTGCTATCTACTGAAGATAACATACTATGCTATATTTTGAAGATAGTATGTCTGCTATCAACTGACGATAACATATCTGTTAAAGATAGTATAATTATGTCTGCTATCTACTGAAAGATAATCTCTGCTATCTGTTGAAGATAGTATACCGTAAAAACTCGATAATAATGTGCTCACTATCGAGTGCTTTTAAAACATGCAAACATGAAGAGCCCCATCCACATAAGTGTAAAGGCTTTTGAGCATCATCGATGCACATAGTTAGCCTATACAAACAAATAAACCTGGAAACGTGTGTCTCAACCCCATTAGCTCAGTTGGTATAAGCGCCGGACCTTAGTACAATTTGTTTTCAAAAGCGCTCGATATATATATAGTAAGCACATATGCTAACTATCGAGTTTTTACGGTATGTCTGTTATCTACTGAAGATAACATATGTTATCTGTTGAAGATAGTAGGTCTGCTATCTACTGACGATAACCTATGCTATATTTATTGAAGATTGCCTATACTTTCTGTTGAAAATAATATGCATTCTATTTGAAGATAATAGGCATATATGTTAGCTACGGTATCTACTGAAGATAACATGCTATCTGTTGAAAATGGTATGTCTGCTATCTACTGAAGACAACATACTTTCTGTTGAAGATAATATGCATGTTATCTATACTGAAGATAACATATGCTATCTGTTGAAGATAGTATTATGTCTGCAATCTGCAGATAACCTTGCTAGCTGTTGAAGATAGTATGTCTGCTATCTACTGAAGATAACATACTTGCTAGCTGTTGAAGATAGTATGTCTGCTATCTACTGAAGATAACATGCTTTCTGTTGAAGATATATGTCTGCAACCTACTGAAGATAACTTATGTATATATCTGTTAAATATATGTCCGTCTGCTATCTACTGAAGATACATAATGCTATCTGGTGAAGATAGTATGTCAGCTATCTACGGAAGATAACCTAATGCTATCTGTCGAAGATAGTATACCGTATGTCTGCTATCTACTGAAGATAACCTATGCTATATCTGTTGTAGATAATATGTTTGCTATCTACTGAAAATAACATAATTATGCTATATTTTGACGAACGTATACTATATCTGTTGAAGATGTCTGCTATCTACTGAATATAACCTATGCTTATATAGTATGTATGTTATCAACTGACTGACGAACCTATGCTATATAGTATATTTTTGCTATATAACCTATGCTATGCCATATCTGTTGAAGTATGTCTGCTATCTACTTTTGAGATAATCTATGCTATCTGTTGAAGATAGTATGTCTGCTACTGAAGATATGCTATTTGTTTAAGATAGTATGTGCCTGCTATCTACTGAAGATAACCAATGCTATCTGTTGAAGATAGTATTGCTATCTAGATGACCTATGATATCTGTTAAAGATATATGTCTGCTATCTACTGAAGATAACCTACATTTACAAAAAGGTTCGACCCCCTATTTCAGAACAATAATTTGATAACTCTTATAAATTTTATGAAACCTTAGCCACGTGCACATGTACCTTACGTGATGAACAAGGTGTAAGTGAATCCAGGGATCGATGTTATTCCAGCCTCCAGAGTTCACGGTCACATAGAGGAAATCAAGAAAGCTCTTTGACACGTTCTATTTGTCCGTGAACATATTTTGCTTTGATGTTGGAGACCAAATCACGCCACCGCTATACACACTAAAAACTACGGGGTTATATTTTCCGTGGTCATTTTGAATTGACCACGTTTGGGGTTGTTGTGACCCCGTAAGGGGGTTGTACTGTTTTAATTTGACCACATTCACGAGGTCATTTTAACCACGACGAACGTGGTCAAAAACTTCGGGGTCATTTTGCCGATACTGTCGCGCATTGATATCAGTTTCAATGTTCAGCTTTGAAAATCTCAATTCATAAATGAGTTTAAACATGAGCTGCAATTAATGTTTTTTGATTATTAAATATAGCTAATTTTTTGACCGACGTTGCCCAATTTTACAACTTTAAAATGACTTGCATTTCGGAACTATTTGCACGTATACGGTGTGCATCGGCTTCCCGCGTCACATCAGCGCCATATTTGTTCTGATTGTGCAGCTCAGCGGATTGTCGTGTGTCTGCATGATGGAATATGAAAAGTTAGTTGGGAAAGTGGGACTGCAAGGATGCAAGGATAGACCCTTGTCTATGAACGCAGATTCGGACAACTTCATGCTGTCGTGGCCGGATGTCTTGTCTGCAGTTGTTATAAGCTTACATCAATGATATCATGTAAGCTTATAATGTGTGAACTGTCATGAGGCGTGTCAGTGTGATACACAGATGCATTAGGCCTATGTATAAATTTGCTGCTTATGTAATGCTAGTGTGCAGAGACACACTTATGTCCTGGTGGGACCAGCAATACCATCCATCGCATCATACTAAAAAATCCAAACAACCCCTAAATGTGGTTATTGAGTAACCCTATTATAAGCAACCCTTTCAAATGGGTCATTTCATTTGACCCCGAAATGTTGTTATATTTTGACCCCAATGGGGTTACATTTTGACCAAAATACGTGGTCATTGAAATGACCACAGCCAATGGGGTCAATATTGAATAACCCAAATAAGGCAACCCTTTTTAATTGACCCCGAAATATGGTAATATTTTGACCCCAATGGGGTTACTATTTGACCCAAATACGTAGTCATTGCAATGACCCTGATCAATGGGGTCAAAATGACCCCGTCCGTGGTATGGTGTTTAGTTGATAACTATGCTGGGGTCAAAAATGACCCCGTTTGGGTCATTTTTTGACCCCGTAGTTTTAAGTGTGTACGTCAAAAATAAGCTACAGCCCAGCAAACACAAAACGTTTTTAACAGTAATATATTTTGGATTTTTGGTTTTGGTAAAATTGTTTTAATAACATTAAATGTCGGGTTATATAAAGGTCAAGAAAACGTTTTAAAACGTTTTGTATGAAAACACACTACAAAAATGTTTTTAAAATGTTTTCAAAATTGGTCAAATATTTTGTCAACACTTAAATAACATTATGTTAGAATATCTGCAGTAAGTTATCACAAATGTTATGAAAACGTTTTATACCCTTTATTTACCCTTTATATAATACCCCGGGATATAACCCGACATTTAAACGTTTTCTGGTATAAAAAGAAAACAAGCAAGGTACACCAATATCCTTTTCTAATCTTTAGCGAATGATGTCGAAAATGTTTTGTGTTTGCTGGGAAGGCTGTTTAGTTAGTTTATTTCGTTTGGGCTGCAAAATTACCTCATTTCGGGTTTTTTAATCTAAGAAATGAAGATGTTAGATGCAAAACGTCCATGATTTATAGCCTACATGTTACTTTTTTTTTATTGATTCATTGAGTAACTTTGAATAATTAATCAAATTTGCAACTTATTTCTTCTTTTAGGGCATAATTGTGTAATACATCTATAATGACTGTATACATAATTAATTAAAGAAGAAATAATTATATGCAAGTTGTACAGATTATTGGCTCGTTACTTAATAAATTAATAGCGTAAATGACTAACATGTAACTATATGGACTTAGAACGTTTTGCATCTAAGCTCTTTAATACAGAAAAATGACATTTTCAAGCAAAAATTGATGACAATGTCTTTTTTAAAGATTATTTCTCATAGGTAGGCCTATACATTTTGTTTACAAGCAGTATGAATTAAATCACTTACTTAATATTCTATGAAACAATCTATATATAGCTATTTGAGCTATATAAAAATATATAAATGATAGCTATCAAGTCAATATTCATATCTATTAAAACTCAATCTGCATATTATTATCACGTTCTTTAAAAGACCTGCATTGAACATTTGCAGTTGTAAGGTATTCTAAAGGAATTCCCAACTTCAAATATTTGTTTCTCCTTCCTATTACCCAGGCCCGCACGTAGGATTTCATTGGGGGGGTGGGGTGGGGGGGTGGGGGGTAAGCTGATTTTGAAAAAATGGACTTTTTTTTCAAGGGGACGGACCGGAGGGGGCAATTTTGTGAAAAGTGGACTTTCTTCCCAAAATTTGGACAAAAAAGGGTAAAAAACCTGTTTTTTTCTGCTCGCGTAAATTTTGGGACTTTTTGTATACTTTTCCAAATTGGGGGAGGATTACCAGAATTACCATGTTTACCATAATACTTTAGGCTTTATTGGGATAATGTGATAAGAATTTGTTATTTTACACTATTTTGGTCCATTATCGGGTTTTTTCGTTTTTTGTCAGGGGCCACTCTGCCTCTGAGTCTGCCCCTTGGTAGCTCTTTGTGGCGACGATGATAGCTGATACGGGATTCCCCCACATGGTAGTCTCTGGTTTTAGGGACCGTTCACAAACACTTGTAAGGGGGGCCTGATGCAAAAAAAATTCATCGCAAAATTGTTCGGGCCCCCCTTTACAGACCTCAGAAATTTCAGGCCCCCCTTTTTGACATGAAAATTATGGGTCAACCCCATAGAAAAGCATATAAACTTAATTTTTTCAGGAAAATTTGTGGTTATTTTTTCAGCCCCCCCCTTTAATAGGAGGGTCAAAAATTTCAGGCCCCCCCTTTTTGCATCTTTTGTCCCCCCCTAACAAGTGTTTGTGAACGGTCCCTTAGTGTTGGAAAAAATAAAGCTCACCAAAAGCTTGCTGTGCAAACATATTTTGAAAATGTTAATTTACCATTTCAGTCAAAATCAACTCTGTCTTACAATTAATATTTATCCCCGGGATTTAACCCTCAATTTCCAACACTTCATATAATTATTATTTTAAACTGTTGTGATTTGGTAGTTCACAGCATCTTACGAATGGTAGTGAGCTTTGGCAAAAACTGCATTGCTCAATTCATAGCGAGCGTGTAGAAGAATTAAAATATCACAGATATATTTTTACAGGTGCTGCGGTTCTTGAGTTACGTTGTAAAGAGGGCTGAAACAACAACACTTTCAAGTAAAACGGACACAACTCATTAACAACAATAAAATAAGCAAGTTTGCAAAATATACGATTTGTAGAATGAATTTTTGCAAAACATCAAGGTGTTAATTTTCAATAATATATTGATCTAGATAATGAAAATCGATTTTTAGGTTGCTTCGACCAACAGTACCTCGTCTACCCTTAGGAGTCTGCGCACTCAGGTTCACTAGTGACATGTTCTAGAACATTTCGGCGACGTCTCTGTATACGTCACGACGTGGTGTACGTGCAGTAAATGTGACTGAGTCTAGTCACAAGCTGATGAATAATCATAATCATTTTGTGACGTCATTAGTTATTGTATAGACTTGACTAAAGTCTTGTATCATAGTTTGGCATTGCAATTACCGTGGTCCCACAGTGTTGAACGGTGTAGAGAGAACTTTTATAAAGTCTTATATTGTGATCATGCATTGACTTCATGTTCAACTCCCAATTGGAGCAACATGCACTCATTTATTCATATTTATTTTACATGAATAAGAATGAGAGTTAACTTGACCGTGTCACATTTACAAAAATCACTAAAAAATCCAAAATTATGTTTAATTGTGATGTGAGATACCAGGTGGTCACGTGTTTACTGCATAGTGGTGAATCTACAGTCATTTATCATTATAACCTTTGACCGAGAAACGAAGCACACCCTTTAGAGCTCTTTAGGCATCATGGTTGACCTATTTTAGTATCTTCATGTCGGATTGGTTTGGAAAATATAGGGCCGCAATTCAAATTTAAAGCAACATTTGCTGAAAACACTTTTGCCACTTTTCAGGCCACTTTCCTCACAAATATACCCACGGCCACTTGACATGCTTGAGGTATCATCTTCAAATCAGTGAGTTCTATTATAGGCCTATGCCCGGGGGCCTGTGTCATGAAAAAATAATGACTCGGCGGCAAATCTCAGACAAGTCATCATAGGCCTATTGGCAAATTATTGCACTAAGATTATTTCCATATATAGCATTGCGGATAGTCCTATATATGGACATGATAGGAAACCATTCTGCCTAAATCAGGAATGCCGGTGCTATCACTATATTTTAGACGTCATTTCCTTTATCAGAGGCAGTGCACTATGCATGATGCAGTCATGGTCCATGGCAAAGGCGATTCGACCTTTGTGGCATTAAACCCAGTTAACAGGAAATTAATCCAGTAAATCGATTCAGTAAAGCAAATAAGCTCATGCATTCGATCACTAACGGCAACAAGCTTCGGTCGATTACCCCAGCTGCAGCGTGTGTAAACTCTAATTTGCATAGAGGCTGTACGTAAAATTATTGATTGGCTCCAAACAAAGGATTTGAACCGGTGCACGTAATCATGGCGCAGTGCAGTCCATTCAATCAAATGTTGTCATCAACCTATTTGATCGCAGTGCATTGTTATGTGTGTGAGACGAACTGTCGCGGTTGATTGCAATCAAACAAACAATGTCTTATGTATTACTTTGTTCCGTGATGAAAATCGTGATGTTTTATTCAATCACTCTTGAAAAATGTATTTCTTTGTAGGCCTATTACTTTGTTTTGTGGTGAAAATCATGATGTTTTATTTCATCACGCTCTAAACAATAATTATAGTTACATGCATTTCAAGAAAAAAATCTTATTAAAACGGTAGGCCCTATGTTGTTTAGAAAAAATGTAGAAAGTGATGATGATGATGATGTCGATGATGATGATGATGATGATGATGATGATGATGATGATGATGATGATGTCTCCAAAAGTATCCCGGTTTGTTTTTCTTGCCCTAAATCGTGCGTATCTATTAATAAGGCACTTCAATAATCAATAATCAGTCCGTGACGGCCTCCACTAACTAGCTACTAACTTGGGTTTATGGGCGCTGATATTTCATGTTCACTGTCACTTATTTATCAGAAAAGTGCGACCATTTGTCAATCACCTACAGTACCCAATTTCGGCATACTATATAAGAAACTCATCATGATGATTGCCAGAGAATAGTTAAAATGTAGCTTGTACCGTTTTTTTGTGGCATCCTTCAGAAGTGAGCGGTCCGATACCAATATTTTCGGTCAAATCTCCATTCAATTAACACGGGGAGTTGGCTAGCTATGCCTTGCCCTCACTCATATTTTACAAAAGTGCGACTATTTCTGAACATCTAACCTAGCTGTAATTTTAGGTCATGTTAGAGAAATATATTTGCTAGAAGTTTGGAGAATAGCTAACATATTGGCTGGTTATTTTTCACACAGTGATGTTAACTACTGTCTGTTCAATTAGCTTAGATTCTTGTATTTTTAAGATATTTGAAAAAATACAAAATTGTGGTCAAAGTCATCAAAGAAAAGTGTTAGCACATCCCTAGACCCAACGTGATTTATACTTTTCAAATTCCAAAGTTCAATTTGAAACCCCATTTCTTTTCAATTTTGGTCTTTTCCCGCGATATTTTTATAAAAAGCTGTAGGACGTCGGGTACCATAAACTTTTTTGAATCAATCCATTTAGTGCAATGGGGGACGAACCAGCGAATGTCCAGTTATAATAATTAGATGCGCTGAGATAGTATTTATTCGTCCATCCGTATCAAGAAGTATTGTCAGGGAAAATAGTAATATTTGCCAGTAATTCGTGTTAAAACCACACGTACTGTTGAAACATTAGGGGGCTATCAATTTCTTTAGCAGGGGGTCCCAAATATACGGGGGTCATAAACTTTTGGGGGTAAAATAGGGGGGGTCATAAAAATGTTTGATGACCAAAATGCAGGGAGTCACAAGGTGACCACAGATAGTGGGGTTTATTTTGTTCAAAAAGACTGATTTCAATACAATTTTATAAGTGTATCGGTGGTGGAGGGGTCATAAAATAGTTTTTGCCGAAATAGGGGGAATCGCAATTTTATTGACGCCGACTTTTGACAAATTTGGGACCTCCCCCCCCCCTTCCGAAGAAAATTATAGCCCTCTTACTTTGGAATTATTTATTTATTTGTCTGTTTGTTTATTTATTTATTTGTTTGTTTGTTTGTTTGTTTGTTTGTTTATTTGTTTGTTTATTTATTTATTTATTTATTTATTTATTTATTTATTTATTTATTTATTTATTTATTTGTTTGTTTGTTTGTTTGTTTGTTTATTTATTTATTTATTTATTTATTTATTTATTTATTTATTTATTTATTTATTTATTTATTTATTTATTTATTTATTTATTGTGTGGATAGGTCTGAGAGGGTGTGGGCCTATAGGCCTATTATAAAACTGTTGACGGCCGTGTTGATACTACGCTTTATTCGGTACAGTACGCGTATTGTTATAGAGGGCAATACTATGGGCTGTATGCATTGTAATGTACACGAAGTAGCCTGGGTTCGGATCAGTACCCTCCGGTCGTGCACTGTCTATCAGCTATACACACGATCCAATAACAAGAACGGTATAGGTCCTGTGTCACAACCTGGGGTACCTTTGTGTTACATAGTAAAAAAATTAAATGGCTCAAACATTTTACCTACACGTCTCATTTGAAGTGGTTCATCCTCCTGAGCATTTTAACACCTTTTTTATGGAAATCGGTTGAAAAATGAGAGAGTGAGGGCAAAAACAATCACAAAGTAGGGAGGATGTAACCCCACCTCTTTTTTCCACATTTACAATCATTTTGAGCAAGTATTGGTCTTTTAAATGAACTTCTGTATTTATTTACTTGGTTTAGATGTCTGGGAGTCCATTTAGACATTTTTACTAGATTCAAATTTTTAATGGGGGTTTTAAATCAAATTTACGATATGAATCCCTCCCCCTAATCCTCCTCCCCCTAATCCTCAGCCACCCTTGGCACATTTCATGGCAAACGTCATAAGAAAATAATTAAAAAATATTTTAAAACAGGATAAAAACATGAGTAATCTAGAATAAATTAGCCTCAATTTAAGACCTAATTGAATCTTCTAAGTGAAGGAATACTCAGAGACAGTGTTTTGAAATCCAAGCTGCACATCAAAATGTAACAAAGCCACCTTTTTGGGTACCCCAGTATGTGACACAGGATCTATAACATTATTGAAAAGACAGATCTAATTGTCAGAGGGACAGGTCGATTCCACAACCATTCATACCTATCACCTGATTTTTAACTTTGATTGTATTATCATGCAAATTCCCCGCGGTGGACAGAATTTTCTTTTTAATTCGATAGGGTCTTTGCCCTCCCTAAGTTCAGAATGGCCCGTCCCACTCGATTTGTGAAAAGGTCGCGAACCCTTTGGGTGGACCCAGGTAACTGCCTAAAATGAGGCAAAATTGAAAAGAAATGGGGTTTCAAATTGAACTTCGGAATTTGAAAAGTATAAATCACGTTGGGTCTAAGGGTGTGCTAACACTTTTCTTTGATGACTTTGACCACAATTATCTATTTTTTCAAATATCTTAAAAATACAAGAATCTAAGCTAATTGAACAGACAGTAGCCAAGTGCCCATTCTTCCAACGTAGATCATTTGTAGGGGTCACGCGTCAATGGTGAGAGCACTGTGTATTGTGTATAGGAAAACGGACAGTAACTGCAGTATGGATAGCTATGAGTAGGCCTACTAGGTCTATATACTATTTTGGTGGCAGCGGTGGGATCCGTACCCCCACACTTTTACACTCGTTGAAAAAAAAGGGGTTTTAAGTAATAAAAAAAGAGTTCTTGAACTGCCCTATAAATGGTTCTTACAAGAACCGAAAATACCCGGTTCTGGACAAATCATTTAGACCTGAAAAGGGTATGGGTTCTTTTAATCATTTTGAACATTATTAGAATGACCTCAAATGACCCATTGATAAACTTTGACCTCACGTATGTGTCCAAGTCCCATTAAACATGCTGACATCCATGACCAAATGTTATTAAACATTTGGTTTTCTGAATCAACAATAACCTCATTTGACCCCTAAATAATCTTTGACCCCAGATTCATTAGGGAACAACCCAAAAGTTCGATGAAGCCCTATAAACGAAAGTCCTTTCGTTAGAAGGCTAACCCCCTCCCCCCTCTCTTCTAACGTAAGGTTTCAAATATCGAAAATTCCAACCCGGATTCATAGGATACAGGACCGTCGCTATGGTGGATGGGGCACAGTGTCATCGTCCCGATATCTTCATAGTTTATATAAATCAAAATTATTGTCAGTTTTTGACTCAAGACGCAAGCTAGTATCTCAAAGCACAAACTAACGACTACCATATCTGTTAAAAATATATATTCAAGTGCAAGGAACCACATCTGGTTTCTTTATACGAAATCATTTACGGGAGATATTCATCATTTTCAAACCCGGTATCCAAAGATTTATCGTCTGAATATCAATCGTGCATAGCACATCCACGTGTATCGATCCCGTGTATTCATTTCAGTGTCTCTTGCTGTATAGTGTAATTATTAACCGGGCGATGTCGGTGTGTGGGTATGTGGAGGAGTGCAACAATGCAATGATATTGATGACGTTTATGGAAGAAACCAATATTCCATTTTTTATATTTTAAAATATTTTTCTTCATACCTTTCTGGGCACGAAAAAAATTATGACTTGCTGGATTTTCAAATAAAAAGAATCAAGGTGCGGTACAGCTGATTTTCGATTAAAAATGAACTTACAAATTGCAGGTTGCGAGTACTGCACTCTAGTATATTGATTTAAAATTATTTCGAAGCAACCACTGTAAAATGTCAATATCGTACTTCAGAAAATACTAAAATTTATATATTAAATCCTTAAAAAAGATCAACTTTGACCGATGTTATAACTACTTTTTTACAAACGTAATCGGACTTTTGACCCCTTCCTCCTGTGCCTCCCTAACGAAAGGACTTTCGTTTATTATAGGGCTTCATCGAACTTTTGGGTTGTTCCCTTAAGGATGAAACTTTTCAGCCATGAAGGTTTGTTTCCCGGTAATGTTTACTTCAAATGCTGACGTGGGAGTCAATAATTGGGATCATCACAGCTTAATCTAAATCTCCTCTCTTTTCATCTTCTCTGATTGAATGTAGGAATTCCTTGAATCTGTGGGATTATCTCACCTAACAATGACAGATTATATAATCATCAATCTGATCGCTTTCTTAATTATGTTAAACGTTGTCTTTCATGTAGCATTCTGACACAGTAGCATTATTATTATATATTGCAATTGTCATTATAATTTTGTTATCGCTGAGCCGACATTTAATGCCGCATAATAACAGAAGTTGGTAATAAAGAATATCTGAAGGCCAGTTTGCATTAGGGAACAAACCAAAAGTACGATGAAGCCCTATAAACGAAAGTCCTTTCGTTAGAAGGCTAACCCCCTCCCCCAACGTAAGTGACATCGAAAATTCCAACCCGTATTGGGCACAGGGCCGTCGCTATGGTCGATGGGGATGAGGTTGTGGAGGGGCGCGACATTGCTAGGATATTGATCACGTTTAAAAGGGCATTTCGTGATCCACAGCCTCATCCCCCCACTTTTCTCTATGGCTACATAATGTTTATGTACAAAATATTTCTTGCAGATTAATTCGTTTAGCAAAGATATCGAGAAATTTGAATTACAACGCATTGTCTATGGAGCAGTGAATACACATATCATGCATAACTCGCGAACGCAGAATCGGAATCAACTGAAATTTTGGGAATAGGCTTTTTTCATGGATATGTACTGAAAAATGTCATAAAAAGAGGATGCTAGGATCACGAAATACTCCTTTAAGAAACAATAATTCTATTTTATTTTGAAATATTTTTCTTCATAAAAAACTAGGGCTTGCTAATTTTCAAATAAAAAAGAATTAAAGTGCAGTACAGCTGCTTTAAAAAATGAACTTACAAGTTGCAGGTTGCGAGTACTGCACTCTTTATTTATTTGAAATCATTTTGAAGCAACCACTGTAAAATTTCAATATCGTACTTCAGAAAATACTAAAATTTTACAATTACATATTAAATCCTTAAAAAAAGATCAACTTTGACCGATGTTTTTAACTACTTCTTTACCAACGTAATCGGACTTTTTGACCCCCCTCCCTCCCTAGCGAAAGGACTTTCGTTTATAGGGCTTCATCGAACTTTTGGGTTGCTCCCTTATCATCCTACCGATGATGACGCAATATCAGAATCAACTTTTGGAAATAATGGTTTGTAGTTGATAAATGATATAGTTAAAATATATCACTCCACTGCTAAAAAAGACGTTGAAATTATGAAGTAACCTTAGCTGCTAGGCATATTATTTTGGTGGCAGCGGTGGGATCCGCACCCCCACAATCAATACACTAGTTTTTTTTTTAATGTATGCATGTTATTGTTTTTAAAAACCTTGACTATATGTATTATGCGCTATATTTTTATATTGTATATTATTGCTTTGTCAACCAGAATTGACTGGTCTCTGTGTGAGAGTGTGACGTTAATAAAGCTGAACTAAAACTATGAAAATCATTCGGTAATATAGCTTGTATGTAAATATTAATTATAATGCGAGTGGGCAAAATTTCCAAGGGGAGAACGACTTGCAAATTTAGTGTTAAAAATGGAATTTAAAATTATTTAAAAATATTCTAAAAGAGTGGCCTTGAACCGTGTTGACAGTGCAGAGGATGAAAACATCCGGGAGTTGTAATCTGAGGTCTATTCGGCAATCTGATTGGCTGAATACGGGGGGTGTGTCATGGGTGTGTACACCAGCTGTGCCATTTGTAAACACCGAAATGTTTATACATGTGCTTGAGTCGCTTTGCTATGCTGGGATGTAAATATTAAATGCTTTGTTATATTGTGCACATAGTACAGAACATAAATATTTTCATTTTATACTGAGAGTACAAAGTAGGCTAAAATGACTGAATAATAACCGAGTGGATATTCATGCGTAGTCAGTGGTAGATGAATGAAGAGTTTAAGGTTAGCAACTATTTTAAACTGTTGCGATTTGGTAGTTCACAGCATCTTGCGAATGGCAGTGAAGCTCAGTGAGCATTGGCAAAAATTGCATTTATCATGTCCGCGAGTACGTAGAAGAATTCAAATATCACATAGGCCTACATACTTTTGTAGGTCCTATAGTGGTTCTTGAGTTATGTTGTAGAGAACCATAAGCAATTTTTCAAATATATGATTTGTAGAATGAACTTTTGCAAAGCATCAGTGTTATTTTTCAATAATAGGGTACCTGCAGGTAATATGGGACCATTAAGGACGTTTAGCTTATTTGCATAAAAACTAAAGAAGATATGCCCACAAGAGATTGTTATGATGAACAACCTGTCCTTTAAGATTAATAAAACAGGCAATGTTACCTTGTTTTTATGTTTGTTTGGACGCTATGACGTCAAAATGACGTCATCGTCAAGTGTCCCATATTACCTGCATGTGCAGGTAATATGGGACACTGTGTTATCTCTATGGTGAAAATCAAAAAGTTCAGAAAATCACTCTTTTGTTCTAAAAACATTTTTGTTACATGATTTTGAATGTTAAATGCAAATTTCTACAAGAAAATTCAATTTTCTAAATAGTTTTGCTTTTCGCATTGACAATGCACACAATTTCCTATGTGTCCCATATTACCTGCACCCATTCAGTTGAAAATCAGAGAAAATAATCATTTACAAAAGGAAAGTGCCACTTGTCAGTGGAATTTTACCTGCTGATAAGCTTAACCCATCACCTAAAGATCATAAAAATGACAAATGCCCCCTCAGTACCAGAGTTTTTGGATACACAATCATAAAATGTGACGTCATTGATTTTATATCAGGCCAAAAAAACGACATAATTTTTTGGGCAATTTCACTCTTTTGGCATTGATTTCCAAGAGTTTGATACACAGACTCCAAAACTGCATTTCTAGAAGCACAATTGATGTCTCTAAACACTTAACAAATCAACTTAAAGTGTTTACCTTCTCTAAGCTACTTTTTGTTAAAATGAAAACAGGTGTCCCATATTACCTGCTGTCCCATATTACCTGCACCTACTCTATATTGATTTAGATAATGAATAGGGTGACTCCCTATGATATGATCATCAACCATGTTTTGATACACACTGTAGCGATTTGAAACTCTTTCACATAAAAATATTGTAATATAAATTACATTCTTGTTGAAAGATATCTTGAACTTATGAGCAAGAAATAAACTTACGTTTAAATTTAAAATAAAAAACCCCGAATTTGATATAGAATCTAGATCCTACTGTGGGTTCTTCTTTTTCATGTTTTTGTTTTCCTCATTGCTTGTTTTTGAAATGCAGTTTAAAATAAAGCTACCCATAAAAATGAGTTCTCAACTTGTTGATGTTCATTTTTTTCATGTTGTCTTTTTTTACTAGTGATATCTTTAAGCATCTTTGTTTTTAATTCTTCTTTCACCAATGTTCACATTAATTTTATATTCCACTCGATTCTTGCTCTCCTTGTTAATATATCTTTGGATTTTATTAAATCCGATTTTGTTTTATTGAGTAGTTCAACTTCAAGTTCAGACTTTGATACGTCTACAACAACGAGCGTCAAAGCTGCATTTATAGCGCATGACCATAATTTCTCTTCACATGTGATGAATGAACGTACACAAACCGGTTCGCAGCGGATTTCCCACGTACACAGCTAGGAGAAAGTTCGATGCAGCGACTGTTTGCAGGATTTTCATACATAAACACATATCACGTAGTTCAAAAACCTGGAGATTTGTAACTTATAAATGCAATTGCATCATTCAACTATTTAGTTGGACTATCGGGGATAATAATATGCAGCGAAACAGCTGGCTAATTGTGTAAATATTGCAAGTCATGAGGATTTTATAGTGTTTACCGGCTTTTTATGAGGTCGAATTACATCATACACACCCCCGACACACCTCCAGGGTTCAACCAATCAGAGTGCAGGATTCGGTACCGGCCCACACTAGCTTGCAATTTCAGTAAACAAACCGGTTCGCATATATAAGTAGTGTTTGCATCATCCTTCTCATTATTCTTCAGGAAGAAACTATTTTGAGACTACCTCAGCTTCCGACCTCAGCTTATCATCCTTGCAGTTTTATCGCTATCTTACCAAAGTTCTACGCTAGCTACAGCAAATAAACACAAGCAAAAATGTCTCTTATTTTAAGAAGTGTGCAGAAGACTCCGTCTTTCAATTTCAACAAACTGAGAGACGATATCGTTGCATTGAGAAGAATAATGCGGGTCGACAGATTTGAGTTAGCCGTGGTGTGTATGGATGAGCCTCAAGTAAGAGAACTGAATAAGTTATATAATGGGAGAGATGAACCTACAGATGTGCTATCATTCCCAAGATATCAGGTAAGGGAATCAGAAAAAAATATGTAATTATTTTATGTTTTTATATCAACAGTGCGTGAACTAATACATTTGCATGGATGAAACATCTGTTGAAATTTAGCACTGTGTGAATAGGATTAAAGGGAATGTGTTTCAAAATTTTATTTTATTAAAAAAATATCTGATAAGGTGGAAAGAATTACAAAGAATAAGAGAGTAACATTTCGATATCGTCTTCAGTTCGATGAAAGAGTCAATCAGGAATTTAAAACTTTGGCTGTTGCCATGTGTAATTTTGTTATTCTTTTAACTCAAAATGATGAAATAATATTAGTAATAACTGTCAGGAAATGTTTCTGTTCATTTTAAGCTGAAATAACAAGGTATTAAATGAAAGACACCCCAGTCGCTATACAGGGTGTATCAAAATGATTGGTACCCATCAAGTTTGAAAAGCATTACAATTGTATGGTTTGGTTTATGACTTGTTATACAATTAACCTACAAATTATATGGATCTGTTATGTTGAATTTTGGTGTGTCAGACTCATCCATTATCAATGAAAATTGATGGGTACCAATCATTTTGATACAGCTTGTATTTTGGACTTATATGTGATTTATGACATGTCAAAATGCTGACAAACACAACAATTTTGGCTGATTCCAATTAGGTGTAAGTTAGGACGTGTGCAAGCATTACAAAAATGCCAAAAAGTCAAGTTTGAAAAAAAATTAACCAATTTTCATAAAAAGCAAAAGCAAGTCCAAAGATTGTTTCAAATTAAATATCAATACTGTATTGCTCTTGTTATTTTTCATGCCCTTGACTCTCAGTTCAGTACGGTATTCAGTAAATTTGATCAAACTGTATTTCTCAGGTCAATGATTCTACAAAAACAAATTTGAAAACAAACTAAAGCCCAAAATTTTCCACTTTACAATGTCAAATTCCGCTTTTTTCTGCTTTGTAATTTTTACGATGGAAAATTCCGATAAGGTTACTGCCATATCGCAAGACAGAGACTGGGTATGGCAGTGATTGGCGATTCTTAGATCGATATGTAGGGCCTATGCTGGTGAAATGATAGTTTATTAACTTTTTAATATTTCACTCTATTATGTTGAATTTTGAAGCCAATTTTATTTAGTTCATGTAAAAAACATTTTTTCATTAATTTTGCTTTTTTTAAAAGCTTTCAGTTCATTTTATTCTCTTTGTAGCAAAACTGCTTTTTCTGTGTTTCTTCCCGAATTTCTTTGCGGAAAATCCTCAACGCGGACAACTTCTGGCTTTAACAAAATACAGTGATTAATACTAATAGAGAAGTCAAAAATAAAATGCTATTACTGACATGAAGTTTTGGCCATCTTGGACGAAGGCCATCATCACAGCGATAGCAAATTGGTTTTGACAAAATTCACAGTAATATGCTAATGAATTTATACAGTTAATATTATGTAGGCTAGTATACTAGTATATGCATGCCAAATCAAAAGGGGAATACCCTCCCGGAATACCCTGTGCTTTCAGAACAAACATAATAAGGGGCTGTGCAATAATTATGAGCCAGGGGGGTTAAAATTTCCAAATGGCTTCCCAAAAATCGCTTGCCCCCCAATTTGCAAACCTTAAATAGTCTAGATACATGTTGCAAGCACAGCAAGCATGAAAATTTGCGTATTTAAGTATTTCTGTACTGTTTTCCTAAGCCTTTTTAGAGTGTTTTATTTAAAACCCTCCACCATCAGGGCTCATAATTATTGCACAGCCCCTAATATATGGCCTACGTGCAATGTAACAATGTGGTTTCAAGTCACTAGTTTCGAGTACATTACTATTCATCTTTCACTTCCTATGAAATGTCACGGTTAATTTGACATGGAATGTTCGAGTTTCATTTCTGTGTACTGTAATTGTTCAGAATCTGTCAACCAAACAGGATCTCACAGCATCATACCGGCTGGCCGGCATCATTTATTGTGTTTGTATCATTTCCTCCTCTATTCTTAGTAACTACAATTTTGTATTTCCTTAATTGCTATAATAATGTTATTGAACTTTTTTTGGTACTTTTGAAAATGACATAGGCTACCAGTTATTCTTTGGGAAACAGTTATTTTTAAGTCAAATCTGTTCTTAAAGTAAAATGCAAATAAATAGCATGTCAAATACTATATTTTGATGGGAAATGTTATTTTTATATATAATGCATCTTTTTTTTTATTATTATTTTATCTGCTCCCAAACTACAAATGCAATATCTACAATCAAATAACATAGCAGATATAAATGTGTTTTAATTTGGAGGGATATATTTTAATCAGTCTCTCCTGAAGTAAATTGTGGAATCTGCAATTGTATAACATCAGATACTTTTTATGATTTGGGAGGTGAGGTAGACATGTTTTAATTGGTCTGAGCAAAAATGCAATGTCTTCTTTTTGATATTTGGGAAATTGGGAGGTATATGTAAATCATTCTCTCCCAAAGTAAAAGATAATCTCTGTAAGAAACAATAAAGTGGTCTAGAGGATATGGTGTGTTTTTGTCAGTGGCACCACCAGGAGGGGCATGGGGGAAAACCCCCTCCAGTCAGAACTCTTTCCCTCCAGTTTCCCCCAGTAAAAATGAAAAAACAATCCACTTTTTGTGGCAGTTTTGAGCAAAATTGGTTGATTTTGCCTCCCCCCATTCCCTTTTCCCCCATGCCCCCCCCCCCCAAAAAATACCTGGTGCCGCCACTGATTATGGTCTGTTTGTGTGTCTTTTCAGAACTTGAAACCAGGCAAACTCCCTGATCCATGGAGCGATGTGAACGATTTAGGTGATATCTATCTTGGTATTAGCAGTATACAGGCATGGTGTGAAAAGAATCACATAGACCTTGACACAGGTTTACCGGTGAGTACAGAATTACAAAGAATTTCTTTTAAAATATCACAATGGGTATTGTCAGTAAATTTGGTTTGCAAGAATCAAAATGTATCATTGAAACTGGAATAAATCTATGATAGAGAGATTAGTCAGATATTATCTACCAAGTGACTGAAAATCAGATTAAATTAATATTTGTATTTATACAAATATTGATTTAATTTGATTTTTCAGTCACCTGTAGCCGATTAAGGCAATTATTGTATAGCAACAAAAACACAGCTGTAAGGATTTTTATTGGTTGGACATATTTTAAAGGAATCCTTCCAGAAATTCCAAAAATAGAATTAAAATGATACACAATGCCAACAAAAAAAAGTAAGCACTTTTTCACTACCCTCTACATGCATAATTATGCATAATTATGACCATATTTGAAATCAGCATGAAAAAGGCCTAGTATTGGTTCAGCGGTTCTTGAAATAGCTCTTGATATTTTGAGAAAATATCTCACAACTTGGACTTTTTATGTTGAAGCCTATGGCTAGCACACAGAGCATTAACATTTGGGCTTAAATTAACACTAGATAAAGGTAAATCCATCATTTTTAAGAAAGTAACTGAAATAATTTGAAGTAAAGAATAAAATGCCCATTTGTAAAAACAAAAAGACCTAAACTGGGAGAAAGTTGCACTTGGTTGTACTGAAACAAATGTAAACAGTCATTATATTAAAAGGGCATTTTGTGATCCACAGTCTCATCCCCCCACTTTTCCCAAAAAAAGTTGAGATTTTGATATTACTGGATACCTCTGGCTACATAATGAAATTTTAATTTCGTTCTGGTGCACCAGAACGAAATTACAACGCATTGTCTATGGAGCAGTGTAATACACATAATCATGCATAACTCGCAAATGCAAAATCGGAATCAACTGAAATTTTGGGAATAGGTTTTTTTCGTGGATATCTACTGAAACATGTCATAAAAAGAGGATGCTAGGATCACGAAATACTCCTTTAAATGCTCAGTATTTTAAATTAATTTCAATCATTCGAAAATACAATATATACCAATTTGACCCATGTTAATTTCTATAAAAGTGCATTTCAGTGTCTCCTACTACCCTTGTATTCTCTAAAACACAAATTTTAATTAGTGCAGGTATAGGCTTGCTATTCAAGGTGTACACGTGCGGCATTGGAGCCTTAGGCTTTCGTGTGCAATGTAGCTCAATGTGTACAGTGTGTTACCATAACATCTCTAAGCATATTGTAAAGAAGATTAGAATATTATTTGTTTGTTTTATCTATGTTATATGTTATGATTGATATTATATGTAATATTGCTGAACTTGCTTATTATGCAAGGTTATGAGGAATTGTGACCTTAGTCAGTCTGACTGAGTGGCCCACTTGGTCCCCTTGAGACCCCCTTAGAGGTCGCTAGACACGTGCATGTCTGCCCACTTGGCCCACTTGGTGACCTCCTCAAGTGGGAGATCCCACTTGAGCTTGACCACTTCGCCCCCTTGAAGTGGGAATTCCCCCTTCAAGTGGGAGATCCCCCTTCAAGTGGGAGCTGGCTGGACAGTATATAAGGAGCAGCCGGCCAGGGTCACAGTCAGTTGCTGGCATAGCTACCCAGCGGCTCACACCGATCACAAATCCTCTTGCCTGCCTAATAATATACATGAACCTGATAATAAAAGATATTCAACATTATGATCTGTGTTAAAACTAGCCCCTTTATTTAGAAGTCTATCTACATAAAAGTTTACATTGGTGGCAGCGGTGACTTCTAATAAAAATTTAAAATTTTCCTAAACAAATTAGAAGGAAATCAAGAACCCAAACCAAAGAAAAGAAAAGAAGAAGAAGAAATAAGAAATAAAATATAAAAAACAATAAGAAGAAGAGGAAAAGAAATAAAGGAAGAAGAAGAAAAGAAAAGAATTAAAATAAATTAAAAGCCAACAAAATAGTCGAAATGGCAAGATACGATGCACTCAGTTCGTCATCAAGAGCTTCAAGCTTCTTAGGATTAAACACCCTTCTTCATACAGAAAACTCACTTCAGCATAAACCAGAGAACTATCACAAATCTATGTATCACCACGGCACATCTAGAAATACAGGCAGACACATGGACAGTGGATTAGGTGAAGCTACCCCATGGAGAGATAGGACAAGGCCACATGCACAGTCAGAGGCGTTTTACATTCCACTAGATGAACCTGACCTGAGATGCCCGATTAGGCCTAATACCACAGAAACAGGTGTCCCAGACAGTCACCATGGTCACAACAGTCCACTCAGTCCACAAGAGGGCGACATACTGCATGAATTAGAAAGTCTGAGGCGAAGATGGCGATTCATAGAACTAGAAAATCAGGAACGTGAACAGGAAATTCAAGCTACAGCGGCAGCGGCTGATATCAACCAAAATAGACAATTCAACAACAGACATGGCCCCCTAGATGCACAGCCTTCCAGATACGAGAGAGCTTTATCACAAGAATTAGATGCTTTAAGACAGCGACTGAAGCACGTAGAAGACCAAAATCAAGAAACAAGTCAAAATCCTCCCCCATCTCTCCCTAGGACATCCCCAAGACGAGCAAACCAACTAAGAAAAGAAATAAAACCAACCAAATATGATGGCAAAACACCATGTGAGGACTACATGATACATTTTGACATGGTGGCAACTGCAAATGGGTGGGGCTACGAAGAAAAAGGTATCCAATTAGCGCTCATCTTGCCTATCCAGCAAGTAGTGTACTGAGCAGTCTTAGCCGATCCTTGCGGCAAGACTATGTTTCAGTCTTGGCAGAGCTGGTCAGCCTCTATGAGGCAGATAAAACTGAAGATATCTGCCGAGCAGAATTGAGAGGTAGGCAGCGTAAGCCTGGTGAGACGATATCAACACTTGCTCATGATATCAAACGAAAGACCAGAAAGGCATACCCAGCAGCGTCAGCAGAAGTTCAAAGCACGATAGCCACAGATCAGTTCATAAGTGCTTTGGGCAGAGGAACTGAAATTGCTTGGTGGGTACATCAGTCAAAACCCGGAAGCATCGAAGATGCAATCACGGCTGCACTAGACTGGGAGTCGTGGCGTACCACGCCCACAGACCCACAAAGAAAAATTAGAGCAATGGAACTGAAGGCAACCCCAGAAACAGACACCAAGGCAGCCATATCAGCAGATGTGAGCAATGCAAATATGACGACTTTGATGCAGCAATTGGTCACTGGCATTTCTGATGTCATAGACAAGAAACTAACACAATTTAGCTCCAAGACCACGCACCAAGCCCACAGAACCTATGCTAAAAGGCCATGGCAACCAAGAGACCCAACAAACATGGAATGTTATGAGTGCCATGAAAAAGGTCACATCCGCCGAAACTGCCCTAGAAGCAACCAACAACATGTAGCGTCTAATGGTCCCAATAACAACCAGGGAAACTACTAAAGCCAAAACTCGAGGTCCGGAGCAAGGCTGACCAATTAATACAAAAAGGACCAAAATTAGCAATTAGAACTGGCACGATAAATGGGACGATCACAAGATTATATATAGAAGGGAAGATTCTAGGGATACCTGTCACCTATCTAGTTGACTCAGGTTCGGATATCACAGTAATTCATCCAAGGATCTTCAACTCTATCCCTGAAGATCAACGTCCAACCATATATGCAGTACAAGATGAGGTAGAGATGGCAAATGGTAGTATATTACCCACATCTGGTATAGGCATGTTCAACATAAAAGTACTGGATCGTGATCTTCAACAGAATACATGGATAGGTGATATAGAAGAAGATGGAATACTTGGTTGGGACTTTCTTACTGCCAATGGATGTGTGATTGATGCAGCAAATAGAAAACTTATAATTGGAAACCCAACAAAGTCATCCATAAGTAACCAATCCAATATAAATGTGCCCAAGAAACCAGCTGTCTGCAGAGTAAGAGTTAAAGAAACAGTGGTTCTCCCTCCATCAAGTGAAACCATAATTCCAGCCCAACTCAGTGAAGCACTAGAAACCTCATGTGGTATAATCCAGCCAAAGCCACAGTTTGTTGACAAATTTGAAGTGATGATAGCATCAGCTGTGGTTAATACAGAGAAGGACACAGTGCCTCTTCGACTGCTCAATCCATCACCTAACCCAGTTAAACTTTACAAAGGAACTGTAGCTGCATTCTGTGAAGCTGGTGAGGTCATGGAGCAGAAACCTACTCCATCATGCAATGCTACACATATCACATCCCAGAAACATGCAAATGATTTCCAACAAGACGAAAAAGACAAAGAACAAAGAGAAATACCTGATTTCCTAGAAGAATGTGTCTCCAGAAGCTGTGAAAACTTGGAGACCGAAGAGCAAAAATATCAAGTTTACCAACTCTTCAAAGAATATTCAACCTTATTCGCCAAGTCATCATTTGACTTAGGTAGAACCAACATTGTGGAACACACAATCGATGTTGGTAATGCAAGACCCATCCGTCAACCACCACGCCGAAAACCATTACATCTTCGGGTAGAGGAGGAGAGACAGGTGAAGGAGATGTTAGATAAAGGCATAATATCTCCTAGCTCATCCCCTTGGAGTTCAGCGACAGTGTTAGTTAAGAAGAAGTCTGGTGATTGGCGCCTGGCCATCGATTATAGATTGGTAAATGGTGTATCTAAAAAAGACTCTTATCCGTTGCCGAATATTGCAGATCACTTAGATGCTCTTGGAGGCTCCAAATGGTTCAGCACGCTAGATTTAGCATCTGGATTTTGGCAAGTTAAAAAAAAAAAAAAAGACAGAGAAATTACTGCATTCAGTGCTGGAAATGGTGGCTTATACCAGTTCAACGTCCTGCCGTTTGGCTTATGCAACTCAGCAGCAACATTTGCTAGAGTCATGGAGAGGACTCTGGCTGGATTGAACTGGAATACATGTCTAGTATACTTAGATGATATCATAGTACCAGCGCCATCTTTCTCAGAAGCAATTACCAGAATCAGAGCCGTATTTGATCGACTTCAAGAAACAGGTCTAAAACTTAGTCCGAAGAAATGCAATTTATTCCAAAAAGAGGTAGAATACTTGGGACACAAAATCTCCGAAGAAGGAGTCAAAACGGATCCGAAAAAGATCAGCGCAGTAATAGATTGGCCCACACCGAATTCAGTAACAGAAGTGAAAAGTTTTGTTGGAATGGCATCGTACTACCGTCGGTATGTGAGAGGCTTTGCAGAGATAGCTAAACCACTGCATCAATTAGCTGAGAAGCAAAAACCTTTTATATGGACGGAAGAATGTGAAGAAGCACTGCATAAACTGAAGGTGAAATTGACCAGTGCCCCTGTGTTAGCATATCCAACGGTTACGGATGATTTCATACTAGATACAGACGCGAGTCATTTTGCTTGTGGTGCAGTGCTCTCCCAAGTTCAAGGAGAAGAGGAAAAGTCATTGCCTACTTTAGCAAATCTTTCACAAAAGAGCAAAGAAGATACTGCGTAACACGGAAGGAACTCCTGGCAATTGTAGAGTCAATTAAGCACTTCAGACATTATCTAGTTGGGAGAGAGTTCTTAATTAGAACGGATCATCACGCCCTGCAATGGTTACGACAGTTTAAACACGCAGAAGGACAACTTGCACGTTGGATACAGTTCTTAGAAACCTACCATGGCACAATTGTCCACCGTGCAGGCAAACTTCACCAGAATGCAGATGGAATGTCTCGCCGACCCTGTAGAGAATGTCGACATTGCGACAGAAAAGAGGATGTGGAAAAAGAAGCTAAAGATAACTGTCTTGACCATGACCATGAAGATGAACCTGGAATGGTGACAAGTACAAGTACATTAACATCACCTAAGCAAGAGCAAAATGCACAAAGTGAGGAAAAAGGTGCAGCAGCAATAAGTTCTAGTGTGATCAGTAAAAAGCACTTTGTTGCAGCTTTACAGACAATTCCAGAAGAAAGTGATGAGATTGATCGTGATGAAGAAGAGACAGATGATGATAATGAAATACCCGATTGGAGTATGGAGAACTTAAGAAGAGCACAACAAGATGATCCAGACATAAAACCAATGATAGTCTGGAAACAAAAGTCAGATGTTCGACCATCATGGAAAGAGGTATCATCATCTAGCAGAAAAACAAAATCATATTGGACACAATGGGATCGCATGACTCTAAGAAATGGTGTACTCTATCGAAGATGGGAGTCGGGTATCGGTGACGAAATGTATTGGCAATTAGTTGTACCACGGCAACTAAAACAAGAAATATTACAGCAACTCCATGACACTAGAACAGCTGGACATCTAGGATCTAAGAAGACACAAAGCCGAGTAGCAAAGCGATTCTATTGGCATGGTAGTCTGAGTGAAATTGACGCTGGTGTCGTAGCTGTGACATATGTGCATCCAGAAAACGTCCCCATAAAACACCAAGAGCACCTATGCAAACTTATACGGTGGGTGCGCCATTGGAACGAATAGCCATTGATATAATGGGCCCGCTACCAGAAACAGAAAATGGCAACAAATATATCTTGGTCATTGGCGACTATTTCACTAAATGGACTGAAGCATATGCGATCCCAAATCAAGAGGCAATAACTGTAGCAAGAGTAGTAGTTGAAGAGTTTGTATGCCGATTTGGAGTCCCTCGTCAGCTACACTCTGATCAAGGAAGAAATTTTCAATCAGCAGTGTTTCGAGAAATGTGCCGTTTACTAGATTGCGACCAGACTAGGACCACACCCTTTCATCCAATATCTGATGGAATGATTGAGAGATTCAACCAAACTGTAGAAGCAATGTTGAGTAAATTTGTGGCAGTAAACCAAAAAGACTGGGATCTACATTTACCATTTCTAATGATGGCATACCGAACAGCGGAGCACGATAGTACAAAAGTAGCACCAACAGAGGCTATGCTGGGTCGCCAAACGGAATTACCTATTGATCTAATAGTGGGTGCCCCACCAGAAAATGACGATAAAATAGACCTACCAGAATATGTACAAACTTTGAAAGATAAACTAGAGTACACCCACGATTTCATCCGAAAATCATCAGTGATTGCTACGGATACACAAAAGAAGAGCTATGATCACAGAGTCACCAAATCATCATACAAGGCTGGAGATGCAGTATGGTTACACAATCCTGCAAGAAGAAAAGGGATTTCACCCAAACTGAGTAGACCATGGGAAGGTCCATTTACAATCATAAACAAACTCAGTGATGTTACTTACCGAATCCAGAAATCAGAACGATCAGCACCAAAAGTAATCCATAGCAACCGTTTGAAACCTTATGAAGGAAGAGACCCACCAAGCTGGTTTAAGCTCACAACAAGTTCAAGTACAAATCAAGGCAGCCAAACTTTTCAAGATGCAACTGCACAGACTGATGCCAGTGAAAATATAGAGGAACAAGTCATGTATAACGATACACATGTAGAAGTACCTGAACCAATCGTGAACGAAAATATCAATGATAATGAAATGCATACAGATGAAAACGAGATTGGTGGATTTCAAATGGAGTTTGACGATAATACATCAAGAAATGGTGTGAATGAAATGACAGAAATGAGTGTAAATCATGAAGAAGAATCAAGCACAGCAAATCAAAAGAAAGCAGAAGCATATAGTGAAAGTCCAAACAAGCAGAATGCAAGTAATAGACCTAGAAGGAGCAATAGAAAGCCAATATGTCCAAAACGGTACAAAGATTTCATATTGCTGCATGATACCGAATGCAACTCGGAGGAGTGGGAGTCGAATGATGACAACAAAGTGAACCAAAGAGAAAATGATGATAATTGTGATGGTGACGATGAAGACTCAGCAAGTGACGAGAGCAGCAGTATGGAAAAACCAAGAAATAAGAGTGATGATGATCGTGATCATGAAGGAAATGGCTTTCATAATAGAAGCAAAATGGACAAAAATAAGAAGGACCATAGACAAGAGAGAAGAAGTAGAAGAATCACTCACCAACCAGATTGGTTGAAGTTCTAATAATAAGAAAGAATTGACTAGAAGTGTAGCAGTTGTAGCAGTATGAGATAGGGACGGCGGGGTAGAGGTTGAGAAGAGAAATGAAACAGAATGTAAGAAGTAGCTGTCTGACGAGAAGAAAGACCACGAGATGTACTAATGAGTTCGGTCAAGTAAGTTATGATAATGAAGGAATACTTACGCGAGGACCGTTGATGAGAATGGACATGGTGGTTACATAGTGAAGCAAATTAATGCTAATGAATTTGCCGAAAGAAATGGAAGACAGTGATGAGAGTCGGGAAAAAGAAAAGACGGAAGATTTGAGAAGAAAGAGATAGATGGAAAGGAGAGAAGATGAAAGTAAGGCCTATAATAGAGCCTACACAAGCTACAAACTGCTAAGTCAAATCAACAACGAAAGACATGGTTGCAGATATGAACACTGATGTAGGGTGAAATCGACATAATGCCAAGAGCAGTCAACAAAATACGACACGTGTATAAACGTTTTGAGGAGCTCTAAGAGTGACAAATAGACCATGTATGTAAACTGCAACGCATGTCCGTACCCGAAAAGATAGGAGAAAAAGACGATGGTACAACAGAAAGGAAATAAACTTATAAATAAACTCTATTATGGAAAGTACACCAGCAGTTTACCTCATCTAAACTGAAATGGACTGAAAGACATTAATGATCCAGCATAGTAAACAGCCAAGGACAAATTTGTTTTGGTCAAGCATTCATGTCCTCATGGGGACATGACCCGACTACCATGACTACAGGCTGGACTACTAGATATCCAGGGCAGTACCTGGGGAGCACTGTTTCTGAAGTTCATGTGCTGAGACACAAATAGTATGCTCATGGTGTACGTGATGACCTTAAGGAGTGAGACATAGCTCAGTCTAGCAGAGGATAGATGTAACAGGTGGATTTGGCTGAGGGATGAAGGAGAAACCCATAAAATACCCACTTCAAGTGGTCAAGTGGGGACAAGGTGATATAAATAGCTGTACAAGTGGGAAATGCTCACAACTTATCCAGACAGCGTTCAGCTTACACCACCATATTTTTAGGAGCAAAATTTTCAACAGACCATTCATCTTCACAAGATTCGACTTTGACTGTATAGATATACATTGTATCACGCTATGTCTACAGGAAGTGCAAGCAGCAGCAAGAAGGTGGCGTGCAACCAGCCAAATTGCACACAAAGCTTTAAAGACGCTTGGTACATGGACAGGCATTGCAACCAAGTGCACTGGCCATGGTATGTAGATCCATTCGTTTGCAGGTATTGTAACGAGGATTCCAAATGTATGCAGCGTTTGAAAGACATGTGAAAACAGACAAACACCTGAAACGGTACCAGCACGCACAACAAGGAGAGGCCGTCACTGAATTCGAAGATGACCGCGAACACTGGCTGCTCCGTAGTCACAACTCTGGATTAATTAATGCTAGACAGTACACTAAACTAAACAAAATTCAAATTAATGCCGACACCCTGATGGTGCAAGCATATGATCCGGAGAACCCAGGAGTGAACGAACAATCGACCACAGTTATGTCTGCCCAAGAGCAAAACAAGGTTATCGATGAGATCTTAAATGAGAAACCTGTGGAAGAGCGATAACAAGCCGGACAAGCCAGAAGAAACGACGACCAGTATCAATGTACCCTGTTCACGGTACCTACTCTTTCTGACAACCATCATCATGAAGAAACATTGGACAACGCTGATTCCTGTGATGCCACATCCTACAGTACCACGTCGTCAACGTCCAACCCATATCCTAAGAGACACTACCCCTCCCCAACCCGTGAACCTATGTCCCCGGAAGCCCCCACCAAACGCATTAAATTGGCCACCACTGTTAGTAATGCCAAATCGCTGGAGAGTAAAATCCAAGCTTTAGTGGAAGCGCTAGACAACACAAACGAAAGCGCCTTGATGAAATAGAGAGAAACATGAAGCTGAAGATTGTGGATACCAACCAAGAACAGGCTAAACATATCATCAATCAAATGAGTCAGACATTGGCTACAGAATCATTCAATACCAGAAAATATGTAAAAAGTTTATTTGAGGTACTGTCAGATGAGCTGAGAGAGCGTGATGGTTTGTAAAGTAAGTAAAATAAATCTATAGGCACTTTTCGGCCAACCTGTTTATGTTTTTAGTCAAAAATAATTAGGAAATTTCATATTGTAACAAAAAAAATTGTATTATGCATAAAAAGTAAAACTCACACACTCTCTCTCCCCTCTGTAGCAGCTCAATTAAGATTTGCATATCATCGGGCAATTGCGCTGTTCTTTTATAATGTTAAATGTGTTGTGGAATTTCTGTGGACATATTTAAAACGCACGGTACCTACAGAAACATCCTATCACAAACGAGAAACTCAAATGGACTCTACTCATCTTTTAATACACCGCTTTTAAAAACTGTTTTATAGTCGCTTGATCTACCATTTCAAGAGAAAGGAACCTCTCCACAACACTCCGGAAATTGAACTCTGTATTTTTCAACAAATGGAATGAACAGAACATGAATGAACTTGTTGCCACGCATGTATGATTGCTGAATTACAGAAACTATGTTGTACACATGTTAAAGTTACTAATATTTCTGGAAATGTTTGATTGACTGGTGGATATTTTTAATGTTACATATTTTTCACATCAGATAAAGGTCCCTTCTTGTTTGGACGATTTATTTATAAATGCTTTGGCTTTTACTAAATTCATGCCCGATGGAGGCAATAGCTAAATTATACAAAATTAATACTATCTCACAATATTATGTACTGCCATGTTCGAGAATAACCTTTGTTGTTAATTGTGAAGTTGTTCTATATACATGTATAATAAGCATATGCGTTGATATATCATTGTAAAACATGTTGTGAACAAAATTTATATGATTATTTAGAGTACCATTTTTCGATTGATTGGACTGAGAGTTATGTTTAACCTTTTGGTATAATTGTGTGGAAATTGAGAGGTTATTTGGAAACAAAAAATTCTAAGCTCTCTTGCCAAAAACACGCTGGAAAATTATGTGGTACTTTTCTTAAAGCAAACTATTGATCTTTTAATATTTGATGTTATAAAATGTATTGACAATTTTCTTGACTGGAACATAACAATTTTATGAAATGTTCTGAGCCTATATGGGATCACCTTACTGGTTACATGATAATTTGGAAATGTATAATTTGAATAATGTAGCCTGATCATAGTGTGAAAGTTCCTAGTCTGCGAAAAATACTGTTAATACTTTGATTACATCATACATTGTTGTGTGTTTGGAGTGATAAATCAAAAATTAGTGTGGATGTTTAGAATGTTATGACTGTTGTGAAGTACATTTAGGCCCTAAAGGTAAAACTGTCTATGTTATCACCATGATGAATATGATGAAGGATTGTAAATAATTGTAGTTATTATTACTGTTAAAACAAGTTCATAAGGAACAGTTTATAATGAGTTTCAAGTAAGTTGAACTTCGTTTTGAAAACCTATATCATTATAGTTGTGTACATAAAGCAGTTTATTCAAAAGTATACTCAAGCTTTAAAACTGGTCAAAATTTACCTTTTCAAGAAATGATTTGGCTTTTAACCATCAATTTACTTTTGAATTAAGATTTAGAAAAGACATCAATTCATTCATGACATGATTGTATATAAAAGAATTGAAGTATCAGTTTAAATGGCAAAATCGGAAGTTATTATATCTGTTTAAACAAAGGTATTTGGGAATTGCCATGTTTTGGAAGAAAGGACTGATAATGTAAGTTTATTATAATGAGGAGTTTTTGGATAATGTTATTTTGATCATGATTATGAAGTAGTTAGTACTTGATATAGTTGTTGATAAAATACTGTATGTCTAACTTTTAGAACTTATAAAATGCTATAAAGTTTTGTATATATTCCACTACATAATGTTAAACATGTTGAACGCCCAACATCATGCAAATATTGATTGATCAAGTTAGAATTACGTGCACTTGTTTATTCATAGGTTATGTACGCTATGTATACCCGTACATTCGAATATTCAAAATCATGATGAAGTCAGAAAGTTATAAATGAGATTTATAGCAACTATATAAAGCAGTTAAAAGATTTGAATTAAATCATAATTAATTTGTAATAATGTTCACTTTTCTAAAATTGTATAGAGCACCATGGTTCAACCAAATTTAATACAATTTCAAATTTATATACAATGCCAATGTATGCCAGATAATTGGAGTTGAGTAGAATTATCTTTAGAAATATTTTGATATGATTGTTCATCAAAACTACTGGATTTAAAGAAATGTAAATAACTTGATTTCTAATCTTCTTTCTGGATTAACTAAGATTCGAGGCTAATCCTTTTTAAAGAAGAGGGTTATGTAAAGAAGATTAGAATATTATTTGTTTGTTTTATCTATGTTATATGTTATGATTGATATTATATGTAATATTGCTGAACTTGCTTATTATGCAAGGTTATGAGGAATTGTGACCTTAGTCAGTCTGACTGAGTGGCCCACTTGGTCCCCTTGAGACCCCCTTAGAGGTCGCTAGACACGTGCATGTCTGCCCACTTGTACTTGGCCCACTTGGTGACCTCCTCAAGTGGGAGATCCCACTTGAGCTTGACCACTTCTCCCCCTTGAAGTGGGAATTCCCCCTTGAAGTGGGAGATCCCCCTTCAAGTGGGAGCTGGCTGGACAGTATATAAGGAGCAGCCGGCCAGGGTCACAGTCAGTTGCTGGCATAGCTACCCAGCGGCTCACACCGATCACAAATCCTCTTGCCTGCCTAATAATATACATGAACCTGATAATAAAAGATATTCAACATTATGATCTGTGTTAAAACTAGCCCCTTTATTTAGAAGTCTATCTACATAAAAGTTTACAATATCATGTATATAATGTATTCTAAAAAACAAGCTTGATCTCATGACTGAGTTCAAAAATGGTAGCATTGACAACAGAGACTTCAGATGTCCAATTTTAGAGGTTCTTCAGCTCCATCCAAAACAAAATTGTTGACCTATAATATGAGCCCTGGGATCATATACTCATCATCAATATAAACAATTTAAGCTGTAATTAAATAGGTAATATAAGCACTGTAGATTTAAACCAACTCCTACTTTATAGACAAGGGTTGCCAGGTTCCCATTGGTAGGCAAATTGGGTGTATTGAAATATTTCTGCACCAATTTGTGCTTAAATTTGTTTTAATTTATTTTTAAAGGAAACTTTGTTGAATTTTCAACCCCTTAACTTTGCAAAACTTTTGGTCACAACTGTGAACTCTGTGCATAGAAAGTGTACAGCTCAAATTACCGTACTTTTCCTGACCAGACAGTCCATGCCAAAATTGTTACACCTTTACATTTCATCGAATCTCTTTTTGATGTCTGTCATTTTGAACATCACACTTGAAAGATGTATGCTATGTAGAAACTTTATTTTGCAATTTCATAATTTGCATATTATTAGCATATTTGCAAGAAAAAACATTATAATCCCTATAATCCCTTCTTATCTTCACTGATCCATCAGATACCTATTGTTATGAATGGTCAATGAAAAGCTTCAGAACTGGGCTACTAATGGTCTGTCAAGTATCTATAGTTATTTTCATGACTGTGTCAACTCAAAAATCATGCAAGGTCGAATGTAGGAAAAGTACGATCAGTTGAGCTGTATGAATAGGGGAAAATTGGGTGCCATGTTAGCGGTTTTCCCCATAGTTTGGGCTGAATGTGTGGCAACACTGTATGTAATGTATGACACTCAGGGATAAGAGGACGTGAGTAAGTCGGTATATGAAATGGCTGGTGCAAGCAAAGCTAGGCGAAACCAGGCTAAGTATTCCATGTGAAGTGTCTACTTAAAGAACTCCCACAGATGGAACATTGCATTTTGATTTATTTAAGAATTGACATGAATAATTATACAGACAGATTAATTTTATGCACTAATTTATTTGTAGAACACTGTGCTAGTATAAATCAAGGGCAGGAAAGAGAATGTTTGAGAATATTTGATATAAAATTAATTTCAAATTTGTCAGAGCCACTTTTAGAGAAAAAAAACTATACTGCACTAATATCTATATATTAAAAGCTTTTGACTATGCCAATAAATAACAGTCAAGAGACAAAAATGATATTTCAACTTCAATGCTACACAAGCTTACACAGACGCTGAGGTTCCTGACTAATTCTAAGAAAGAAAATGTACAGTTGTCTGCAGTTGTCTTAAAGTATAGCTGTGCACAGTGGCGTATAGCGTGGGTCCGGGCGTGGGTCATCATATGGGGGGGGCACCGACCATGATATTTTTTGGGGGCACGGGTCTGATGGGGGGGCACAAGCCATTTTTCGCCATTTTCCTATGGGATTTTTAAAATTTCAGATCGATGGGGGGGCACATGCCCCCGGTGCCCCTATGATACTACACCACTGGCTGTGCACATTACCCCATTAGGCCTGTATGAAATCTGTTAAGCCAGGATGGTGTCAAAACCCTGGTAAAACCTGGTGCTTGAAAGAACATAGAGGACCCAAAGTTCACATATTTGCTTTAAAAGCACTATTTTGCTGTGAAAAACTGCAAAAACAACATTTGTTATGCACTCTGCATACATTTATGAAAATGAGGGAGTGTAAGCCTTCCCTCCCCTTTTATGATCTTTTGAATGGTGCAATTTATATTTAGGCCTAAATGATGCAAGATATCATGTTCATTCAGTATTTCAAAAACAAGTTGAAAGGTCAGTTTGCTGATATCCGAGACCCAGGATCCCAGATCCAGTCACGGGCTGTTTAAACCAGTGATGGATGGATTCTTGTCAGGGCGCAAGTTACACGCATGGCATGGCAATGTGATCATCATGATCAAACACCCACCACGAGGTATATTTACAGTTACATCTCAACAACATGATGAATGTCATCCATCTCCAGCGTCAATTCATCATGTTGTGATGCTCGCTATGCATGTGATGCAGCAGTTGATGCAGGGATTTCTATTCCCGGAAACAGATGGGGTTAAGTTAACTTAAAGGTTAAATTACAGTCGTGGGTTGGACGTCCTTTTCCAACAAAATAGAAAAGTGACCTAGATAAAAATGTACCGTACCTGGCTCCACATGGATCTTCATCGCCATGATCACGTACTACATGTAAGAAGAAAAACTCGTACTAACACCAGGTCAGAGCTGTCGATAACCAACTAGCTCGGCTGAAACGTGTGATCAGCTATTTGAGGGGCGTCACAGTTTGCGAACAGGGCTGGTTCTAAGCCTAGCTACCTTATTTAGCTACTTAAGCTAACTAGCTAGGTCTGAACTCCCACCTAACTAGACTGGATCCCTGCCGGTTCTAATTATTTCGCTCTCTAACTAAATTTATTATATGTCAGTTTACCCTGAGCTACTAAATTCAAACTAAACTTAACTTAAGGGATCTGGAATGAGCGTTTTGAGGTTTTCGACAGTATTTTTTGTGGGACATGAGAGCACATCAGACATATCGAATTGCATTCTGAATACGAAGAATGTCTTTCTGATATCAAATAATTTTCATTTTTGAAATTCACAACATAATACAAATTTTATGACAAATTATTAAAATTTGATATTTTTCACATTTTGATATATAACAGTCCTCAAGTAAATTCTATAAATCTAATGATATATTCTTGAAGTGTATGTAGCTGGGAGGAAAAGCCGATGATCAATTGAAAATTTTGACCTTTCATATTGAAGATATGGATTTTTTTGGTGTTTTGGGGAAAAAATCCATATCTTCAATACGAAAAGGTCAAAATTTTCAATTGATCGTCGGCTTTTCATCCCACCTACATACACTTTAAGTATAAATCATCAGATTTATAAAGTTTACTTCAAGTACTGTTAAATATCAAAATATCAATTTTAATCATTTGCCATAAAATGTGTATTACATTGCGAATTTCAAAAAATCAAAATTATATGATATCAGAAGGCCATTCTTCGTATTCAGAATGCAATTCGATGTCTGATGTGCTCCAATGTCCCACAATAAATACTGTCCAAACGTTCATACCCCAGCCCTTAAACTAAACCAAATTAAATTACAATTGAAATATTATGCTTAATCAAAACTGAAGCAAAATAAGCTGGACTAAAATAATAAACCAAAGCATAGCCGGGGGGAGGGGGGGGGGTGTTGTAGGAAAATTTCAGTAGTTTAATTGAGATGGCAAAAATATAAAATGAAATGTTTGTCTTCATGGTCTACTCTATGACCTACTGAACATTAGAACTCGGGCAGAATTTCATGTTTCACCGTCAGGCCCGGACCGTCAGGCTTTCACAGGGTGGTGATGAAGAAGCTGGTTATGACTTCATATTGAGGAATTAAACTTTGGCTAAACCAACTAGTATAGGCCTACTGAAATTATATAAACTGAAAATTGATTGTAATTTGTAACAAAATCATGGAACATTATTTATAATTAGAACTCAAAACAAGTAACGAACCCATTTTTGTAATTATTATTTTGAGTTGAATGCAGGGCGGATGATGAAATCAGACTCACAACAATGAAGACCAGATAATATATATTTATTTGATATGAGATACAAATTAAATACATACGTTGACATTTAAAAATTGATTATAATTTGTAATAAAAGCATGAGGCATCATCTATAATCAGATAATTAGAACTCAAAACAAGTAAAAACCCCATTTTGTAATTATTATTTTGAGTTGAATGCAGAGCGGATGATGAAATCAGTTCTACAACAATGAAATCTAGACACGGAATCTAGATAATATTGTATTAATTAGTATTTGATATGAGATACCAATTAAATAAATATGTTGGCATTTTGATTAGAGCAAAGTACTGTAAGTGCCAACTGATAATGAAACTGTAAATATTGTATGTGTAAACAACAATTTATGAATGATGCAATGCAATCTCTTTCAGTAGCGACACCAGGATTTTGGGGGGGGGCATGGGGAAGTGAATTTCAGGGGGGCAAAATCAACACATTTTGCATAAAAAAAAAAAAAAAAAGTGGAAATTTGTGTGATTTGGGGGTTTTGCCTCAAAAGTGGGGGCCAGACTGTTGAGGCAAAAAGTAGTACAGCCACTGATCTCTTTATGATTCTGCCATTAACCTCTTATCTGATATTTTTATTGATATTTTTTGATTTGGTTGATCTGTAAGTGCCAGCTGACAAATAAACACTGGATTATTGTTGTCATTAAACATTTTGTGAATGATGCAATTTATTTGGAGCCTAACCAGTTGTGTTGTTTTTCAATGATAACTAAGTAAAACAAGTTTAATAAACTTTGTAAAACAAGTCTGAAACACCGTCAATCCGAGCCCCCGTCAGTCCAAAAACCTGTTAGGGTTAGGGTTAACCCTAATTTTTCAGACCATCGAGTGTTCGGATTGACGGTGTTTCAGACTGATGGGGAGACTTCGTAAAACACACAATTTTTAAAGGATATAAACTGAATGTGCTATTCCAGTTTAAATGCATACACCCCCTGTGGAAGACAGGAAGATTTTTGAACTCCCACACAGGGAGTGTGAATTTCAAATAGAATTACCTGATTGGATGGCTCCATTTGAAATCAATACCCCCTGTGTAGGAGATTAAGGTCATGTCTTCCATATGGGGTGTATTGACTTCCGCTGGAATAGCCCAATGGCAAAATGAGCCATTGTTGTGTGACACTTTTAATCCGTGTATCAGTTTGAGAATTCAGTTGGAGCTAATTGCAATAGCACAGTGTTGATAGGTTATAGTCAAGTTTATCTCAAAATGCTAGGCTTTTTACTGAGCAGTAATAATATTTAAAGATGTGAAAAATATGTGAAAAATATGAAAATATTAGACTGTAATGTTACAGTGACATAGCGTGGGTCATCATATTGGGGGAGGGACACTGACCATGATTTGGGGTCATCGGGTCTGATTGGGGGCACAAGCCATTTTCGGCAATTTTCCTATGGGATTTTTTAAATTTAAGATCGATTGGGGGGATGTGCCCCCCGTGCCCCTATGATGCTATGCCACTGGGGTGTTATATGCATAATTTAAACCACACTTCATGGGGAGGGCAGGGTGTATATGTGTGGGTGGGTGGGCGGGGTGGATCAGTTGTTGACTGCAAATGAGGACACAAATAAGACTTTCCACATTTAAACCACAGACCCACATGCAAACAAACACTCGTCCTCAGTTCGAACGAGGTCTGCAGTAGGTCCCAATTGCTTGCCAAATGCATATATGTCTCCCATTATGCATTAAAAATAATGACCTCATTTCGTAACATACACACCCCTACACATGAAAAATCTGACATTCCTCGATTTGGAGATTAAAATGCTATGATTCGGATGTCCATGGGTGATATGGCGAGCTCATAATTATTTTACTTTTTGTTTCCTTTACAGTTGGTAGTGACACATGGTCTGTGCAAGTTGATTGGGTACAAAGATGACTCACTTGGGCAGTGGAAACAGGTAAGGTTATAGTATGTTTAGCCATTCTTTTTCCCTCTCAGACCGCTGTTCAAAGAGCATTAGTGAGTGACAAATGCAGGTGTTGATACATGATGGCTCAAGGAGCATAAATGGTTGAAATATGTTGAAAAGGCAAACTTTAACTCTCTCTGCTCACACAAGCTTTGGGTTTTAACTTTTAAGCAAGTAGAATTATTTGTCACTCAGCAATGCTCAAAGAACTTACTATATACTATGAGGTAAGTGCATGGAATGCAGACAGGATTTGGACAGGATGATGAAACAGGGAGTGGGCTAAGTCTGCCTCTGATATATTCAAATCATCTTGAACTTTTCCTGAGAAGTAATGATGCAAGATGATGTTACCAACTTATATATTGCACAGTTGTAGGCCTATAATTGGTAAGTTAGGCTATTCCATTTTAAATCCACACTACCCCTGTGGAAGATATGGGAAATCTCTTCCACAGGGGGAGTGTGAATTTGAAATGGAATGAGCACATTTAGGCAGCTCCATTTGCATTTCATACACCCTCTGAGAAAGATTCCACAGAATGAGTTTCAAATGGAACTGCTTAATGTGTTCATACTCCCTCTGTGGAGGATATTTCCAAAATCTTCCACAGGGGAGTGTGGATTTTAGATGGAATAGCCCGTTGCATGCTAAACTTGCTTCTCAGACATGCTCATAGTAATGACATAGTTCTTTGACCCCAATAAGCTTCTATATTCATTACATGACCTTTGAATATGTTGGGTACTACATATTCCACAACTTGAAGACATCTTTTGAGCTATGAGCATTGAATGGAGCTAAATCATGAACTATGCCATGAAAGATGATGCTAGTGTTTGGGTTCAATTTGCAGGACAGAAATTGTGAGAAGTGTCATGATGTTAACATGCTTTGATCGCATGCTCATCCAATTCAGACAAGTTCCATGAACATGTGCGATAATACCTCATGCCACTGATGTCAGAAGTTTTACAGATGGTCAAAAAGCTTCAAAACTGGTCAAAAACATTCAAAGTTAAAGGAAGTTGCAGTAAACAGGTGTAAAGTTTCCTAAACTTGATCTGTCAGGTTAAAGTAATTTTGTGGCACAACTTTGTTCAATTTTGTTCAACTGTGTGAAATGTTTACTAAACCTTTGCCAACTTCATGCAATCGTTGTGCGATTAAGATAATTTTGACCAACTTCTCAGCGACATTTTTAGTTGCCTTGAGACATGGTTTTTATTCTGATGATAATCAGACGTCTCACTGTAATTTCTGCCATAAATTGTGACATGAAAATCATGCTTCTCAGTGACTGATTAACTTTTATGCCAGGGGTGGGGAATTCCAGGGGAAACACATTTAAGAAAAAGGGTAACAAAAATGTTAGGGGGAGACCAAATTTGTCTTCTGAAAAAATGAACACCCCCATTCCCCCTGGTGTAAATTGATCAGTTTTATAAAGAATGGAGATGAAGGTGAGTATTAACAAAGCACAAAATATCAGCATCAAGTAGCAAGGAGCACACAATCCTCAACTACTTAAAAATGGAGTTAATCAACTTTCAAGTGAACTATGCACGTAAGCGACCATTCCCTTTTAAAGGGAATTTTTATTATTGTACTTTTTCTCTCTTGTTCGCCAGATGCACGAGAGAGAACTCAAAATCATTGAGAAATTTAACAAACAAAGTGGAAGAGATCTTCCTTTTCTGTGTCCAGTTCCCAATGTTAACAAGGGACAGAAACAAGCTTTAATACCAGCAGAGGAGTCTCTTATCTAAGGACCATGCATCATCATGGTTTAGTTGCATGGATAGGCCTACCTATTTGTCACGGACAGTGTTAAAAGAGACAGGACTGATGCAAGGCGATCAGATGTACAAAATAGGATTATGTCAATAAGCTTGAAAAGCTTATATTTCATTAAATGAAATGAGAAATGTTTTTTTACCAGCATATGATTTAGAATCTATAGTGTCTAAGGACCATGTATTTTCATGGTGTTCAGGGACAATGGGTAGATAGAGTTGCTGTGGGGTAGCTAGGATGTTGGTGTCAAATTAATGAAAATAATGCTATGGATGAATGGATCATCATTGAATAGTGTAAATAGTGCTTGAAAAGCGTACAAAATGAAAGAAAATTGAAATTTTCACTAATTTTTGTTATTAATGTGTATAGGCCAAATATTTTTTATGGATATAATATATCCAAACCGGGTGTCCAAAATAATGAATGATGACAAAGTTATCAGACTGGGGCCAATGGTGCACTCAAATGTGGACTGGTTGTCAATATGATGCTGGAACTGTTACTGTGTCGATTACTACTCTAGTCATTAAAATATCTATGATCTTGAAGAATAATGCGGTACTGTATATTGTATTCTACTAGACTTACACTTACTAGTTGTACATATTTAATCTGAAATATCACTTAATCAAAATATCACCATCTATATAGAAAATTAAGTAAATTTGTAGTATGTCATTATGTATGATGCTTTTCTGAAGTGTTCGCTGTATCGCAGATGAAATACGCACAAAACACTTTATCATAATTTTATATGCATCATATTAAAACGTTGTTACATGTATCGCTCTCATGAGTAAGACTCTTGATAGTATTTCTTTTCTATTTTTCTATCATGCTCCCAGCATCATTTTCACTTAGGCATTTAATGCTCATCAAAAATAATTAGCTATAGTTACCATTCTTTTTTAAACAATATTTAAGCAATTTTATGCTCAGTATAAAGTTAAATTATATTTAATCTTACCTTCTATTTATTTGTCTTGAAAGTGAATTTATGAGACTGAATTGATTGGTATATCATAAAAATTTCAAAAAGTTGAGAAACCAGACATAATTATGATAAACAAAGCTTAGATTTTAAACAGTTCTCTCAACAAATATTTTGACTTACTCGATATATTGACATAATTATGTTTTTTGAATAAACACACCAAACATAAAACTAAACTATTTTCATTATAGTTGCTAATGAAAGAAATTAAAACTATAAGGCCTAAAAAATTGTTTGATTGGCATAACATAAAAAAAAAGAAAAAGGGTCGGTCGGTCGGCAATTTTTATTATTAAAAAAAAAAATTACACACATTTTATGCTGTAAATTGTTTTTTTTTTTTTTTTTTTTTTTTTTTTTTGTTTTAATTTTAGGGTGTTTTTTTAAAATTATTTATTTTTTGCCAAAAAATATGAAAAAAAGTCTAGTGTCGGGCCTATTTTTAGGGTCGGTTGGGTTAAGCCAATCAAACAATTTTTTTTGGCCTAACTTGATAGTGAAAGCTGTCCAACGAATGGTTTGTGACAGTTGTTTTGCATCATTACATTTTTCCCGTTTTATTATAACAAACTTGGATTATTTCATTGCATCAATAGCCTGACCACCTATTAGCTTTTCATCTCCATTATACATTTTTCTAGCTTCCTTCACATTAATGTCATTAAATAATCTCCATCAAATTATATTATTATTTTTTCTCCTTTATTTTGCTTGATGATATCTATTATGTTTTTCTTGTAAAGATGTAAAGAATTATATTTCAGTAAAAATAATATCAGGGAAGTGGTTGCACCGGCACTTTCCTAAAGAATTAACTATTGTTAGCAGCACAATAATTACTCGGTTCCCTGTTGTTTTATTTTCCTGTAGATGTATGAGAAAGAAATGGATATCATCAAGAAATTCAACAAAGCAACAGGCGGTCATGTTCCGTTAAGACCGGCAACCCCGCCAATCGCCAATGACGTTGACAAAGATGAATTAATCTCCGCCATGAGCTAAAAATGACACTTGTTAACAATGTGCCAGTTTACAAGACTGTGTCGGAGACTAATTGACTAGTCTATGCCGGAGACTGTATACTATGGACACAGATCTAGATCAAACTGATGATCTTAACCAAAGACTCAAGTGTCTTATAGATATTGAACTAATGACTTTTTAAACTGTGGAGGAGGCTAGAAATTTACTTATACTCTGGAAATACACTGCGCCTTGAACTATATCTCCAAACATACAGTTCTTCGAGGATAGGTCTATAGAAATAGGGTCTACATCACAAACTTTTTGAAACATGGAACTTCAAATTTCAAATACCAAGATGGATAAGTGCTTTTAGTAGGTATAATGGTTAAGCCCTTATATTGGAGACTGGAATGGAGACAAGGCCTGGGAGACAAGGGTGGAGGTGCACAGCAATTCTTCAGTACTTTTTTCAGAGAATTAAAAAAACTGTTCCCTTCCTAGCCCCATCCCGGTAGTTTTGACAGGGTTGGAAATCCCCAATTAATCCACCATACAATGTGAGAAAATAGAGGAGCACGCAAGACCAGGTACCACTGGCTCCACATGTCATATCGGTTCCCCTTTTGCATATGCTATGATCATAGGTGGATAAAAGAAAATATCTTGTTCCATCCAGCTGGACAAGTTAACATTTGGGATGATACTTGTACTGGTTCTGTACAAAAATATATGGAAAATAATCAAGTTTTTACCTCTTTCAAATCTAGCACTTTCATCAATCTAAGCCTTATATATCACAATCTTTTATCAAGAAGGTTTTTTGATGCACTGAATTTTCATAGTATAGATTATTTATATACTACTATAAATATTTTCTCTCAATAACTTTTGAGTGAATACTTTTGTACTTGGAACCTATGGTTCTATTGGTCAATAAGTCAGCGAAGTGATGAACTTATATTTGGCCAGAAATGTGCAATTTTACCATGCATGTCTTTTCCTTTTTTAAAGGAATTTTTATTTTAAAATGCATATCATTACCTTTGATTTTGAAGTTCGGTTTATATCAAGAATATTTGATAAAACAAAAGAGGGGTTCAACAGTGTGTACATGTAATACACTTATTATCATCACAGGAGCATAAAATGAAAATGATAAACTAGGACCAAAAACAAACAAAATGCTGTAAGAAAATATTGCTCATGTGATTGAATAATAGTCACATCACTGTGGTTTGAGATGTCAGCATCGATGTGGATTATTTTGATTAGGATCGGGGGTATTCAAGTTTGGTTTTGGTAGGGACGTGCCGCTGAGAATTTGTAAGTCGACCCATATATACCAATTTTTCAAGAAATTTGGACCCATTGATATACCAAAAGTCAAAATTTTCAGCCAAATTGAACCCAAATTCTTAGTTTTTACAAATTTTCCCAAAATTTTGGGAAAATTTTGGCTAGATTAAGGAAAAATTGGGCTATTTTCAAAGAAAATTGAGAAAATTTTGAAAAAGGACCCATTCATATACCAAAATAGGCTTTGAAAAAGGGGTCATTGATATACCAAAAGGCCGAAAATGCTACCCATATTTGCGGCACATCCCGTATGGTCATTTGTACTGAGTACCCCACCCCCGGATTAGGACCCAAACTTGGGAACTTGCAATGAAATAATCCGCTTTATTTATTATATTTTTACTGAAATATAATAAAACTTTTAAAGAGATGTGCGTGAGGTGTTTCTATTACCTCCTAAGAAAATGGAAGTAGTTTTGTAAAATTTGGTGAATTCACTTTTATTTTTCAATGCAATGCTATAATTTTCAATGCAAATGTGAAGTTTCTTTACTGTAAAAAATTCAAATCTAGATAATTATAACATCATGTGTAATTATTTAAAAAAACTAACCCTGGTAAATGTATTATTGGGAAGTAAGTTTGTAACTCATTTGTTTTTTGTATTGACAGTATAAGTTTAAGTTTTTAATATGAAACAGTTTTGGGGAAAGGGGAACTATTGAAAATGATAGCAATGTCCACTGTATAAAGGGAGGGGGATCAAGTAATATTTTTGTGCATTTATGTTGCTTAAAACAGTACAAAAACTTTTGTCAATATAATGGGCATTATAATCACTAAATCACCTATACTATATGCTGGCAAAGTGGATTAACTACCATAGCAATAGGTGAAAACAATTTTGAATATATTGCGCTACACTACAAGCAGATTGCACAAATCACCTGTGTATGTCTGCAATCATAGATGGAATACAATACCGCTCTTTTCAAAATACTAATCTTATAGGTGCGAGTGATCAGCTTGATATGGTTCAATGCAGAGGTACTGTGTGAACGTACCAGAGCAGCGCGGCATATTCAAAAATTGTTTTTACCTATTGCTATGGTACTAGTTAATCTGATTATTACATCACTTCGCCAGTGTATCATGAGAGGGAACCACCAATTGGATGAGACTAGGATTGACCTTTTCAGTAAATCCCATAATTCCTTGCGTTTGACCCCAAATGTTGTCATTTGACGTCACGCCGATGTGCACACCATTTAGCGAACATCGCTACTGCGCATTGGAAGTCAGTATGATGTCAAATGATGACATATGGGTCAAACACAAGGAATTATGGGAGTTGTCCCGAAAAGGTCAATCCTAAGGTCTGGTTCCAGGCAGGGGTAGCGCTAACTTGCGCCATGGGGTCATAGGCGCGCATTCTTGTAGCTTTTGGCGCACAAAATTATCATTCAGAGGTTGCTAAGGGGTCATTTGAACCCTTTAGTTCTATTGTTTTGGATCCATTGTTTCACAAAATTTCAAATTTTTGACCCCTTGTTTGAAAACCTAGCGCTACCCCTGGTTCCAGGCATCATATTGGTGCCATTTCTAATATCTGTATAGTTGGAGAAGGGAGATATATGCTTACATGGTCAGGTGAGCTAGATGAAGGCTGAAAGCCGTAAGTTATTGTTTATATTATTGTTTATTTAATACAGTTTTCATATGTGTACATCCATATCAAAACGATGCACTTGCCGGCTGCTACATGTGTCTCATTTCACATAATAACTAAGAATAAATACCAGACTCATCTCCGAAGTGGAGGTCACTTCAAATCGTCCCAAGTTACATAGTTTAGGAATACAATGAACATTCCTTAAACATGTGACTTGGGGATAATTTGAAGTGACCTCTACTTGGGAGATGAGTCTGGTATTTATTACTAGCTATTATGTGAAATGAGACACATGTAGCAGCCGACAAGTGCATCGTTTTGATATGGATGTACACATATGTTCTAAGCATTTGTATTGTTTCATACTGTTTTAATACAATTCTTGTATATACAGAATAATATAAGTTGCTTGATATCAATTAAACCACCAGAAGACTATAGGCTTCAACATACAGAATTTCATGTTTTGAGATATTTTTTAAATATTAAGAGCTATCTCAAGAACCACTGAACCAACACTGGGCTTGTTTGTACTCATTTTAATGCATTTTTCACGCCGTTTCCAAATAATGGCCATGAAAGTGTACAATTCTGAAATTTTGAGTTATGATACCCAGTGTTCATATTGAAGCAATATAGCTTCAAAGCTTGTTTGTACTCATTTTAATGCATTTTTCATGCAGATACCAAATATGGTCATGAAAATGTACAATTCTGAAATTTTGAGTTATGATACGTAGTATTCATTTTTAAAGCAATATACATCTTAACCCATGGAAATCAAACATCATTGCTTTTTGTGTTTGCTCTGTACCTATGCATATCACATACCTTAAGCTTTCTTACAGTTTTGTGTAGTACCACACTGTAAATATACTTGTTTTATATTTAAATCCAACACAAAGCTCTAAGTTGAAGTGTAAAGGTAATTATTTGTTATAGAAACCACACCCAGTTGCTTTCTTGT